>NW_023416297.1:0-329507 GCF_014176215.1 Rousettus aegyptiacus | reverse complement strand
CACACCGAGTGCCAGGCACACCTGGGGGCACTGGGCACCTGCAGGTGTGTCTGCGGTCCTGACAGCTCCAAGCCCAGGCTGTCCTGAAGGGCGAGGCCTGAGGGTGGATGCTCTGCCCCTGGCCTGGTGGGTGCTGCACGCATCACTGCAGTTTGGGGCATGCTCCCCAAGGCCCGTGCCCCACGCCCCACGTAGTGACATTCTGGGCTCCACTCCGCACTCCTGTCCCAGGTTCCGTGCAGCTGGTGCTCATTCCCTGGAGTCCCCGCAGAGCACGTGGCAACACCAGGTGCGCGTCCACGGCTCCTACAGGCAGTCTGGTCCCTGCAGGGACCACAGAGTGGAGCTCGGGAGCCCTCTGGTGGCCGTCCTGTGCCACTGCACATGCTCCACACCAGATGGGTTCTGAGCCCCCGGGGGGAGGAGAGGTCACAGGGACGTTGCCTCCAGTCACCCCCACCCCCATGCCCACCCACCACCCACACCCCACAAAGCCACCCACAGGAACCAGGACACAACGAGGAGCCAGAGGGAAACAGGGAGTGGACAGGACACCCGGGCAGCTGGACGGGCATCGCTTCTGAGACAGATCAGCCCCTGCCGCGCCTGGGGCGGCCGCATGACGAGAAGCAGAGGGCCCCGTGCACCGACCTAGTCCCAGGTCCACCTCGTGACCGGGACCCAACTCATGAGCTGCCACGGCCAGAGCTGGGACCGTGAGCAGAAAACTAGGTCATGTTGGATGACGACCCAGAGTAAAACGAATGTCCGCGAGTCCCGCTCATTTACGCAAACCGCCAATGGAAACGTGAGCGGGGGAAAGAGGCCCCCTCCTCACAGAAGAGTCCACATCGCGGATGCAGAGGTTCCGCCCTCTGGAGCTAGAAGAGAAACCCCGAGGGTGGGATTCGCGGCTGTGACGCCGGCGCTGCTGGAGGGCGCGTTCCCCTCGAGCACGTAGGTTCCGCAGACTGGGTCGAGGGCTGGGAGCTGCCGCCCACTGGTGTTTGCGTCCTGGCAGGACTGGGAGCCCCCAACGTGCTATTTCTGGAGCCGGGCTGTGGGTACATGAGTGTTCGTCTTACTGTCATGGCCTACAGGTGTGTGGGCGTCCTGTTACTCCTTTCTTCTTGTGTCATGGACGTCACAGAATGTCCTTAGGGCAGAGCCCCTCGGGGTCATCCTGTGTCACTGCATGCTCTGCCTGAGCCCAAGTCCAGAGAATCCCCCAGGGCCAGGTGGGAGTCTCAGCCAGACGTAGGGCATGTGCACGCACACGCATGTATTTACACACATGTATTTCCCAGCTCTGCCCACTGAGAGGACTCCGGTGACCTGAGTCCCATGGGAGGTGGGACTCAGCTGCGGTCACCAGCTAACACCTTCAAGTGACCCATCAGTGCCTCAAGGAGCCAGGAATGCCAGCCGAGTGGAACCCCTGGCCACACGCAGCCCCAGGGGACCGGCTCAGCCCAACATCCACGGAGGGTGGTCAGATCCCCTCCTTCTCACGGTGCAGAACAGTGTGACTGTCCTTATCAGCAGCCTCGTCAATTCTAACAGCTACTACTTGTCACTATTCTCCTAAAATCGATGGCAAAATCTTCACCTCAAGTTGTGAGTGCAGGGTAGGGTAAGACAGCTCGAGAATCAGCCCCTTGGGGGTCCCATAGCCCCTGCAACCTGGAATGTGAACCTGTCCCCTGAGGAACTGGCCCCCTCCTGGCCACCACCACCCGACTCTCCCCGTGCAGGCCTGAGCGGTCCCCAGGCCCAGGCTCCCCCTCCCATGGCGGGGACCAGGCAACCTCGTCCTGCCCCACTGGGACCCCCACTTGGGAGGTGCCCAGGACAGGACAGGCGACCAGGAGTGGGGTCCCCTAGTGCTGTCTCCAAAGCATCAATCTCAGTGTCCAGGAATCCAGGGCCCCCCAGCTCTCCAAACACTGCCCTCAGGGTGGACACTCACCAGGGCACAACCAACTCAGCCCCAGACGGCTGTGCTATTGTGGTGAGCTCAGCCTAGCAGGGAAGGGGTCAAGATGATCCTGGGGCTGAGAACGAGTGGCTTGGGGCTGGGATCAGGTGGCCTGGGGCTGGGCTCCGTGCAGGCATCCCCGCTGGCCCACTGCGGGCCACCACGCCCAGCACAGCCGCTCTGATCTGGACAGCGGCTCCCCGCACACGCAGAGCTCTGCTGCCCCCGTGTGGCCGTCAGCGGTACCACATGCCCTTGGGCGGCAGGAGCCTCTTCCCAGACCTGGGGCCAGGGCAGGCGGGGCCGAGGGCGTGTCTAGCGCCACCTGGGGCTGGTGTCCAGGTCCAGCCTGGGCTCCAGGGCTGGGCCCAGTCAGTGAGCAGTTCTGGATGCCGTCCTCACCCCACGCCCTTTAAGTGCAGGTGGCCTCTGGGGTCCTTGGGACAACCTTGCAGGAAGGATCACACCGAGTGCCAGGCACACCTGGGGGCACTGGGCACCTGCAGGTGTGTCTGCGGTCCTGACAGCTCCAAGCCCAGGCTGTCCTGAAGGGCGAGGCCTGAGGGTGGATGCTCTGCCCCTGGCCTGGTGGGTGCTGCACGCATCACTGCAGTTTGGGGCATGCTCCCCAAGGCCCGTGCCCCACGCCCCACGTAGTGACATTCTGGGCTCCACTCCGCACTCCTGTCCCAGGTTCCGTGCAGCTGGTGCTCATTCCCTGGAGTCCCCGCAGAGCACGCGGCAACACCAGGTGCGCGTCCACGGCCCTTACAGGCAGCCTGGGCCCTGCAGGGACCACAGAGTGGAGCTCGGGAGCCCTCTGGTGGCCGTCCTGTGCCACTGCACATGCTCCACACCAGATGGGTTCTGAGCCCCCGGGGGGGAGGAGAGGTCACAGGGACGTTGCCTCCAGTCACCCCCACCCCCATGCCCACCCACCACCCACACCCCACAAAGCCACCCACAGGAACCAGGACACAACGAGGAGCCAGAGGGAAACAGGGAGTGGACAGGACACCCGGGCAGCTGGACGGGCATCGCTTCTGAGACAGATCAGCCCCTGCCGCGCCTGGGGCGGCCGCATGACGAGAAGCAGAGGGCCCCGTGCACCGACCTAGTCCCAGGTCCACCTCGTGACCGGGACCCAACTCATGAGCTGCCACGGCCAGAGCTGGGACCGTGAGCAGAAAACTAGGTCATGTTGGATGACGACCCAGAGTAAAACGAATGTCCGCGAGTCCCGCTCATTTACGCAAACCGCCGAAGGGGGGGGTCCTCCTCGCAGAGGCCCCACTCTGGCCTATTTTTCCACTTCTTGTCTTGATGGAACCTCAGGGACTCTGTTTCCTTTTTATTTCTTTCTTCCTGGTTTTTTTGCTTTCCCATGAATATATTTCATTTTGCTGGTTTAGTCATACTTTCTGGCGATTGTTTTTGAGACTCTTTTAACTACCTTCTTTCATTTATAGAATGTGTGAATAGTCACAGCCTCTCAGCAAGGCAGACTCACACCTTAGCACAACGGACATCCCCTGTCGTGCCGACGTTTCCCAGGATGTCGTCCCGGGCGACTGCGCACATGACTTCTTGTCTTCGTTTTGATGCTCTGTCCTTTTTTCCAGCGGCAGCTTTACTCTCCTACTTCTGGGACTTTCCATCCTGAGAGCCCCCTCCTGACGGCCATTCAGCCTGGTCTCTGTCCAGCTGGACTCTGAGGCCTCTTTCTGTTTCCTCGATGCTTTACAAGCCTCCTCCCTTGTCCCCGTTGGCTGGAAAGTCTGATGTCAAGGAGGCTCGTACTCTCTTTGGGGGAACCTGTTCTTCTGCTGAAACTTTTGCAGTTTTCTCTCTTTTTTCTAATATTCTTTCATTTTGCACAGTTGTGGCAGGGTGCGGGTTCTCATCACTGTTCTGTGGAGTCTTTCATCTCTGGGGACGGTGAGGGTGCTGCCCCATTCGGGGTGGCACTCGCAGACCCGCCCGGTGTCCCTCTGCACCGCGGGGTCGCCACGGCAACGGTGACTGGCCCCTGGGAGAGCTGGGGCGCGGGAGCCCCCTTGTGGTCATCCCCCACCATTGCATGTTCTGCTAGCTGCGACTCGGACAGGTGCGGCTCCCTCCTGCCAGAATAAATGTCCCCTCTTCCCCTCCCAGCCGACCTTGCTCGTGGTCAAGTGCTAGTGTAAGTGCGTGGGGAGGCCTACCCTGAGCGTCGCACACACCCTGCTCTGCACCTGGGAACCCAAAGTCAGCACTGCGGCAGCACCCAGAGATGTCCGGGGTGGGGGCCCTTGGGTGTGCCCCGCGTGGTACCGGGCGCGTGCAGCCCGTGCTGGCCTCTGCCACTCCCTACACTGCTGCGTGTCCTGCTGTGCGGCACGGCCCACGTCCACGTCCGCGCCCTGGAGAGGCGCCTCTGCAGTGGGTGGCCCGTGGGCACACCTGCAGTTGTCCACAACGCGTCCCCACTGGGTGAGGGCCAATGCCAACATCCGCCTCTCCTCCCTACATCACAGAGAACGGAGAGATTCTTCACGTAGATTTCACAGGGGAGACTGCGTTCGTGGGCCAACGTTCGTCCCTATCGAATGTCGTCCGCACGTGGCTTCCGTCGCTGTGGGCCGCCTTTCTTCACCATGATGACCACTGGGTACAACTTTCCACAGTAGAATCTCGCAGAAAGAAGTTTGATGAAGGGGTTGGTCCCTGCCGAGGTTCAGCCAAGGCGAACGCTGCCACGTGCAGTTCCGCACGGCTGACAGGGCACCTCGCCACACCCAGCCCCGACCACCCGCGGACACCCCACCTGCTCACACCGCCACACGGTGGGCAGGGCTTCGGCCCGTGCGCTGGCAGGGGCTGCGCCTCCCGTCCGCAGCGGGGAGTGAGAACACCGTGGGGAAAGGAGCCGTGCAAACAAAGCGCCACAAAGCGCCACAAAGCTCGCAGCACGGCCGTGACGCAGAAAGCGCGGACGGACGGCGAAGACAGAGACACTCGGAGGAACCGAGCAGCCGCGGACACCAGGCCCCGCACCGAGGCCTAGCACGAGAGCGCGCAAGGCAAAGGCGCCGGCGGAGGAAAAGACGGGCGCGAGCCGTGTCCTGAGCCAGAGCTCGCCGGGGCGATGGGGCCGGTGCCGACGGCTCTCCCACACCCAGCACCTCTGCTCCGTCCCCAGGACTCAGGAAGACGAGCGACCTCAGCTCACGGGACCCAAACAGGGTGAGACGCTGAAGTCCACACCGAGAACATCCCAGCAGACGTCAGACTGTCACAGACAAACTGCAGGCCGGCAGAGAAAAAGCAAAGGTTACGTACAAAGAGCCAAGAATCAACCGACGCGGGATTTTTCACCTGCGACCCTGGATGCGAAAGCACCACGTAAGGCAGAGGACGAGGGCCCCAGCTGTCACGCGTGGCGGCTGACGGTGCTTGTCACAGCCCTTCTGGAAAACCTTTAGGCATCTCCTTCAGAAGGTCGTATGTGTTCGGACGGCACCCCTAACTGCGTGTGCCCAGGGGACCCGCTGCACGAGGCCAGCGTGGCTGCACGGTTCACACTGGCACAGGCTGGGGGGCCCGCCAGGCGTCGCCGGGCACAGGATGGAACAGCGCGGCGTGCCCGCGGCGGGACGCACGGCAATGACCACTGATTACTGACTCCCTGTGACTTTCCTGCACAAAAGGCCTCTGGTGTAGTAACGTTTTAAATATGACTTGGGATAAGTGGGTTCGATTTTGCTAAATTGAGCTTTGACTATGATGAGGCTGTTTTGCTACAGAAAACAGGACTACGCCTTGCAGGGAGGGGGGGGTGGGACGGCTTCCCGCCTGAGTGACGGGCTGTCTGCCACGTCATGGGACTCCCAGGCAGGCGAAGGCGGGCCTGACACCCACATCCTGTCCCCAAACCCCACTGTCCAGTGATGGGGGTTTGGCCAGGGCCGGCCCTGAACTCTGGCTTCCAGAACTTCCCAAGGGCCCTGAGCGGCCTGAGGTTTGCTGTTGGGGTCACCTGGGAGGAACAGAGCAACGGAGAGACTCAGATCAAGTGGGCCGTCCCTGTGCAGGTTCATTCCCTTGGGGACTTCAGTGTGTGCTGGCATCACATAGAGAATCCTAACAAGGGTGCTGACCACAGGGTCACGGGAGCATGCACGCTCCTGGCTCCTGCAGGCCACGGCACAGCGGAACCCCCTGGGAAGGCCAGAGGGCCGGTCGGCTGTGCACACCCACTCCCCGGGCTTGTGGCAGAGGGGCCGACACAGGTGTCCAGGTCCCCTGCTGCGCCCTGAGGAGCACAGCATTCTGCACCGAGCAGAGCTCCCGGGGCGCAGTCTGCATCAAACCCCAGACCCGACCGGTCATCGCACCCCACTCCCCGAGGCCGGCCGTCGATTCGGGGGCTGTCACGGGAGCCAGATCCAGCTGTGGGCCTGAGGGGACCCATGCTAGGGACTCGTGAGAGGATCTTCGCACCAATGACAGGACGCGCCAGGAGCCCCGCCCCCGGGCCCCGCACGTGGCTGTTCCCCAGACGGTACCGGTGCGGTGACCCCGGGGCCATCGCCCGCCCTCCCACCTGGGACACAGAAGGAAACAGAGCGTGGGTCCCCCCAGGAGGGTGCACCTCAAGCTCTGTCCTCAAGGCCACGGTCTGACCCCGCCCCGCAGCACGGCAGCTCTTTGTCCCTGCCGCCACGTGGGACTTTGAGGGCAGGGTGGGCAGTGTGTGACCAGGCACCTGGGGTGCAGCCGGAGCCAACACGGGTGCAGCCGGGCTGTCTCCAGGGCCTCGCACCTGTCAGGCACCTCGGGCCCCAGGCACATCGGAACGGGGGTCTCTCTGGCCAGGACTGGCAAGTTGGGGGAAGGGCAGGTCCCCCCCTGGGGCATGGGCCTGGACCACTGTCCAGACGGCTGAGACCGTGTCGGGGTTTCGGCCTCCAACCCTCTTGCCTCCAGAGGTCTGAGGAAGGGACATGTGGGTTGGTGGCATTTGACCTTGCCTGGAAGGAGGGGCAGCACGGGGAGCAAGGCCCCCAGAGGGGGAGGTGGGCCGACCCACGGGAGGGGCAACGGCCCCTTCTCAGAACCCTGACCCCCTGCCGAGGCCCTCACACCGCGCCCCCCAGCCAAGCTCCCGGGGAACCGGCAAGCCGGCCCCTCTCCTGTCTGCTCGCTGGCGAACTCGCTCGGGTGGGGCGTCCACCTCACAGCCTGCTGTCGCCGGTGGCCTCCTGGTCAACCTGCTGGGCCTCCCAGTCCTCTGCACACCAGTCGCCCACCCCCTCCTGCTTGGCCAATCACCTGGCCCCCATGGCCCCCCAGCTCCTCGCTGGTTCCCTCCCCATCTGACCCTGAGTCTAGACGGGCCTCAGCCAGGGCCGGGCCACTGCCTGTCGTCCCCTCCCCTCGCCAGGGCCCACCCCAGGTCCTCCAGGATGGGCACTGACACCCAAGCGCCCAGCCGTCTTTACACAGAAATCTGATGCCTCCAAACCCCTGTGTGACCTCCCGCCATGCACGCAGTCCCGTTAGTCAGCGTTCCCCTGGGGCGCCTCCTCGTCTTCTCCCTGACCCGACCCCACATCCAGGGGGTCCCCCAGTCCCACGATGCCATATGCCCGCTGACTCCCCAAGGCCCTCGCAGGGGCCGCTTGGTGTCCCCACACAGTGATGTCATCCAGCCCCCGCCCAAGCACACGCCTCCCGGCCTAGCACAGGGTGAGTGGGGGCCTCCACTCCTGAACCGCAAACCCGAGACCCTTCCCGCACTCGCCCACCTTCTGGATATAGGCGCCAACACCCCAGAGCTTGCCCAGCTGGTGCCCCTCAGGCCGGCAGCCCCGCGAGGCCACCTGCCACGCACACCGGGCCACGGGGTCTGCTGGGCTCGGCGTCAGGACCTGTGGGCTGATGAGTGAGGGACGATAGCACGGCGCCAGCCCGCCGTCACAGGCCCCCGCAGGAAGCCAGGTCAGGGGGGCTGGAAGGTGGCCGGTACCCGTCCTATTCCCAAGGCACACCCAGAGGGCAGACGGTGAGCCTCCACCGACCGAGGCCCCTGGCTCGCAGCCCTGCACACGCGCCCGGCCGTGCTCCGGATGCTGGAGACAGCAAGGGACTCGAGGTGGGCGGGGTGGCTCAGAGACACAGCGGAAGGGCACGTGGGCCGTTAAACCAAGTCTGGTCCCTGCGCACAGAGGAGGAAGGTCGGCCTGCTCCCCAGCGCAGGCTCCTGCAGCCCGCGGAGCAGCGTGGGCGGGGCGGGGCCTGGGCGGGAACAGGGGCGTGGTCTGGGCGGGGGCGGGGTCTGGGTGGGCGGGGCCCTGGGAGGCTTTGGCGTGTGAGAGGGTTGGCTGCAGTCACTCTGTCGTCCCTGAGCACCTGAGGAAAGCGGTCGCGGAGGCCAGCAGGCTGGAAAGCAGGCACCTCCCAGAGGGCAGACCCCAGGTGACGGCGAGCAGGGACCGGGTCGAGAAGTGAGGGCTGCGTGCCAGTCCCAGAACTGCTCCCGATCCTCTCTCAGAGGACCGCTCTCCCTGACTCCCGTCCTTCGGGGAGCGGTTGGTTACAGACATTCAGGGGACAGCGCCCTGGGCCTTGCCCTGAGAAGTGCAGTGAGCACGTGCTTGAGCCACGGGGGTCCACAATGCTCTGCGCCCCCTGACGACCTGTGCGACCACCCCCGGTCATCGTGCACAGCACCCTCAGAGAGCCACTCAGCGGCCTCTCTGCAGATGCTATGAAACCGCCCTGAGCCTGCTGGGTGCCCAGGGTCACGGAACGAGTGGGGGCCAGGCGAGAGACCTACACACGGACGTCAGGGTGCGTCCTCTCTGCCCCACCAAGGTGCCACGTCACCCACCAGCTGCTGCGGACTCCACGCAGTCTGGGCCGCTGCAGGGCCCCGGTGACGTGGGGCCAGGCTCCGTGCTCCTGGCCCAAGGCTGCGATGGCCACCAGGGAGCAAAGCGGGAACCTGATCACACCTGGATTTCGACTGTCGTGGGCTGGAGGAGTCCTTGGGCCCAGGGGCAGAACCAGAGCCTGGGGAGATCTCTGTGCCTGAGGTACAGGGGCAAGGGCAGGGGCTGGCACACTCTGGGCAGAAGGGTGGCTTACGGTTCTCCAGAAGAGCAGAGATGGGGTGACGATAGCTCTGGAAGTTAGGATTGGGTGTCTTCCGGAGCCGTGGGCCCCACCTGGGAGCTCCTGAGCGCAGCCATCAGGGGCCCCCCACCCACCCACTCGCCCTCACCCTCTCCTCCACCCTCCCCCGAGAATCAGACAGGCAGCTCCTGAGCCTTTGGATACAAAACTGTAAACACCAGTCTTTAAAATGACAGAGGCCTCCTTGGCCCCAAACTCTGAGCCAGAAGCCCCCACCAAGGGACCCCGAGGAACCAGACTTCCGCCCCCTCTGTCCTCCCTCCATACCCAGGGCCAGCAGGCAGGGCAGGGCCCTCCCACTCCGCGCTGGGCCGCACAAACCGGCCCGCACGGGGCCGGGCTGGCTGAGCAGGACTGAGGTCCGTGGTCCCGCGGGTCCCTGAGACGGATTAGCGGCTGCAGGCCAGACGCTCACCGCGCCCGGCCCCGTGGGGAGCCCGCCCCCACCCCATCCCATGCAAGCTGCGCGCCCCACCGGCCAATGTCTCTGCGCCCCAGAGGAGTCCCCGGGACCACGCGGGCCCTGTCACGTGTCCAGGGCGTCGCGCGTGGGCGAGAGCCCGTGAGGGCGGCCGGGTGGGCAGCGCAGCGTCTGGGGCGGCGGCACGGAGTTGCGCTGCGGAGGAGGCTGCAGCTCCAGGGCGAGCGCGGGTGGCGGGAAGTCGCGCACCTGGCGGCGGTACTCGAGGAAGGTGCAGGCCTTGGTGGCGAGCGCCACCACGTTCTTGCCAACGAAGATGGCCGAGACGCGGCTGTCGCGGAAGAGCGCCATGTTGGCGGCGCGCGCCAGCACGGCCACCACGTTGACGGTGGCGAGGCTGAGCACGGGGTAGAGCATCATCTTTTGGGGCGCGATGTGCTCGCCCTGCATGCTGACCTCGCTGAGCGCCACGCACGGCAGCACGAGCAGCAGCATGTAGCAGTAGAAGAAGGTGAGGCCCTCGGCCCACAGCGGCAGCCCGGTGCGCGGCGGCTCCCACAGGTTGGCCTGCATGTCCAGCAGGTCCAGCAGGTCCAGCGCCACCCAGAAGAGGCGGCCGCGCAGGTCCTCGCGTTTGCGGAAGGTGCGCACGTACTCCATGCGGTCGAGCGCCACGAGCAGCAGGAAGAGGCCGGGCACGCACACCGACAGCAGCAGCGTCAGCGCCTTGCGCGCCACGGGGTCGGCCGCGCCCCGCCGCGCCGCCTTGTAGTTCTGGAAGATGAAGTAGAGCTTGATCTCCAGCACGAAGATGTAGAGGAACCAGAGGATCATGGCGTAGCCGCGCTTGGCCGTGCGCACCTCGGCGCCCACCCACACGGCCACATAGCGCAGCACCAGTAGGAAACACACGTCGCCCACCAGCACGATGATGCACACGCCGATCTTGCGCGGGCCCTGGTTCTGCTCCACCAGGTACGCGTCCATGACCGCCATGCTGCCCATGATCACGAGCGTGGTCAGGCACACGTGGCGCCGGTCCGGGGGCGGCAGCACCATGGTGGGCCGCCAGGGCCCGGACCTGGGCGCGCGCGGCCTCCACGCGAGGCAGGACGAGGCCCGGCAGCGGCGGCGCTCAGCCCGCGGGCATGGCGCACCCGAGTCCGTCCAGCCGCCCTGCGGGCGCCACCGCTCCCGGCCCGCGAGCTAGGAACCTGAGGAGACCAGAGGAGACAGAGTCAGGGTGCGGTGGGGGGCGCCCCCCCCCCCATCCGCGCGATGCGCCCGAGGCCTCTGTGGCACGCACATGCCAATGCGCGCCCCGGGGACCGGGAGCCGGCAGCGAGGCCTCCAGAGGGCGCTGCAGCCCCACCTGAGACCCAAGACCTCATTCCTGCCGCCGCCAGGAAGAAAATGGAACGGAAGTGGCTTCTCCCAGCCGCGCGCATCCTCGGGTCCCCAGTGGGTCGTCCCTGCTGGGCCCAAGCGGCCGTCCCTCCGGCTCTGGCGGCCTGGGCCCCACGCCCGAGCACGTTCCCGCGGGGGTTCCGGCGTCCCCTCTGCCCGCGCGCAGCGCTGGACCGGGAAGCGGCCTGCGCCCTCAGCTCTGCACGCTCCGGGAGTGCGGGAGGCCGGCGGAAGCCAAGGCCCCATCCTGAGACCCAGGTTTTCTGATGCAGGACTGACAGTCGGCCAACTCCTGAGAATTCCACCCTCCAGGCCTCTCCGGGCCTCCCTGCCCGGTGATTCAGTCTGCCTTGGGCCACCTTCCCCATGCATGTGAACCATTCTCTGACCTCTGCTCCCGCCCGGGGGGTTCCGCACTCACTGCCTTGGGAGGCTGGCTTCCGGGCCGCATCTCGGCCTTGGATACTCCCCTGCACCTGGCCGGCACACCCACACTGCCCAGCTCACTGCGAAGGGGCGGGCCCCTGCTCTCTCTCCCCTCCCCTCCCTGCCGCCTTCACAGCAAACTCAGGAAGCCCGCCCTGCTGTGCACCCGCCTCGCTGTGAGTCTCGCAGCCCCCTGAACCTCTCACCCTTGGCACTGGTTGTCATGGCTGCGCTCATTGGAGTCACACAGCAGGCTGTGAGGCCCACGCCTGGGCCAGTTCACACCCAGGGCATGATGGAGGCCTGCACATCCCCACCCACCCAGAAGTCACCTGCAGACTCGCTTCCAGCCAGCCCCCCACCCACCCTCCCCCTCACAGCACCCCTGGCCCCAGGGCTCTGTTAACTGCCCTATCTAGACGAACACATGAAACTTAATGTCATCCCTGATTGTGGAGCTAGCGCTTGGCCCGTCTCCCCTGACAACGCAGTCCCCACAGACCAGAGGAGGCCCTCCGACCAGAAGACCCCCACCCAGCACCCCACTCCCAGGGGACCTCTGACTGGTCTGAGCTCAGACACCTGGAGGAGAGGGTGCTTGGGGGGGTCATCCGCCTGTACCCAGACCCGCAGTTCCACAAGCTCCTCCCCACCCACACGCCCACCCTGTTCTCACCCCCACTGGGTGGACAGCCTTGAGGCAAGAAGCCCCCCACACACACCAGGGCCTCCTCTAGCTGCAGCCGCCGCCTGCGAATTTCCTTTCCCTCAGCCCTGGCCGGGCCGAACAGCCAGAGAGCTGCGGCACCCCTGGCCCCTTGCTCCGCATCCGCCCCACGGTGTGCTCGCTCCCTCGGCCACTCGTCATATTCCGGGTGAGGGCTGAGGGTGTCCGGCCTGACCCCATCCCACCCGAGCCACAGAGGGAGCCCTGGCCCTGCCCCCGGAAGCCAGGGCTGGCGGACCACCCCTCCCCCACTCTGCCCGGGCCTCTCCCTGGGACCCGTGCAGGCCCTGCCTGCTCTAGCTGTCCTGTGCCGCCGCGTGTCCCCCACACGCCCCTCCGCGCAGACCTCACAGACTCTGGAGCCCAGGGCCCCTCACCAACCCCCTCGCACGGGACCCCACCCAGAACCACCCTCTGTGCCCACGAGAGCGGGGAGGAAAGGCTGCCGCGCCCCCCGCCAGTCCCCACGGACCCAGGGCGGAGAAGGGGTTGGGCAGCCCCAGCAGGCGGCCTCTCTGCTCCTCGGCCCCACCGCGGGCTCCCCGGCCCAGGCCTCACCCCTGCAGCGCCGCCCCACATCCCACCTCCTCTGCAGCCGGCAGTGGGGTCGCCCAAGCCGAGTCCCCGCCCCGCTCGGCAGACGCCGCCGCCCGCCAGGCCCGCGCATACCCGCCGCGGCCAGATGCTGCGCCCCGCGGGCCGCCGAGCCCCCGCCAGGCCGAGGCTGCGCTCGTCCGCCGGGCCGCCGGGCCGCTGCGCCCCCGGTCCGCGCACCCCGCCTCCGCCCGAGGCCCCGCCCCGTGCCCCCCGCGCCCCGCCGCCCGCGGGGACGGGTCCAGCGCCCGTTGCCACAGCGACAGCACTGCGCAGCAGCGGCGCCCGGACCCGTGGCACTGGGAGCCGAGCTCCCCAGGTCCATGCGCAGGCCCGGGAAGTCTCCCCTCCACCGCTGCTCACCCACAGCCGGGAAACCGCCCCGAGGGCGCCTCAGTCCCGCTCGCGCCCTGAAATTCCGCTGCCGCCCCCCCCCCCGCCACCGCCAGCCCCCACCGGACCCAGGTCGCCCCCAGGGTGATTCACCTCGCTCGCGACAGGTGGCCTGGGGGCCCTCAGTCCAGCGAGCACAGCTCGGCTCTTTGCAGATGGCCCTCAGGACCTCGGGCGTGACCCGTTGGAACCGAACCAGAGAGGCGGCGGAGGCCCGGTGCCGCGCCCCAGAGAGGACCTGGGTCCGGATCGCTCCAGATTTCCTGGGCGTCTTCCGACAGGGGCAGTGGCGGCCCCCATCCTCTCCTCCAGCCACCCGGGGGGGGGGGGGGGCACCCGGGTTTTGGAGGGTCAGGCCCCGCCCTCACAGAGCCCCCACCCACACCCCAGTCTATGCACCCCCTGTGATGCAGGGCTGGAGAGCACCTGCTGCCTGTTTGGCTCCTCCCCGCAGCTGCTCGCACTTCCCGCTGACAGAAGAGGAGACCGCGGGTCACAGGGGCGAAGGGACCCAGCACCCCACAGACACAAAGCGCTGGAGCCTCACTGGCACCCAGGCCTCTGAACACTGAGGCTCTGAGCAGGTGCCTGGGTCCACACAGTTTACCCCATCTGCCACTCCCCCTGGGACAGGCTGCCCCCAGGCCACCCTGCCCATCTCTGCAGCATGTCCGTCCGCCCTCCCCCACCTCAGCCAAGGGCGAGCTCAAAGAAAAAAAACCTTCATGTCACAACCTGCAAGTCTGTCTCAGCACCCTGCGTAACACTCCAACAGCCGGCACCCAGTTCTTGCCTCCCATCCGGCAAGCCCTGGCCTCTCTGCCCAGCCTCCCCGTGCTCACCCTGCACCCCGTCCCGACCCTCCTTGCTGCATCCCCAGGCGGCGGCTGGGCCCAGAGCGGCTGGGACACTCTGTACTCCCTCGGCGGCTCCAGGGCAGAGCCTGCGCCCCTCCCATCTGCCTTCGACACCACACGGCCCTCTCCCTGTGTGCGTCTCCCCTCTTCTCGTAAAGGCACCAGTCATATCGGAAGGCCCACCTGAGTGAGCTCACCTTAACCTGATGACATCTGTAGAGACCCTATTTCCAGCTCAGGTCACTTCGGAGATGCCAGAGGGAGTGTCTCTGTCGCGGGCCTTGGCTTACTCCCTGAGTTATTTTTCAAGCACAATGTGCCCCTCAAAGCGGACTGCAGGAGCGAGCCGGCAGAAACAGCCGGACCCCCCAGAGACAGGAGCCATCAGATGCAGCCTGACACAGCGGGCTCACTGTGGCCCAAGACAGGGCGCCAGAAACTATGAACGTGACAAGGTAGATTGAAAAATAATAATAATAATAAAAACAAAAACTCAAACCCTCAAAAACACAATAACCAAAATCAAGACTCAAAGGAAAGATTAAGAGCAGATTGGACACCACTGAAAAGAGGCTCCGGGAGCTGCAGGGGAGGGCAGAGGAGCCTGGAGACGGGGCCAGAGGCAGAGAGCGCCACAGGCCGAGCCAAGCCGGAGCAGAGGGCGTGGCGAGAGCCCCAGAGGGCGTGGTCGGGGGTGCGCAAGGGGAAGGTGGCTGAGAGGCTTCTGTGCCTGGTGAAAGACACCAAGCCACTAATGCAAGTAGCCCAGCCTACTCCCAGCATTAAACAACAACAACAACTGCACACGTCCTATAAAACTGGTGAAGCCTAAGGCAAAGTCTTAAAAGCAGTCAGGAACAGAGCAGTCAGATGACCTCAGAAGGAGAGTCATCTGACGTTCAACGTCTCGGATGCGACAGCGGAAGCCGCAGACAGTGGGATGGTGGCTTCGGCCCTCCCGATGATCGCTGTGGTCAGCACGGTGGTCCCCAGAGATGTCCACGTCCTAATCTCCGAAATCTGCGAACAGATTGCTTTACACGCAAGTGGAACTTTGCCTGTGTGATTAAATTAAGGGTCTTGAGATAAGGGGAAACAGTAATATGAACGGGGCCCCTTTAACATGGAGCGGGAGCGGCCGCCCCGGAGGAACCGCCTTGCGGGTCACGTGCCTCGCCCCTTTGGCACGTTGAAACGGGGTTCTTAAAAATCCGCATTTCAGAGAACCTGTGTTGTCCAAGCGTTCTTTGCACATTTCATCAAGTTAGATCGGTGACATCTAAGTACAGTGACTAATGCCCTTATAAGGAAGAAGCCCACGCGATGGCAGAGGCAGAGGTTGGAGTGACGCAGCCGTCGCCCAAGGAGTGCCAAGGACTGCGGGCCACCGCCGAGACCTGGGAGAGGGGCTCGTGGCATATTCTCACGGAGACTCCCCAGAAGGGGCCCAGCCGCCCACACCTGGGGCTACGGCTTCTGGCCTCCAGGACTGAGAGAGAAGGGAAGGACGTCGCCGTGAGCCATTCGGTTTCCCCCTCTTGCATGTGGCCGTCCAGTCGTCCCACGCCCCTTGTCGAAAAGACCGTTCCTTCCCCCATCGGCTGGCCTGGGCACCCTCGCCGAAGACCAGTGGGCACGAATCCAAGGGTCACGTCTAGGTCGCCAGCCTGTCCCACTGGTCTGCACGTCTTCCTCCGCCTGAGCCAGTCTCGACTACTGTCGCCTCTCAGTGAGGTTTGAAATTGGGAAGTGGGAGCCCTCCGGCTGTGTTCTTTTTTGAGAGTCTTTTAGCGGTTCTAGATCCCTTGTGTCTCTACATGAATTTTAGGATCAGTCTGCCAATTTCAAAAAAAAGGCCACCTGGGATTTTGATAGGGATCGCACTGGATCCGTGGACCGTTTGGTGATGAAACGAGATGTCTCTGCATTTACTCGGGTCTTTTCAGGTCTCTTCGACAACATTTTGTGGTTTTCGGAGCACACGTTTCGCACTGCTTTCGTTAGATTTACACCGGAGTATTTTATTCTTTGCGATGCTGCTATAAGTGGGATCGTTTTCTTGGCTTCCTTTTCGTATTGCTCATCGCTAGTGCCTAAAAACACGAGGGACTCCGTGGCTTGGTCTTGTATCCTGCAACCTCGCCGGACTCATTTATTAGTCCTGATATTTTTTCGATGGATTCCTCCGAATTTTCTATGTACGGGATCACGTCAGCTACAGACAGACATCTTTCCTTC
This sequence comes from Rousettus aegyptiacus, assembly GCF_014176215.1. Classification (NCBI taxonomy): domain Eukaryota; kingdom Metazoa; phylum Chordata; class Mammalia; order Chiroptera; family Pteropodidae; genus Rousettus; species Rousettus aegyptiacus. The sequence goes on along the minus strand of NW_023416297.1, from coordinate 313,287 downwards.
TTCCTTTCCAATCCGGAAGACTTTCGCTTCTTTTTGTCGCCTAATCACTCTCCAGACACTGTTGAATATGAGCAGTGAGAGGGGACGTTTTTGCTGCGCTCCTGATCCTGGGGGGGTCGAGATGGGGTCGGGGGAGGGCCCGGTCTCCCCCACTGAGCGCGATGTCCGCAGGGTCCTTTGCCAGGTTGGGGACTTCCCTTTCTGCTCGTGGTGCTGAGTGTGGCCCATTTATTTGAGCTGAGGTACGACGGTGATTTCAACAGAGAAAGAACAATGTTTTCACCAGTTCAATATCTGTATGCAAAAAGAAACCTTCCTCCTAAACCTTACGTCACCTACAATGTTTAATACAAAATGAGTCATTAAATATGAAACTATAAGACTTCTAGAAGAACACGTGAACGATCTTCACGACCTGCGACCGGGCAGAAATTTTTTAGACAGGACGCCAAAGGCGCGGTCCGTAAAGGATGAACCGACGCCCTGGACACAGCGATGAGAACTCCCGCTCCGAGAGCCAGTCACGGCCGGGAGGCGTGTCTCGCCGCATCGCTCCCACGCAGAGCAGGCGTGTAAAAGCTCTTAAAAATCATGACTCTTTGAACTGACAGGTCACCAAAACGGACACATGGACGGCGAGCCAGCTCACGCCTCACGCGGAGCTGTTCGCCGTTAGGCAGAGGCGACTTCCCACTGACGAGACACCGCAGTGGCCGAGCGTCGGCACCTGTTGGGCGCTGCGGGCGCACGGGGCTCAGAGTAAGGCAGCGGGTTTAGGCCCAAACGCGGTAGCGAGTCCGGCGACCCACGTGCGTGGGAAGAGTCGGTCAGGAGACAGACGCGTCCCGTGTGTACGAGACAGCCAACACCGTGCACAGAGAGGAGGAAAACAGCGCAGAGGAGGCACGGACGCGAGCCGAGCGCACGCCGGCGTGAGCCCCAGGTCCGCGGAGGCGCCAGGTGCGTGTGATAAAGGCCCTTCTCCCGGAAGCCGTCACAGCCCCGGCCTCGCGTGCACCCGGGTGTGCAACACACAAAATTCTTGATGTAACAAGGCAGAAAGCGAAGTCGGGCACTAGAAGGAGAGCAGGCAGGCCCGCGGCACAGAAGGGGCTACGTCCGGCTGTGACTCACAGGACAGGATGCCCCAGGTGGCACCAAGGAACTGCACACACCTGCCCAAGCCACTGGCCCGAAAAGCAAGTGTCAGAAGTGTCGGGATAAAATCATGTTGATTTTCTCCAAACACAAGACAATTCAGCTCGTCGCAAAGAAAGATAAGCAGGAAGAAAACGTGTTCGCAAGTTAAGAAACACACTTCTCAGTCAGCCTGTGCGTCGAGGAAGAGCTCGCTCGCTGAGGGCGGGTCGGGGCGAAAAAATGTGAAAAGACGGGGGCGGAGGGCGCGGGCTCCTCGCTGTCACAGAGCGGTGGCCGCCGGGGACGGGCTGAGCGGGCGCCAGCCCTGCGTGCGCCGGGGCCGGATAACCGAGGCAGGCGTCCGTGTCAGCGGAGACGCCCCGGCAGCACCGAGCACACTGAGACATGTTCTCCAGGACCCCTTGGAGAAACGACTGGTGTGGGGACCGAGGCAAAAAAAAAAAAATCCAGATGAGCCTCAGGTATCTGTGGCTCCAAAGCCGAGAACTACCTAGGGCGTGCGGATGTTGAAAGGCCGGGAGTGCGCGAGGGGCTTCGCCGGCCACGTGGGGGCCGCGCGGGCACCACAGTGGCAGGGCGGGCGGCGGCCCTTCAGCGCCACAGGAACTCCGGGGGGGGGGGGGGGGCAGCGCGGCGGCTCGGCGCTCGCACGGCTGGGGCATGGCGGCCCGGCCGTCGCCCAGAGTGTCACCAGCAGGCGCATGTCTGATTCGGGAGGGGACGCGGACACAGAGGGGGCCCCCCGCAGAGTGCTCCTCAATTGTCGCTGTTCAGTGGCCATGGCGCGCTTTTTCGTTAACGCTGCAGCGAGGAAGCCGGCGAGGGCCGTCGCCCAGGTGCGGGGATTCAGGGGCACCCGTGGCCGGCAGCGTGTCCGGCCGCCCCGCGGGCCAGCCGTCCTCCTCCCCGGGACGCCTCGATCACAAGGAAACGCGGCTGAGGGACGCTCCACGAGGCGGTCCGGTCGCGAAGGCCGAGGAGACTGGAGAGCAGCGCGCGCGGAGGGAAGGAGACCGGGGACAGGCGGCGGCAGAGGCACCAGCGCGGACCGTGAGGCCGGCCTCGGGACCGCGGGACTCCGGGGGGCCTCGGGGCCACGGGGCCCCTGCAGCGTGAGGGCGACAGGCGTTCCGCCCGGGGCCGCCCTCGCGGCGCAGACGCCCACACACACGGATCTTCACGGAGAGGGGCGTGCCGCGTGCCCGTCCCACGTGCAGGTCACGCGCCTGCCGACGACCGGGCGCTGTGGGGACTCCTTCTGCGGGCTCCATCGGAAATTATTTTTTAATGAAGACTTGTAAAAAACCAATAAATGTAATTCTTTACATTAACGAATTAAAGGGAAAACATAATTATATCAATAGATGCAAAAAAGGCATTTACTAGGATTCAGTAGCTGTTCATGACTTATTTTTAAAAAAAGAACCCTCAGTGGACTGAGAACAGAAGGGAAATTTTAACCTAGTAACGGTGAGTTGAGTCAAACGCTCACTTTGAGCCGGAGCAGGGCCGGGTGTGGCGGAAGTGGCAGCCGGATCAGGGAGGAAAGGGCCCGTCTGCCCCCAGGCGGTGCTGGCCTCCCGCCTCTCACCGCCTAAGGAGCTGGGCTCAGGGCACGGAGCCCTCGGGCTCAGGAAGAAGCGGCAGAAGGAGAAGGAGGAGCATGTGAGCTTGCACAGGGAAGTGCTTCTTGAAGAAAACGTCCGTTGTAAAAACCAAGGGGCAAAACAACTGCGAACTTGGTCAAAACAAAGTTTAGGTTTTCTGTTCAGCAAGGGAAACCACGAGATGACGGAGCAGAGATGTTTATCATGAGTAACATGATGATGTTTATCAACGAGATCGTATCTCAGATGTTCAGAGTCCCTGCAAAGCCGTGCTCAGGAGACGGCAGTCCCGGAAGACCAGTGACTGTGGCGCTCGGGGAGGCGACGGCGGGGGCGGCGGGGGCGGCGGGGGCGGCGGGGGCGGCGGGGGCGGCGGGGGCGGTGGTCTGCAGACCCGGAAGCCGCAGAGCGTGCTGCGTGGGAGCAGGTGCTCGCTGCGGCGTCCGCCACACAGGAGGCTGCTCGGCGCCTCCACCTGCACGCCTGCGCGGGCGGGAACACACAGGGAGCTGGCGGCGGTGTGGACATCCCGAAGGCCAAGAGAGCAGGGCCGTCAGGAGAGCCGGGGCAGCGGGTGCCATCCGCGGGCCGCGAGGGGCATCCAGTGGGTCTGGGACGCCGTCCACCGGGTAGCCGCGGTGGTCAGCTGTGCTCACGGCGGCGAGGCCGGAGCGTCAGAGCTAGGTGGGGAAACACGCGCCACAGTAGTCGGCGGCGGTTCCCTGGCACCCCAGGGTGTCCTAGCAAACTCCCGGGCACTACACGGTATTCTTCATCTCTGAGGGAAACAGGAATACACAACGCGCCAGGCGCTTTGTGAAGAAGTGGGCTGAGTTCAGAACTTCGGCGCTGAGCCACGTGGCCTTCCCTTCCGATACCTCTTCGCGAAGGTGGTTTTACAGCAATGGCTGTGACAAAGAGCAGCGCCAGGCAACAGTCTCCGTGCATCAGGTGACCCAGGTGGCAGTGCCCACTAGTAAAGGTTAGAAAGACGTGCGGGATCTGAGAGTGGCAAACGTCCTATTAACAAGTAATTGTAGCTGTTGAAGAATTAAGTTTTTTCTTAATTTGTGTGTGATTGTTGGTTTGTTTTTTGCTTTTTTTCTGAACCGCTCCTAAGTCATTAGGATATAAACGCTTGTTGCCAGGCCCGCCAAACAGCACTGGCAGGTACTTCCTTTGTTGGAGGGGCACTGTGAAGGGTCACTGAGCCACCAGGACCCCGGGTGCTGAGAGCAAGCAGGGCCTCTGAGCCCACCAGCCCAGAGAGCAACACCAGGGTCTCTGGGGGCCTCACAGCATGTCCATCAGGTCCACGTTTGCCTCCTGACTGTCTAGAGAGCGATAGAACTAAACCACGAAGAGGAGCACCTGCACCCCCAAGCTCACCACAGCACCCGGCACAGTGGCCAAGAGCCGGAAAAGACTGGAGAACGGTGTCCACGTGTCCACGGCGGGTGCTGGACCAGCGCGTGTGGTCCACCCACTCAGTGGACCACGACCCAGACTTCCAAAGGATGCACATCTGACACCTGCTACGACATGGGTGGGCCTCGAGGACATCATGCCAAGTGAAATAAGCAGTCACAAAGGGACACACGCTGTGTGACACATATGAGGGCCACAGGAGTCAGGCCCACAGAGGCAGGAAGCAGGTGGTGGTGCCGGGGCCGGGGCGGGGGTGGCGGGGCCTTGGCGAGCCATGGGGCAGAGGATCGTTTTGGGAAGCTGGAAAGTCCTGGAGGCCTGCGTCGCAGCAATGTGAATACACTGCACCCTGCTGAACCATACACTCGAAAATGGTTAGCATGGAAAATTTAGCGTTATGTGTTTTTTACCACAATTTTTCAAATTATCCTTGAATGTAGAGGGAACGACCTGGGATTGTAAATGAGAACATACACGAACCAGGAGCCAGAGCTCAGAAGCTCAGCAGCCATCCCGGGCCCCCGCGCCCCTCCCCACTGCCGCCCGCCCCCACCTGCTGCCCCTGCCCACACTGTACCCCACAGGCGTCTCGCCGAGCCTGGCTCTGCACCCAGAAGCCCAGGGCCTTTGGGGGTGAGAGGTGCCCCACCCAGCTCAGGAGAAGCCCCCAGGTCCCTGCCCACCGCACCCTTCTCTCTGGGTCATTGCAGCCCCCACAAAGTGCCCCGTTTCCTCTGCCTGCTCCACCCTCCCCGACCAGACACTCATTGTCCTCGTCCCCCTTCAGGCCTCTGCTCAGATGTCCCTCCACCCTCCGACAGGCTCCTTCTGACCACCACCCGGTTCATCACCTCGACTCCTGCCCGGCTGTCCGCAGCAGGCCACCTGTTAAGTGCCATTTGTGTACAGTCTGCTGTCCCCGCAGAGCGGGATGTGGCACTCTGCCTTGCTCCCGGCCTTGGGACTGGCCCGCGTTAGGCACCTGGGGCGTCCTGGCTGACTGCCGAGTCAGGGAACAGCCACGCAGGGCCAGGGAGGGAGGGAGGCCGGCTGCAGTCAGGGGCCAGGACTCTGTTTGGGACAAGTGCTTGGGGGCTGATGTGTGCTTGCAGGGCCGGAGGCCAGGGCCACAGCCACAGGTGAGGAGGCGGGTGGAGGCAGCTGCAGACCAAGGCCACCAGCTGTGCCCCAACAACCAATTTCTCTCCTAAATGCTGCTGAGAACTGCTGCTCCCCACCACATCCCCAAATCTGGACACCAGGGCCCACTCAGGTGTCCAGTGCAAGTGTAGGCTGCAGGGGAATCTGGTAGGGCCATGGTCCTGACTCAGCTAGCCAGACACTGCAGCCAAGCCAAGGTCAGACCAAGGTCAACCTGAGATGAAGCAGGGGAGGAGCCGGCCAGTGGGCACAGCAGACAGCAGGCTCACTTGAGGGACCTGGGGGGTGGGGAGCCCCGTGGGAAGCATGGGCACTGGCCCCATGAGGACAGGAAGGGAGAACCCCCTGGCCACCTGCCTGGCCTGGCCGGTGCTCCTGAAGCCTGCACCCACCAGACCCCAGACTGACCAAGGTGCCACTGACCCAGCACAGCCCGGGCAGGCAGGAGAAGCCGATGAGCAGGACCTCGCAGGGGCCCAGGAGGCCCGGGGCTGGCAGTGGCCACCGGGGCCTGAGCTGGCCGGAAGTAGAAGGCAGCGCAGGGGCCCTGTGGTCTGCCCAGCAGCAAGTCAGGATTCTGCTGCCCCGGGAAGAGGGGCCGAGGCCGCCCATGCCGCCCGGGGAGAGCTGGGAGCTGCTCCCGCAGCTGGGCACGCCACACACAGATGGCTTTGTCAAGGCAGCCCCGCCCACCAAGTGGTCTCGGGGACAAAGCCCCTCTGTCCACAGCGGCCTCCCCTCAGCCCTGGGGCACCGCCCCCCGACCCCCACTGTGCCCTGGTGTGCAGGCACGGCCCAGGTGGTGCAGGGGGGAGGCTGGACGGGGTGCAGGGGCGTACAGGGCAGTCCCACCCTGGGACCGGTCACGTCTCTCCCTCCACCCCTGGCACCCCTGGCCCAGCCCAGCCTTGACCACCGCTGCCCAGGGTCCCCTTCCCACTGCCGTCCCCAGACAGACACGGAATGAGGTGGCGGAGGGAAGGCTGGCAGCCCGGCCTCTGCATGGAGGCCTCCATGCTTTATTTCTGAGTCCTTGCTGGACCCTGAGAGCCCATGGCCACCACACTGGACATGTCATGACCTCTTCAGAGGGGACAGCCCCTGCTGTTAGCCACGCGGCTGAGCTCTATCCACAGCAGAGACAGCCGGGGGCCACAGGAGGTGCAGCACCCGGCTCTGCAAACGTCAGGCCCCCCGCCCAGGAGGGCACGGCCACGCCCCTCAGCGTCCAGGTGGCGGGATCCAGATGAGGCCGGGCGCAGCTCCCGCCAGCCTGGCCAGCTCCTGCCGGCACCGTCCCTGTAGCTGGCACAGTGTCACCTCCAGGCAGGCCTCCTGGCTCCTCAGTGCCCCAATCACCTCGGCGGCCCGCAGGCCAGGGCCCGCCAGCAGCCCAGCCTCACTCCTGACCAGCCGGTGGGGCCCGTGGGGCCCGTGGGGCTGGGCCAGGCCCCCGCCTCGCTCCCAGGCCTGTCGCAGAGCTGCCAGCTCCTGTGCCACGGCCTCCTGTGTGGCCCGCTGTGCGGCGTCCCAGTCAGGGCCCTGGCCTCTGACCTGCAACAGAAGTTGGCCACTTGTGAGCCAAGGGCGGCCGCGCCCCGCCCAGACACTGGCCTCGGGCGCCCTGGACGCTCACTGGGCCCCAGCGGCCTGCAGTCCCCATGGCCCCCCAAGAAGCAAAGGCCAAGCCCAGGTTACTCCAAGGCCCGGCCCTTCCAGGCCCTGCCTCTCCCTTGCCAACCCAGGAACCCCAAACGGCCGCCAAGGTGCCCCGGGATCAGGGCTGACAGCCAGACTGCTCCATGGACCGCCCAGCTAGGCTCACTGGGGTGGGCGCGGTGGCAAGGCCTGGCGGCTCCCAGTAGGCCAGGTCCCTCGGGGCCCAGCCCCAGGGACACCCATCCTCAACCCCACATGCCACTCCAGGGTTGGCCCAGCCTCCCACCTCCCACTGCCAAATGGGAGGGGTGGGCATGGGGACCAAGGCCACCTGTGGTCCGGCACAGGCAGGAGGAGACGCTACACCCTACACCTGCGCTGTCCCCAGAGAACCGCCCTAACCCTGACTCGGACCCCTGGGCTCTGCTTGTCACGCCAACAACCTGAGGTGTGACGACTGCCAGCCCCACGCCTTATGAGAAGTCCCCTGCAGATGTCAGCTGTCACCGCCAGAGCTGAGAGGGGCCTGAACAGCAGCCGGAGTGGGTGGCTCAGGCCCCTCAGAGACCCCCTTGTTCCTCGGGGCGCCCCGGAGATGATCCGGGGAGAACCGGGCCCACCAGACTGTGAGGAGCTTCAGAAGAGCAGGCCCCCCAACGGCCACGCCCACAGCTAGGAGCGGTGCCTGCCCCAAGGGGGGGCGGGGCCCTGCTCAGGCGGGGCGGGGACTTCGTGCATGGCAGCTGGCAGGGACAACCTGAGGATGCCCCCAGGAGGCCAACGGACCCCAACGCGGAGCTTCCAGCCGCTGGGGCGCCCCCCCCCCCCCCCCCGTGCAGCCCCGGGCCCCACTCCGCTGCAGTCCAGCCCGCGAGCCCCGGCCACTCGGATCGCCGCGTGTCAGCCCCGCTCCCGGCCGCAAAAGCAGCCACATCAGAGCCCCGGGCCTCACCCTGGCTGCCCAGGCCGCCCGCCGGGCCTCGGCCGCCGCCCGCAGCTCCTCCTGCAGGGCCCGCAGCTCCCACGCCAGCAGCGCCAACTCGTCGGCCCTGTGCTCCTGGGCCCCGGGCACAAACGCGGGCTGCGAAGCCTCTGGGGGACAGGCGCCCAGGACAGTGTCCTGCAGAGAGAGACCCACATGGGAGGGCAGGCGGCCGCACAGCCCTCAGCGCCATAGCCCAGACCCCCAGCCAGCGGGGACAGATGCCCAGGGCAGTGCCCACCCCGGGTCACACGGCAAGCTGGACGGCTACCATCACGCAGGAATGGAGGCCAGGGAGGCACTGAAGCCAGTCTTCTGGAAGGCCGAAGACCACTGAGAAGTCTGGGCACCCCGGGGGCTGGGCACGATGGAGGGGGGGCCCTGGATGTCTGGAAGGAGCCCCAGGCTCAGAGCTGCAGGCCTGAGTGCAAAGCTGTGTGGCCTGAGTCTCCACTCCCTGTCCCCCGGGAACTGGGAGGCCCCACTGCCGACCCAGGGGTCCCGCGGTCAAGATCCAGGGGGGCAGGCGGGGAGGGCGGGAAGGGCAGGCTGACCATCCACTGCCAGAAGACCGGCTCCCTGCGGCGCCACTCCAGGGCGGCCTCCAGGCGTGCATTCTCCCTCTCCAGCCTCTGCAGCAGCTGCGACCGACCACATGGCAGCCAGCCGTCAGACCCAGTCAGGCCCAGTCAGGCCCAGTGCTGCTGCCAGCCCCAGCCGAGCACTCTGCCCCAGCACAGGCCAGCCCCGCCTGCCGGCCCCACGCCGGCCCCGGCTGCGAGTGCCTAGGGGCCAGGGCTGAGTCCAGGCAGGCTCTGACTCGGGACCTCCACCCCACACCCCTTGCTGACTGGGGTGCCCCCGGAGACTGCCAGCAGATGGGGCAGGGGGGCCCCTCCCCTGTAACCTGGGAAAGCCCAAAGGCAGGGCGGAGGGTGCACGGAGCGCAGCTGGGAAGTGGTGCAGCCCTTGGCCTGGGCACACCCCCGCCCAGCACCCACAGCTCGCCCCTGCGCCTGCAGAAGGGTGCGTGCCCCCAGGGGGCCGGGGCTGGCCGAGGCACCGCCCCACCCTTCATACCTGGGGCCCTGCATCAGCCTTGGGAAGCAGAGGCCACACAAGCCTCAAGCCTGAGCCCTCCTGCCTAGCCAAGCATCCCCAGGACTGGGCGGTGCCGACCTCACACTCTGAACAGGCCAGAGCCCAACCCTCAGTTGACTGCCAGCCCTGGGCCTGTCCTAGGACCCCGTGGCCAGAGAGTGTGAGGCATGCTGGCAGGCACCCATCACTGATGACACCTGCATGAGCTCGAGGTGCCGACACCACCGGCTCAGACGCCGCACTGATCTTCCTGAATCCCAGAGCCCTCCCCGCCTGCTGCCAGCCCGGCCCAGACACCTGTGCCCCTAGGCCCTGCCCGTGCCGGCCACGTGCGCACACACACAGCTCAAAGGCCAGGTCCTCCTCCAAGCCCCTCCCACCTCGGGCGACCAGGCCTCACCTGCCGGCCGTACTCTGGGTCCCTCAGCAGCTCCGTTTCAGTGATAGACAGGTGGCCGAGACTGCGGTCGCTGTGACAGCCGTGAGTGTATGAGTGGATCTGAAATGGGCAGCACAGAGCCCCGGCTGAGCAGGCAGATGCCTCGCCCAGCGCTGGGCAGAGGCCTTCGGAGCCCAACTTACAGATGAAGGAACAGGGCTGAGAGGGCCTCGCCGAGGCCATCCAGGGCAGACAGACCCAGCACCACCGGGGGCCGGCCCAGGGCCTGCCATCGGCCCCTGCAGAGGGACAGGCACTGGGCAGCGTTCTCCACAGCCTCCCCATCCCACCCAGCTCCCGGGGTCTGGTGGGGGAGGACAGGGGCACCCCTGCTTCCTTCTCCCCTCAGTTCGTAGAGTGCCAGGCCCACACGGCGGGAGAAGCAGCCTGTGGACAGGCTAGGAGGTTCAGTGGGGCCGTGGCACAACAGAGTGACCTGCCTGGGCCTGCGGGAACAGAGGGCTCTGCAGCCAGGTGACACCGGAAGGCAGCACAGAGGTTAACAGGTGGCCATGTCCCATGCAGGAGGAGTGACTGGAGCCAAGGCCAGACAACAGGGAGTGAGGCCTGCCGAGCAAAAGACCCTCTGCCAAGGAGAGAGACGCGAGGGGGGGGGGGCAGTTCCTAGCACCAAAGAGCCTTGTACTGGAGAGAGCCCGTGGTCACCTGCTCAGCCACCTCTCAGCCAAGACCTTGCACTGGGCCTGTGGACACCTGTGCTAACCAGTAGGCCCTTATCAGCCTTTAGGAACCCCACGGGAGCTGCCCACGGCCCACCAGCCCATATCCAGGGTGTTGTGGGAGAAGGGGAGCCCATCTCACTGCTCAGTGACACAGAGCCTGAAACCTCCAGTGACTTCTGGGGACAGGACGGCCGAGCCCGCAGGCTCCCTGCCAAAGGGATGCCCAGCCCCACCTGTCCTGGGCCCCTCCTGGACCACCGGGAGCTCTGGGCTCTGGCTCCAAGCCATCCCAAGGCAGTGCCCAACCAGTCAGCCCCCAGCTAGGCCTGGGAGGCCTACGACAGGCCAACCGCCAGGGCACCAGCCCAGTCAGGGCCTCGATGCACAGGCCACAGTCGGCCTGGACCACAGGGTAACTGCCCCCTGGCGGACAATTCTCAGTGGCGCTACCTTGCCCAGGAGGGCGCACTGCTCCTGCTGACTGGCCATCAGGCTTCGCCACCGGAAACGCAGCTTTCCCATCAGCCACTGCAGGTGGCGCACATCCACGCGGCCCGCACAGCTGTCTGCTTCCACACGGGGCGCCGGGCGTCCAGGGCTGGCCAGGGCCTCACACTGGAGGGGGACAAGGGGTCGGTCCTGCTCCCACACGGCAGCGGAGACCCCAGAAGGTGAAAGAGAAAGGAGGCCCCTAGGAGTAAGAGCCTTGGAGTCCACAAGGGGCCAGAGCCTTGGGCACACACCCACACTGCCCTGGAGTAGAGGCAGGGCCTGGGGGGCCAGGACAGGGAGGCCAGTATAGGCTGAGCCCTCCAGTCCTCACCAGGGCGGCCAGGATAGCAACGCTGATCCCCACAGGGCTGTCCTCGTGGGTCTCGCAGGCAGCACCCAGAGTCGTGCGGCCTTACCCCACACCCACCTCACATGCAGGCATCTCATCGCCCAGCCGAACGCAGGTCTGGGCCAGCAGCCGCTCAAGCAGGGCCCCGCCGGCCAGGAGCCAGGAAAGGGCCAGGAGCAGCTCGCGGCTACCCTGGGAGCCATCCTTGGGGAACTGAGCCAGCCGGGGGTAGCCCTGTGAGCGCAGCGCAGACTTCACCCAGCGGGCTTGGACCTCTGCGGGTAGGAGACAGCCAACTCAAGGGGCCGCACATTGGAAGTGACACCAAGACCCCTAAGGGACCCTGGCAAGAACCCCTAGCAGAGTCCCAGGGGCGTTGGAACTTAACCAGGATGAGGGGGCAGGGCTACCTGGGGGCGAGGCTCGGGAAGGTGGGCGGGGACAGGGACTACAGGGAGTGAAGCTTACCGGGGACGGGGCTAACAAGGCCGGTTTAGGCCTGAGTGGGCGGGGCCAGTGATTGAGCGGGCGGGGAATAGCGCCAGGGGTGGGGCTTAGGAGGGAGGTGGGGCTTGGAGGGGAGGTGGGGCTTACCCGGGCTGAGCGAGGCTGAGGCGCTGTCAGCTCGCAGCTGCGAGAGCACGGAGAAGAGCAGCTGCCAAAGCGCTGGGGCCTGCGAAGGTCAAAGGGCGGCGGTCAGCGTGCCTGCCGCCTCCCTGCGTCTGCTCGAGACCCCACTCAGCCTGCCGCCCCGCGGCCTCACCGCCTCTGGACGGTCGAACTTGGCGCGGCGGAAGGTCTCGGGGCTGGGCCCGGCTGGCAGCGCCCGACTCAGCGCGGCGATAGCCTCGGGCAGCGCCCCGGCCGCACCCGCCCGGTCCGCCCGGTGCCGCCGCCGCCCCATGCGGCCAGCACCAACCTCGCTCGATCGCGCGCCACCGCCGGCGGGCCCCCGCGTCCAATCGCCGCGCCGGTGCCGCCTCTGCTGCGCCCGCACCCAATCCCCGCGCGGGCCGGGCCACGCTCCGACACCGGCCAATGAGCGGTGCACCCGGCCTCAGAGCCGCCCGCGGTGTCGGTTGTGGAGGCACTTCCGGTCTAGTGGGGACCAATCGGCGCTGACAGCTCCGCGGGCTCAGCCCTCTACGGCCCAATCTGACCGCTCTCTGCGGCGACACCGAACCCCGCTGGTCCAGACTTGCCCCTTGCACCGAATGGCAGCCTAGCAACCGCGGGAGAGTCTGCGGCCAGGCTCGGGGAGCTCCAGAGGTCCGGAGAGCCGCGCCGCGGGCCCACGGACCCCAGGGGAGACCCTCCTCTTCCGCGAAGCCATTTCTGGCCTGGCCACCAGGGGGCGCCAGGACCCCTCCCTCCGCGCTCCAGCCCGACCCCTCCGCTCGCGGGCGCGTAGCTCCTCCCGGAAGGCCAGTGACTCCACCGTAACCTACATCTGCAGACCCACAGCCCAGCCTCTCCCGCCCATCCTGTCTGACCAGCCCCGCGCCCCCAGCCTCTCTCTGTCCCGCACCCTTAGCTTCTCCCCGCCATTGAAGACGGTCTTCGAAGGAACATTTGGAGAGCAGCTCGGCGGTTCTTTCAGAGTTAGACACACGCTTAGCCTACACGCACAGTGCCAGCCCCGGAACCTGTGAGAGCTGTGCTCGCGGACACGGAAGTGCAGCGCAGCCTTGCTCAGAACAGCCCAAACGAAAGGACGCGAAGGCTGCTGGCTGCGCAGTAAGCCCACCCAGTGGGGTGGTGGCCGGCGACAGCCCGCGCCACTGACATGTGCCCCGCACGGCCGCGGCTCTGGGTGCTGTGGTTGTGTGAGACCTCCAGAGAAGCAAATGTGTAGGGACAGAGCAGGTAGCAGTGGCCTGGAAAGCGTCCAGGACTGGGCAGTGACAGCAGGTAGGCGTGAGGGAACTTCTGTGGGTCATGAGTCTGGAACTGGATCTGCAGAGTCTGTGAATTGGTTACAGCCGTAGGATGTGCTCTAGTGAATTTCATGGCATGTACACTGTGCCTTGAAGCTGTAAAGAAGACAGAGAGGGGAGAGGAGAGGGAAAGAGAAAGAAATCCGTCCCGGACGCCAGCCCTCCCCGCCTCGGCCGGTCGGATCAGATGCCCACGTCCCTCCCAGTCCTCACCTCTGCCACTCGCCTCCTCTCAGGCTCAGCCAGCTCCTCACCCATGTCCCCCCATGACCAACCTCCTCCTCCCCAGCCCCCCACAGTGCCCCTGGGTCGTCCGCCCCAGCACCCTCATCTGGAACAGCCATTTGTCATCTGCGGCCTCCACGGAGCTGCAGTGGCCACCTGCTGGCCCGCTCGCTCACCTCCGGGCGCCATTGCTGCCTGCTCCTCCTGGCCCTTACCCCTCCCCTCCGGGGTTCGCTTTTGGCTCGGGCTAGGACCAGCACAGAGGCCTCTCTGCCACCCTCCTTGCAGCCTTCAGAGACCATGTTTTCTCAGCCCACGTGTGAGAGCTGTGAGGGCCTGGCCGACCCTCTCATCCAGCAGGCGTCGGCTCTCTAAGCACTCACCTGAAGCCGCCCCACCTGGACTGAGCTGGGGTGGGGCAGGATGCGGAGTGGGTGTGGGGAGAGGGCAGGGCAGGTTGTCTGTGCACCCACTGCCCACTCGGTGTGTCCTGGCCTCTACGCCACTACTGTCCACCGAGGGGCCTGGCCTTCGCTTAGCGGTCTCTGCTCCCTCCTCCCCACTCCAACCCGTCTGTCACCAAGAAGCCTGCCAGCTCCCAGCTCATGGAATTCCATGAATCACCCAGTCCCTCTTACACACACCCACACACTCCCAACACGACACACTGCCTTTCAGCCCCCACGGCCAGTCCAGCTCGGGCCTGCAGTAAGGCCTCCAAAGTCCTGGCGCAGGGGCCAGGCCATGTGCTAAGCTACGATGACCTGTCTGGGTTCCTCAGGTCAGCAGCAACCTGGGAGGGGCCATGTCCACCTGGGCAGAGTGCTAGGGGTGGGATGGGAGGGCGAACGGGGAGAGCTCTGAGGGGGGAGGGGGGCCAGTGAGTCTGCAGCTGCAGCTTGAATTGACACAGAAGTTTCCAGAAAGTTCCCAGCCATCGCTTCACAGCCAGTCCTCAAATGCCCCATTTTTGGCAACCAGCCACTTGGGAGTCCCTGGGCACAGGGTGGGGACAAACAAGGGGCGATGGTGTCCAGACGGACACCCCCGCAGAAGCACGGCTGGCCGAGCCTAGTGGGATGGGGTGGGGCTGGGGACCGTGTTGGGGCAGCAGGAAGTGGGGAGGACCGGCAAGGACTCCCCACCACAACTCCCCTGAAGTTCAAAAACGGAACCAGTGTGAGCTCAGCTGACCACCGCACGGCTGGCCTTCCTGCTGCTGCCCTGCCGTGCCCTGTGCTCCCGCTGACCCGTCAGACCTCCCCTTGCCCAGTGGGCTTGGGACACCCGTGGGTCTGGAGCTGCAGAGCTGAGCCTCCGTGGGGCCATCCAGGGCAGCCAGGCCACTTGCCGTGCGGGGGGCTGCAGCCCTTGCTGGGCCCCCAGGAGAGCCCCCTCCACTCTGGGCGTCAGCACCCCCACTGCAGCTCCCCTGACAATCCCCAGCAACAGGCACACACAGGCAGGTCTTCCCAGCACTGGGTTTATTGAGGGCACTGGATAACAGGGGAGCCCCAGGTACCCAGGGTTAAGGCCAGCAATCATCAGCCCGGAGGGACAATGGTCTGGCGGGAGGCCAGGGGTGGGGTCTCCACAGCCTGCAAGAGAGACAGGGACTCTGGTGAGTGCAAGCCTCACTCAGGACTGGGGGCCCATCCTGAAGGCCACCTGGGAGGGGTGTGGGATGGGGGCGTACCTGGATTTACTTGAAAGTGTGACTCTCAGCTCCACCCCGCCCAAAGCCTGCAGAGAAAGCAGGGGGCAGGTCAGGGGCTGTAGGGCTGGGTTGGGCATGGGCGGCTGGGTCAAGCTGTTGGGGGCTGGGTTGGCTGTGGGTGGGGGCTGGGTTGAGCCCTGGGGAGCTGGGTTGGGTCGTGGGAGGCTGGGTCGGGCCTTAGGGAGCCGGGTTGTCCGTCCGGGGCTAGGTCGGGCTGGAGAGCATACCTTTGGGCCCAAACATGGCGGAGTAGCAGGGGTGGTTGCAATAGGGCTTGCCTTCGTGCTGCAGAGAAAGGGCCCATTAGAGTCTGTCCCCGCCAAACGCCACACGCCTGCTGCCCCTGAGGCCCTACTTACCTCGGCATGGCCCCCCGAGGTCAGTGTCTTCCCACACTTCTCACACTTCAGGCAAGGCCGATGCCAGTCCTTCCCCAGGGACGTCACCCGCTCGGCTGCAGAGATACAGACAGGCCCCCCGTGAGACACTGCTGTGGGGGCACAGGGCACACCCATCTGCTCACGCGCCCACCTGCTCCAGCCACCCCTGCCTAGGGCCTCCCTCTCCCACGCGTGGTGGCCCACCCGAAGTCTCAGATGGCCCTTGGACCCCGTTGGTCTGTAGCGGCTTCTCTAGTTTCTGTGGTCCACCAATCTAGCCAGCTAAACGGGAGGGGCCTCAAGCCCTGGGCCAGGGTTCTGAGGGTCGGGTGGGGCTGGAGGGGAAGGGGCTGGAAGGCTAGGAGGTCCCTGCTGTGGGGTCAAGCCCTCTGACCTCTGTGTCAGTTACCGGGTGCGGCCTGCAGGGCACCCTCTCGGTGCCGGGGCGGGGGACTTCTCACTTCCTCCTGCCCCTCCCATGGGTGGGTCTCGGGGCTCAGGGCAGACAAGTGGCGCTGGGGACTGGAGTGTGCAGGGATGGCGCCCCAGGCGCAAGTTTTCGCCTTCTGTTTTTACTTAGCTCTGGCAGGAGCGGTGGAGTCCCGCGTTCTTCCTGCCCCAAGGGGTCCCCGCCCAGGGCGCGCCCGGGAGGAGGCGGGAGAGAGCAGAACCCAAACACGGGAAGACCCAGAGACAGGCAGAGGCACCCCACGCAGGGGTCCCGACCTGCATACCCAGGTGGCCACAGGCAGGGCTGAGATGTCTGCTCAGGGTGCCCCGGAGCCCCCGCCCCTGAGCGGCCCCGGCCCAGCAGCCCCGGGTCCTCGCTTCCGCGTGGGTGGCGCGGTGTACCGCGGTTCGGCCGAGGGGGTGGGGCCGGGGGGAGCTTACCGAAGTACACCTCCTTGTCGCACTTGGGGCACTTGGGCATGGCGGCAGCGGGTCCGATGAGGGTGGCTAGGCTGCAGGAGACAGAAGAGCTGGACTGCGTGGGTCCCGCCTGGTGCGCGCCTTTCAGGGACCCGGGGACACCGCCCCTTTGAGACCCGCCCCTCACGCCCCGCCCCCTCATTCCGGGACTTGGACCCCGAAACCTTGGCTGCAGACCAGGAAGCTGGGAAAGGTCATCTGGTCCACCCCCGCCTCTAAGCAGCCGCTGGGCCGAGCCAACCACCGAGGAGAGGCTGGAGAGGTCGGGGGGTGGGGGCGCGCGGGACCCCAGGGGACTCACTGAAGGGTGGGGCTGCTCAGGAGGCTCCAGCCCTGCCTCTCGCCCAGGGTCCAGAATCTGTGTAGGAGGCTCCGCAGGAGCAGGACGGCGCACCCCACCCCCGGTCCCTGGCCCCTAGCACCTGCTCAAGCCCCTGGAGATTCTCTGGAGCGGGGAGAAGCCCGGTTCCCCTCCGAAATGCAGATGAAAACAGCGGGAGAGCTTCGCGCGCGCCCCTTGACCCCGCCCCGCCCCCCGCGCGCGTTACAACCACGCTCTCCCGGTAGGGGGCTGGAGACACCTGCCAGGGGGTCTCAGCCTGGCAGCCCCCCAAGAACTACCGCGGGGCCCGCCCCGCCCTCGCGGGGCTTCCCGGCCTGCTGGTCCTGGGAAATCCTCCGGACCGAAGTGGGAACGTCCCCGGGGAATTCGGAAGACCAGACGGGGCGCCCCGCCCTCCGCGGAGACAGCGATGCCTGCGCGGCGCGGCGTCCTGTCGGGGATGGTGGGGCGCCAGGGCCCGGGAGGCCTCCAGCAGCCGGCCATCCAAGCCGGGCTGGCCGGCGCCTCCCAGTGCCAGGCAGAGACCGTGCCTCCCACCCGCCGCGGAGCCGGGTGGGCCCGCGCGCTGACTCTGGCTGCGGCCCAGGGGAGAGGCCGGCCCCCACCCCCGCACCCCTGGGAGGGGGGGCAGGCGGGAGAGACAGGCCCCTTGGGAGATCTCTGCCCTGTAGCGTGTGTGGCCGAACCTTCCCCTCTCCCGTCACTGCCGTCCAGGCCCCCTCCCGCTGCTGGGGGAAAGGCCTGTCTGTGTGGGCCCTTCAGCTCCCTGCTCCCCAGGCCCCACACCACACCCGCGTCAGCACGGAAGCGCCAGCCCTCGCCCCCTCCCCCGCAGCCCACAGCCCGGGGCTTCTCCTCCTTCTGTCCACGGTCCCTCCCTTCGGCCATCACCATCACGGTGTCCTCGTCTACCCTCAACACGCCCATTTCAAAAACACATCGCCCCTGGGCCTGTCCGTCCCCGTCCCCATGGCATGCTGGAGCCCACCCTCCCACAGGAGCTCCAGGCCACCCTGCTCGGACATTCAGCCCTGACAGCACCCAGCGACCCCTCCTCGCCCTCCCGGAAGCCCACCCATCCGCCCTCAATCCCCACGGCCTGGCACCAGGAGACACGTGTGAAGCCATGGGTGCCTGCGCCCCGACACCCTGCGGACCTGCACTCTGCCTCCCCCAGGAGGCCCACCGGGGATGAGGGTGGGAGCTCCAGGGTTCAGGGGTGACAGAGGCCACATGCCAGAGTCTCCTCCTGCTGAGAGTGCCACACTGGACCCCACGGCCCTGCGTCCTGCTCCCCACACCTCTGTCCAGTCACTCTCCTCCCTCTGACCCCCTTTCTGAGGCCACAGTTCTGCCCAGGGCCCGAGACCCCTTGGTGACTGGCTTCCCAGCCCCCTCAGGAGAGGGGTGCATGGCCTGCACTGGTGGAGCCCCCAGTCTATCCCCACCCACACCGCCTGCTCCGGCCCTGAAGCCTCAACACCCACGGTCAACTCTGGGCCGCCATCCTCTCTGCCCAGCACGTGGGCACCTCGCTGTGGCTTCTGGAGCTAAGGCCACCAGCCTGACGTCCTCGGTGTCTCCCTGGGCTGTGCCTGGTGCTGGGGCCGAAGGCAGGCAGGGCGGGTCCTGACCTCATCTCCTGGCTCAGATGGGGAGATAGTGGGAGAGGCGAGGGGGGAGGACACCGGGCAGGAGGGGAGGGGCGGCAGGGCCTGGGAGGGCTGGGGAGCTGGGGTGTCTGTCACAGGGCCACACACGTCACTGTGGTTCCCTGGGAAGGGCACCCTGTATGGGCATGCTGGGCAGAGGCCTCCAAGGGGGTCAGCGAGTGACGGGGTGCCTGGAGACACTCGTGTGTGTGTCCCCACGCCTGGGGCGTACCCGCGTGTGGGGGCAGCCACCCAGGTCTCTCTGTGGCTGTGCGCACAGCCCTCTCTGAGCAGCCGCTTCCCATGTCCTGCCCACGCCGTCTGGGGCAGGTGGGGCAGGGGGCCAGGTTTGTCCTCCCCTCCACCCGCCCTCCCCCACACCGCAAACCCAACCCCGCCCTGTGAGGGGGAGCCCCCCTGAAACCACGAGATGAGTCCCTTCCTTCCCCACTGTTATTGCCTGTTGCCATGGTCATGGGGGGTGTCAAGGGGGGCCACGGGCCTCGCCCTCTGGCTGGCACACGTTCGGTTTTTCCAGACACTCCACTCCGAGGCAGACACACTCTTCCACTCCCCCAGCTCCCCACCCATCCCGCCTGCCCCCGGGGGGTACAGATCCCTCACCAGCTGCAGCCCCCCAGCTCCTGCCTCCTCCCCCAGAGCATGTGTCCAGGCGCCCCACCTGAGCCTTGGGCCTGACAGCATGCCCCCCTCAAGACCTGGACTCCACGAGGTGCCTGGTCTAGCTCTTGCCAGCTCGACATGACGTCGGGCCCTCCCCTGCTGACCCCAGCCTTCTGGGCTGGGGTGCTGTTAGCACTGCTGCATGAACAGGGACACACTAAACCCCCTCGCCCCCCCAAGGTGCAGCCCCCCAAGCTTGCTCCGCAGAGCTGCCAGCACTGCGGCCCTGTGCGCTTCTCCCTCCTGGCACCAGCCGGCAGGCGCAGGGACCTGGAGCAGGAGGGACAGAGTGGCCAGGACAGGAAGCAAAGCAACCCAGCCACTTGCCCCAGGCTGCTTCTGTGCCCAGAACATCCTGCCCTGTGCCAAGACCACGTAAGGACACCCCGGGCCCCCGAGACCTGGGGGAGGCCACTGCAGGGTTCTGGCCGTACCCCCAAGGCCACCTCCCTCTGCATAGTGTGCACCCTCGCCTGCTTGTGCTCCAACCAGGCTCAGCTGGGGATGAAGAAGGGAACCAGGCAGGACCCAGGCTGCGTGTACCCGCGGCGCTGGGCCCCAGTGACCTTTGAGGAGTCTACCAGCAAGGGTCAGCCCCCCGCCCCCCAGGAAAGTTCTGCTCTGCAGAGCTGGGCAGGCCATGCAGGGCCTCCCTCTGCGGGCTGGCATGTGCCTCTGGCCTCTCCCCTGAAGCCCACGCCCAGTGCCCCACCGGCCTCCAGGTCTCTTCACTGGAGATGAGCCAGGGGTGTGGCCAGGTTTAAACTGTCCCTGCCTAAGGCTGAAGGTCGCCTGGGCTCTAGCACATAGGTGCCCTAGCTGTGGTCAGCGCACACCCCAGGACAACTGCTGGGCCCTCAGGGTCCAGCCCTGCCTGCCCCTCCCCCTCCTCTAGGCTTGGCTGAGTCAGGGACGCTCAGACATTCCCAGGGCCTATTTTCAGCAGCTTGTCTCCAGGGACCCCCTGTCTGCCCCGAGGTCTGGTCCCAGGGTGGGCCTGCTGGGTCCAACGCCCCTCCTGGCCCCAAGGAATGGGGGGAAGGGTTCTGCTTACTGATCTGGACCCAGATGAAAAAATCGCTATAGCCTCCTCTCCTGGAAGCAGGAGGGGTGTGCGCAGGGGTGCAGGGGTGGGGGGCCCATGCGACCTTGTGCTCCCTCAGCCAGCCCTGCCTGTGGTCCACAAATGGGGTGCCCCTGCCCTCCCCCTGCTCCATGCTGAGCCTGGTTCCAGGAACCTCTACCTCCTGGAGCCAAAGCCCATGCAAAACCGCCTACAATTCCAGCCATGCCAGTCCCACTGCTGGGCCTGAGCCCACCCCTGCGGCCAGCCCTGGGAAAATGTGCTGCCCACACCTGGCTGCCCTGGTTCCCCCACCCCCATCCTCGCTGGCCCGGCCACCAGGGTCACTGGAACTCAGCCCCAGGCTGCAGAGGAAGGCCAGGAAGCTGGAGCTTGCTTGGACCCAGGGCAGGAGGAAGTTATGCACCCCCTCCCATTCTAAAGAAGCTCAGGCCAGTCTGAGCTAGGTGAAGTCTGTGGGGGGCCTTCAACATAGGCTTCAGGGATTTTGGGGTGGTGGGAGCTGCAGACACAGCGGGCCCTACACAAATGCCTGGCCGGAGGTTGAGGTCAGAGGCGGGAGGCGAGCGGTGCCTGGAGGGGCCTGGTGCAGGAGTCCTAGGAAGACTGGGCCGGTGGCAGGTGCGGCGCGGCTGGGAAGCAGGACGGTGGAGGAGGCCCCGGTGCTGTGGGCGGCCCTGGTGTTCTGGGGAGCAGCGAAGTGGTCAGAAGGCATTTCAGGCCCGCCTCACTGGCTGGGCACGAATTGGAGGGGTGCTAGTGGAGGCCGGGCAGGGACGCGGGGCGCACCCAGGCCACAGCCGCCCATTCTCCCCCCTGTGCATCTTGCGGGTACGTCTAGGGCTGCGGGAGCCCGAGAAAACACCTAGCTTGTGGGGGGACTTCCTGGAGCTGGTGCCACCGAGGAAACCCCAGGAACACAGGGGACACCGCGGCCCCCACCCACGCTCCCAGGGACGCTGCGCGGAGACCGACGGTAGCGGCACCGCCCCGGTTTCCATGACAGTCCCTTGGAAACAAACAGCGGCGCGTCCGCCCGCAGGAAATGGGGCGCGCCTTCCCGGGCCAGACTCAGGGTGGGGGCGCTCTACGTCCAGGCACAGCCGAGCCGATCCTCGGTGCAGGAGACCGCGGCACCTCGCGCCCACGCCGGGCCGGGCGGGGCCTGCCACTCAAACAGGCCCCGCCCCTCCCCGGCTTCAGGGACGGGCGCACCGCCCACCTCGTCTCCTCCCCACATAGTTTCCACTGGAGGCTCCCGAGGGAGGGGCCCAGGCTGCTGCCCTCTGCAGCACCCACCCCCCCAGAGGACAGGAATTTCCCATCCGACACCCTGAGCCCGCCGCGAGGGCCGCAACTGAGTTCTCTCGGAGCGACCTCTCAACCCGGAGCCTCCGCCTGACGGGAGGTGGGGACGAGGAGGGGAGCCGTCCCAACCCCTCCTCCGAGCGCGCGCCGGGTGCCCCGCCGGCGCAGTACTCGGTCTGGGTGGGGAACTGGGGGTTCCTAGGGTACCCCCATGCAGGCCAGCCTGCCCTTCACGTTCTGGCTGCATTCCTAGGGCCAGCCTGGAGACTTAGGGCGCCTGGCATTGCGGGACACGGAGCCGCTCGCTCCACCCACCCCCCAGGGACACGGATGGCTGCTCCTCGGACAAAGGACTTGGCATTAGGTTCAGCGGTGTGAGCCTGCGGGCTGGAGCGTGGGCCGGGAGGGGCCTGTGTCAAAGTCTGGGATGTGGGACACACGAGGAGCTGGCCGCCTATGGGGCTGGGGACCTGGGCCCAGAGGTGACCAGGCCCGGAGGCCCTTGGCACCAGGGAGGGCAGGCATCAGCGGGCCTGGTGCTGGGGACGCGCTGGGGAGGTCTGCGCGCCCTCAGCCAGGGCGCTGAGCGGAGGCGGCGCGCGCCCTCTGGCGGGCTGCCCGGAAGCAGCAAGTAAAGCGAAGGAGGACCGCGAGGAGGGGGCTCCCAGGAGATCCCGAGGGGTTCAGGTGGAAAGGGCAGAGCCTGCGCGGTCCGGAGAGGCCGCAAGCGACGTTGGTATCACTGCAAACGCAGCCTCGGGGACGCCGGCTGAGCAGTAGCGCCCAGTCAAGGGGCACTCAAGCCCTTGCCCTCAGGCCGCCGCTAGTGCTGAGGCTGACCGACGGCAAAGGCCTCCACGTCGCCGGAGCCGCAGCCCAGGCAGTGTGTGTGGGGTGTCGGCCTGACCGCACCCTTCCCCATCCAAACCTGGACTTGCAGGCTCAGTCCTGGGCTGAAGCAGTCCCCACCTTGCCGAGAGCCCTTCCTCCGGTCACCCGTCATCTCTCCCTCCGCGTGACATGCCCTCTGCCACCTTCCCATGGCTGACCCCCGGCCCCCCCTCCCACCTCTGGGTCTCCGGAGGACCCAGGCATCTCATGGCTCTAACACCAGCGTCAGCATGTCCAGGGGTCAGGCTCAGTGCCATCGCTCCCGGCGGTGAGCTCAGCGTAACACGAGCTCCTCCCCCACCCAGACCCCGCCCCCAGGGTGCATCCCGCCTCCACCGCCTTGGCCCCTCTCAGCTGCCCACCCGCCCTGCGCTGGCACCACAGCCCGAAACAAAGCCTCCCTCCCACCACCAGCAACCTTGGGAACAGGACCTGCCCCACGTGGAGCTGAGCCCAGGCGTGTGGAGCACTTGTGGGTGGGACAAAGGGATCCGGTCCTGGACTCATGTCCATCCCCCAACCAGAGACACAGTGCCGGGTCCTGCAATCCTCAAACCTTTTATTAACAGCAAAAATCTCGACAGTGTGAACCACGTGAGGGTGGCAGGTGGGCACTTGCAAGGCAGTGTGGGAGACAGCAGAGGGCCCTGGCAGGGTGCCCTGTCCAGGGACACTGTGAGGTGTGTGGCTGTGGCCACAGTGGCAAAGGGAGATAAATAACACTGTGGGGCAGGGGCGGGGCAGCAGGAGGGGAGAGCTGATGGCCACCTCAGAGTGATCCGCCCAGGGCCCTGGAGATACACAGACGGGGACACATGGGGCCACGAGACACACGGGCACAGAGCCGCAAGGGTACGAAAGGGGCAGCAGGTGCTGGAACGCAAGGGGGGACAGCCGGACGTGGGGACGGGCAGGCCGGTCCGGAGCCGGCCCAGGCGGCTTCCTCCCCACGCCGCCTGGTGGGGGCCCCGGACTGGGGGGCAGGATGTGCTGGGACGGGGCTGGGTAGCCGGGCATATCCCCCCAAGAGACAGGCAGTGGGGCCCCCAGCCAGGGGCCGTGCCCCCTGGGCGGGGCTGTGGGCCTAGGGCTGGACTTTGCCCTCAGGGTCCCTGTCGTAGATGTAGCTGCCCACGGCTCCAGTGTTCACTCCTGCGGACAGAGGCAGCCAGGGTGGTGGGGAGGGGCGGCGGGGGGAGGGGGCAGCGCCTCCCCAAGTCAGGACACACTTACCCCGGGGTCCGAAGAGTATTCCGTAGCAGGGCTTGTGGCAGTAGGGCTGGCCATCGTGCTGGGGGAAGGACTGGGGTGAGGCGGGGGTCCAGACTGTTTCCCCACTCCCTAGGTGGCCTCCTCTCTGTCCTCCACCTGCCCACTCCCTGGGAGCCCTGGAGCTCCCAGGCCCAAGACCAGTCCACTTGCTTGGGGGCCACCCAGCGTCCGCGCGCCTGCGAGGCTGCGTTCTGGCCACCAGGGGGCAGCCGCGCCGCCCCTCGGGGCAAGCCTGGGCCCCGCCCCTGCGCCCCTCACCTCCGCGTGCCCGCCTGGAGTCAGCGTCTTTCCGCAGCGCTCACAGCGCAGGCACGGCCTGTGCCAGTCTTTGCCGAGGGACGTCACCTTCTCAGCTGGGAAATGGGGGAGATGGTCAGGCGGAGGCCACAGCGGAGACCTCCCTCAGGTTGGGGCTGGGTGTGGTCACTCACCAAAGTAGACCCTCTTGTTGCAGCGAGGGCACATGTTGGGTTCGCCGGTGAACGTAGTGACGCTAGAGGCTGGGGCGAGGCGTGGAGAGGGGTCAGGGGGGCTGGGCCGCTCCCGCGCCTCCCCCCAGACCCAGAGCCCAGCGCACCTTTGCTGGGCCCCTTTGGGGGGCCACTCGCCTTGCGCTCCTCTGCTCGGGCTGCGGGGACCTCGATGGGGCCAGTGACCTGCGGTCCCTCTGCAGAGGGCTTCTCATAGATGTAGGAGCCAGCACCTCCGATGTTCACCCCTGTGCGGTGGCAGGCGCTGCAGGGTGGGTGGCTGCGGCCAGTGGCCTCAGCGTCCACCCCCTGGCCCTCACACCCCACTGGACGTCTCCAAAACAGGCCCTCCACCGTCCATTCTGCCGGGTCGGGACCCTAGCCCCGGGGGGCGCACATGGCTGGGGACAGCTTTCTGGGAAGAGCATGGAAAAAAGGGAGCAGGGGAACCCACGGCCCCAGGCCTCCTATGGGCCCTGCCCCCTGGGGCCCCCCGGGCCTCACCTTTGGGTCCGAACAGTGTGGCATAGCAAGGCTTGTGGCAAAACGGCTTCCCATCATGCTAGGCAGAGGGTGAGGGCGAGGGGTGAGGGCCGCGCAGAGGCTCCCTGGACCCCGCCCCCCAAGGTGGGGAGAGCCCCGAGCCCCCTATCACAGCCCAAGAGTGGGGCTCACCTCGGCGTGGCCCCCCGGAGTCAGCGTCTTGCCACAGCGCTCACACTTGAGGCAAAACTTGTGCCAGTCCTTGCCCAGGGAGCTCACCTTCTCAGCTGCGGGCAGGAGGGGATGTCAGGGGCCCCACTGTCCCCCAGGGTCTCCGGCACCCTCACTGCCCTGGGGCGGGCAGGAGGGGACATCAGGGGCCCCGCTGTCCCTGGGGTTCTGGCACCCTCACTGCCCCGGGGCTGCAACCTGAAGCAGGCATCTGGTATGGAGTCCCAGCTCAGTTTCACACCTGCCTCAATTCCGTCCCTCACACAAGTCTCCCAGGCAGGCCTCAAAAGAGTCGGCAGAGCCCCTCTGCTGAGGGGGTGCCCAGACCCCGTGAGGGGAGACCAGTCCCCACCCCCACCCCCCGTGGGACCCTCAAGGGTCAGGACGCCTGCCTGTCTACACTTGGCCCTGAGAGTCCCACCCCCCTGCCTCCAGCTGCCGCTCCGGCACCCAAGGTCTGGGACCAGCTGCTGAGGGTCGGGTCCAGTGCCCTCCCCATCCCCCCATGGCCTACGCCACCTTCCAATGGACGGAAGTGGAGGGGGCCTCCCCAGGGCCACACCACAGGAAGAAAGGCCAGAGCCCAGCAGGAATTCCGGGAAGGGACCTAGCCAGTGGGCTGGGAGGAGGCAGGGTGGAGTCTGGCAGAGCCCCGAGAAGAAGCCGAAGAAGCCGAGGACCAGCCACTCTTCCGGCCCTTCCCAGGTCCCTGCTGGGGCAGGCCGGGGCTGGCTGAACCCAAGGTGACCGGACCCCACGCCAGCCGTATCCTCTCCCAGTGCCGCTGGCCAGTGGCGGCCATAGCAGCCGCCACTCAGGGCGGCCAGAACAAAGCTGCACCGCCAGCTGCGAGACGTGGCCACTCACGGGAATGGCCCTCAGACCCACTGGGCAGGTTGGGAAGACAGAATTCACTGGGTCTAATGGCTCGGAAGGGAACCACCACCCCACCCAGCTACACCATTGCTGGGGCACAAAGGCATGGTATCCTGAGGTCCTCTGGGGGTTCTACTCTGCTTACACTCAGGGGTGTTGGCCGCTGGAGCCGGGGACGCGGGCTGCAGCCTGGACGGGGGTGGGGGTTGGGTGGGCAGGATCCCAGCCCCCTCCCCCCAGCAGTGCCTCTGGGCCAGGACAGACAGGAAACAGCGGGTCTGAGCTGCCTGTGTTTTCTGCTGGGAGCCCATGCCACCCGAGCTGGCAGAAGCCCTTTTCTAAATTGTTCATAGGACTGTCCACCCAGACAGAGGGTCCCGAGCTAGCCTGGCTGGGGACAAAGTCGTGGGTAGTAGGGCTAGCAGCAAGACCCCGGGACTGTCCCCCACCCTGAGCCTGACAGGCAGGAGCCCTCGCTGGGATGGGGACAGAGGGCAGGGAGGGCTCCCAGGGCGGCAGCCGGAAGCCCCTCGGCTCCCGGCCAGGCCAGAAGCACTCCAGGCCAAATCCGGTCCCTCCGCTCTGGGAACAGCAAACAACCGTCAGCCGCCTCGTTGGCCTGTCAGCCAGGAAGCCAAGTAGTTTCCTTCACCTTGGCTCGTCCCCATCCAGGACCCTGATCGCTGCCCCAGGATGACCAGGGAGCGGCGCCCTGCCTGTCCCCACCCTCCGGCTATCCTGGCTTCTGGCATCAAGTCTTCCCTCTGTATGGGTGTTGGCGGGGTGGTAGGTGGGCAGCGACTCTGAAGCCCTGGCAAAGTCAGGATCAGCCAGGAGGAGGGAGGAGTGAGCAAGCCAGTCAACGGGTGAGCGAGCGCCAGGAGGTGCCGCCTGGGGGGGAGGGGCGGCAGCCTGACAGAAACAGGCCCCCTCCCATCCTGCGCTCCCCCCTGTCCCTGGCTGTTCTGACCTTGAGGAGGCAGGGGGCCTGGCCACCTGGACTTTAGTGTCCGCTCGTGCTCAAGGAGACCCGCTTGCCACCGCGCCCCACCCGTGGGAAAGTCCTGAGGGAACTGGCGCTGAGGAAGGAAGCGCGTTGGGACACGCGGGAGGTGGAGGCCAAGGTCGCCCCCGCGTGGATTGAGTCCAGACAGCCCAGAGCTGGCGCAGCCCCGCATGGCCAGAGGTTGCGGTGCGAGTTGGGGGGTCACAGCTTGGCGACACGCCGGACCGGCCACGTGTCCACGGAGAAGGGCCGAGAAATTCGGGAGCGTGCGGCCCCGCCCCACCCCGCCTCGCTCGGCACCGCCCGGAGGACCGCGACGCTCCCGCGCCCCGGCCTCATCCCGGGGGGTCGCACGCTCCCGCCCAGGCCCCGCCGGCCGCTTCGGAGCTCGGGCGTGGCCGCTCGCGCTGCGCCCGCGTGGGCAGCGCGGCGAGGCGGGTCGGGGCCGCGCATCCCGGGGCGGCGGCCGGGCGCACGCGGGATAGCGCTAGGCGCGCGAGTCTGCCGCTGGGGTCTGACTGCGAAGGGCGGCGGGGCACTGGCCGAGTCGGGGGACTCACCGAAGTACACGGTCTTGTCGCACTTGGGGCACTTGGAGGCCATGGTCGGTGCGCCCTGTCGGCTCGCGCCCTCCGCCCGCGCCCGTCTCCGCGTCGCCGCCGCCGCCGCGCCCGCCCCGCCCACCCGGCTGTCCGAGAGCCCATTGGTTTCGCGACCGGGGCGGGGCGTCGAGATCCCGTCCCCCGGGTGCCGCAGCCGGGAGTGGGGGAGCCGCCCGGGCGGGGGCGCACCTGTCCGGCGGGCGGGGGACAGCCGGACCTGCCTGGCGCCCCTCGGTCTCGCGCGGGAGGTGGCCTCTGCTGTGGCGCGCCCGCGCCTTGCCTGTTTCCATGGCAACGTCGGGGCGGCGGGGCGGGGAGTGCGCGGCCCCTTCGGCTGGGGGGAGTCCTGGCCAGCCGGGCCTCGGCCCGGAAGGGCGGCCCCTGGACACACAAACGAATGCCCCGAGGGCGGACCCGCCCGCCACTCCAGGCTCTGGCGCCCAGGCTCCCCCCGGGAGGACCCTACCCCCACCCTGCCGCGTTCTCCGCTTCCCTTTGTTGCTTGGTTTCTGTAGCAACGGCCGCGAGGCGGGATCGGAGCTGGATTCCTGGCGGGCTCGGCCACCCGGCCCAGGCTCGGTCCCGCCCCCTCCCCGCCCCACACAGTCGGTGGTGCCGAAGGCTCAGCGGGAGGGCAGGGCGCCCGCCACTTCCAAAAACAGCGAGAGAAAAGCCGCTGGAAGGAGGCGGGGGCGACCGGCAGCCAGGAGACGCGCGGGGCTGTGCTGGGGCGCTGAAGGCGCGCTCCCGGAGCTCTGCCCTCCAGGGGGCGGTAGGGACGGAGGAGAGAGGGGGAAGGGATGGGGAGCACCGGACTTGCCACTGCGCGTTCTCCCTCAGCTCCCAGGACCGCAGAGCCTCCCAAAGCATCCTCCGGGAGGGCCAGTGTGCTGGGACCCCACAGTCCTCCCCCCAACACGGGCTTTGCGTGACCACTGCTAGCCCTCCCTGCCTCCACTCAGCCTGCAGGACCGGTCCTAACTGCTCCCCCGGACCACTGGGGGTCCTGGAGGGACCTCGTCTCCTCCCTAGGGTTCCCCTTCCCATAGACCCTTCTCTGAATCCCCAGCCCCCTGCTGAGCCTCACCCTGACAGGTGGACAGCTGCTGCCCCAGGCCCAGATGACCAGGGACCCGTGCGTGTTCAAGGCTGTCTACCTCTCTGTCTGGTGCACCTGCCCCATCACAGGACTTGGGGCCTGGTGCCATTCATTACTGGCTCCAGGCCTCTGGTGCCAGGTGCGTCTGTGGAGAGATGCGCAAGCCAGTGTCCCCTGGCCTCCACAACCCGGGCGTTCCTGGCACCAGCCCTGGCCCAGCTCCCTGGGGTGGCCGTCCCCTCCTTGCACTCACGAGAGCCACTGAAACAAATTCTCCCCAAGCCTGACTGACCAGCCTGACCAGCCCCTCTCCCTCTGCGCCCGACTCTGGCCCTGTGCCAGCCAAGGGACAGCGGCAGAAGGCCTCAACGGTGGCCTCCCTGGACAGGGTGGCCTGCTGTGGGTCTCCCCACAGATCACTCTCAGCCCACTCCTGAGGCAGGTGTCGGGTGTCTCTGAATAATTCATGGCTCACTGCCCGCCACTTGGCATGGGCTGCTGTGCCCTCTCCAGCTCCGGCGTGCCTGACGCCATCCTGCCGCCGAAGTTTGCAGCACTGCTGTGGGGGGCAGGGCTAGCCTGCACAGGTGTCTTCTGGGAGGAAGGGCCCCCGCCCCATCCCTCAGCCCCACCTGGAGAGTAAATGGAGGTGGAGTGGAAGAATGGCATCCAGCACTGGACAGGCATGCGGCAAGGGGCGGAAGGCGGGGGCAGATCCCAGGCCACAGGCTCCCCCTTGCACCAGGGCAACTCCGGGCCTGAACGGAAGGGGCACTGGTCAGTGGACAGAGAGCAGCAGTGTCCACCATGAGGCTACCATGGGTGACAGGGTGGGGCAAGGAGAGGGGGACTCCCAGTGAGTAGGACTTGGGGCTGGGTACAGGCTGCCAGCCAGGTTCGAGGGAAGCAGGCAGGCTGAGCTGGCCAGGCTAGGTGTGGGGACAGTCCCTTTCCTGGGGCGACAGTGGCATGGCACTCTGTGGGGCACCCGTGTTCATGTGCCCTGTTCTGGTCACGTCAGCAAATGACAGGAGCAGGATCCTGGGGAGGGACTCAAGGCTGGGCTCCAAGGGTGCAGGAGAGGGGTGGGGAAGGCCAGGCAGGGGCCTTAGGTGCAGGCTCAGTAGGTCCCCAGGCTCCTCGTGGACGATTCTTGCCCACCTGAGCTACCCTTTGCCCTGGGCCTGGCCTCCAAGAACAAGGCAAAACTGGCAAGCCCAGCCCTGGGCCCCCGGGGCCCTTGCTCCACAGCCTGTGCCCACTCCCCACTGCTGAGTTCCAGCCCAGACCCCAAGCAGCCCAGAGGATGCAGCCTGGGCTGGCCTGCCTGGCCAGGATGAGTGGAGACCACCTGGCCAGGGCCAGTGGAGAGGCAGTAGGAAGCCCCCTGGGCCTGAAAAGGAGGGGAGGGGACAAGGGTAGGCCAGGAGGGCAGGGCCTGGGGAGAGCCCAACCCCCTCATGCCCCACTTTCCCGACCCAGCTCAGTCCTTCTCAAGGTCGCTGCCTGGTCTCCCAGCTGATACCACAAGTCTGTGCTGGGCAGTGGGGGCCGTGTGTGGGGGTGGGCAGGATTGCAGATTAGAGTTGGTTGGGGGGGGTTGGGGGGGGTGCTACAGCCACTCAGACACCCTGGTCTGTCACCAGTGGCCCATCAGGGCCGCCGGAGGGAGGCCCAGACGCCTTATCTGTCTCCAGCCAGGGAGCAGCGGCTTCTATTTTAATTCTCTGGCTGAGATGTCACACCTCGCGGTGGGACAAGGGGAGCAGGAGGCAGAGCTCAGGGACGGTGAGGACCCCCACCCAGGGCCAGCTGAATAGTGCAGCCTGAAAAGGGGCCATCCCAGACCCCTTCCTCCAGCCACTGGCTGCCAACGCCTGTCCCGAGGGGGCCGCCCGTGGCAGGGTTTCTGAGAACTGCTGGAGCGGCTCGCTGAAATCTGAGCAAATTCTCACATGGCAAAGCCACACCTGCTGGGCAAACCCACACCTGCTGGACTACCTCTGGCTCTGTGCTCCCGGCAGAACCCTCGGACAGCTGGGCAGACTCTGTCAGGCGCAGGGCAGTGGCCGGCCACCCCAGCTGCGCTGGCCGCCCCAGCAGGGAGGGAGCCACACAGCCATGGGGGCTGGGTCCCTGGCCAGGCCCAGGCCACCTGCTCCTGGGACAGATGGTCTCAGTTCTACTGTGTGAGGACCCCGATTGCCAGTAGCCTTCTTCCCGCCCCCTGGGAGAGTGGTGGGCAGTGGGCCAGGCCGAGGGAGGCAGGTGTGTGGGCAGAGGCGAGGTGGTGGCGGAGCCCCCAGCCCAGCCTGGAGACTAGGATGGCCACGGACCGCACACTGCTCAGCGGGGCTTCTCCCCGAGGGTCACTGGACCTGGCACGCAGGGGGGCCTGGGGCGGCCACTCATCCAAAACGGACTCCTGCTATGGCTGGGGGCCGGGAGGGTGCACGTGGACAGAAGACGCGAGGAGGGCTGGTTGGTTTTTTCTTTTTGACTTTTTTTTCTTTGTTTTTTTTTAATATGAAAATTACTTGAAAAGACAAGGGGCCAACCCCACCAGGCAGCTCGGCCGGCCACTGGCTGTGCCGACCCTAACATTCCAGGTGTAAGTTACAGAGCTTAAGTTCATCTACAAAAAAAGTAATAAAAATAAAATTTAAAATGGCACCTTCAACAGAACACAACAAAACCTGCGGCCGGCCCGCGAGCCCGCAGCGCGGACACTGGGCCGCTCCCCACTCGCTCCGGCCAGAAAGTAACACAAAGCTAAACCAGCTCCCGGGCGCGGGGGTGCGTGGCCGCGAGCCCCCAGGGCCCCAGGAGCAGGCGAGGGCAGGAGGGGCTACCGGAACCGGCGGGGGGCGGGCGGGCGGGGCGGCCTCTGGTCCGGGCGGGGGGCGGGGCCTAGTCCTCGATGACGATGGGCTCGTCGTTGACGGGCGGGGGCGGGGGCGGCCGCAGCGGCAGGGCCTGGCTCTGGCGCAGGGCGATGGCCTTGTAGGGCCTGCGGGCGGCGCGCTTGGTCTCCGAGGATGAGAGCAGCTTGCGGATCTTCCTGTGGGCGGGCGGGCGGCGGCTGAGTGCTGGGGACTCGGCCGCCCTGCTGCCCGCCCCCCACGCCGGCCCCGCGGGCCTCACCTGGTCTCCTCGGTGGCCATGTAGAACACGTCGTCGGGGGCGTCAATCCAGTTCATCCGCCGCCGCTTGACAGGGGGCAGTGAGCACCCCCGGATCAGGCGCACTTTGGTGGGGTGCGGCTTACCGTTGAGCAGGAGGCTCCGGCTTGGTCCCTGTGGCCAGGGGAGGGAGGGGCTGCCCTGAGGCCTCCGCACTGCACCCGAGGGCACCAGACAGCTGCCCTGCAGACAGCGGCACACCCAGAACCCAGGGGGCATGGGCAGCCCGAGGCCCTCTGCTAGCCCTCCCAGATGCCGACAGAGCTGCCTGCTCAGGGGGCTGCGAACACACGTGTGCACATAGGAGGGGCCCCCCCTTACCATGTGCCTGGTCTGGCCGTGGTTCGCCAAGCCTGACAAGAAAGGGAGAGCAGAGCGTGAGGCTGGAGCCTGGCACGTCCTGCACCCACATCCCCGCGGAGGCCCCCCAGCCTGCCCCAGGGAGGCAAGAAGCCCCCGTCCCCACCCCCACAAGCCGCATCCAACACCCAGGCAGGACCTGGGAAACCAGGGGCCTCAGCTGCCATCGGCCTGGCCCAGCCCTGGCAGTCTCTGGTGGCCCCGCAATTCTCCGGGGCTCTGAGGGCCACCTCTGGTCTGAAAAGGCACAAGCTGGGGCTCCAGGCAGGAGGCCAGCAACCTCAGAGCTGACAGCTCGCGCCCCACATGCAGACCGTCTGCCTCCACCCCTGCTACTGACTCAGCCGAGACAGGGCACTGGTCTACGTGATGACCAGGTGGCAGCAGAAGGCCCCTCGGAGGGCGGCCACTCCCCAGCCAGCACCACTCAGATCCCAGGCCGGCTGCCGTCACTGGCCCTGGAGCAGGCCACCCCAAGAGGAGCTGGTGGAAGCTTCCAGGAGGAGCCAGGTGGTCGGGCCCTGGCCAGGTCATAGATGCTCCTGCCCTGTGGCTGGGGGTCTGGAGCTATACACCTCTGCCATGTGTCAGGACAGGACCCATCCTAGGTCACAGCCCACACCACTGGACCCCCGATCCCCAAACGCATGCTGAGTGAGGACCTGAGCTGAGGGGCAGGACCCACTGAGGGCGGCCAGGGCCGCCCTGTGCCCGAGTGCGGGCGTGCCAGCCTGTGGGAGCACCGTGAGCAAGCGGGTGTCAGGACCGCTGTCCGCCATGAGCCGGGTCTCAGCGCCCTGCGCACTGCCCCGGACTCGGGGGGCCCCCAGCAGTACTTACCCAGGTAGGTGCCTATCAGAGTGACGGGTGGCAGAAGGAAGGAAACACGTCACGTTAGAGGGGACGCAGGCCCGTGGGGGCCAGGGACGGGCGCGTGAGCCGGCTGACAGGCGCCAGCGGCCAGGGCCAGCCTGCCCAGACCCCAGCCCACGCTTCCCCGTCTCTGTGCCTTCCAGGCTGGCACTTGGGACCCACACTTCTGAGATAAATCGATGCAGAAGCACCCCGATTTTGGAAAAACCCGCGAGAGGATGTGAACATGTCCCTCTTGTTCCTTAATGGCGTGGACCAAGGGGCCTGCAGCTGTCCACAGGCCTCACGGCAACGCTCCCAGTGCCCGCCCGGGGCAGGTGACGTGGCACGGCCGGGCACTGGACCCGCTGGCCGGTCCCACAGGACGTGCCCAGTGTGCCAAGGGAACAGGGCTGGGTTGGATGACCACTGCCCACTGCCACCTTCCAGTCCCCATGTCCAGCCCGCATGTCCATGCCCATAAGCCCCCAAGACCTTGGTCAGCCCCGAGGGGACCAGCAGCCCTCTAGTTCTGAGCTTGGGGAGGGCTCCGGGAACATTCCCCTGGTTGGCCCGTGATACTGGCATGCCACCCAGGAACCCCGTCTCTAGGGGCCGGCAGGAGCTTAGAGCATGTTCCCTTATCCCCTCCCTCCGGTGGGGCTCCAGGTCCACCTTCCCCCACACATGGTCGCAGGCCAACCTGGGTGCTGCGGCCTCCGAGGCTGGCCAAGCCCCCCTGGTGCAGGCCCCTCCCAGCTAACATGCCTCTTGGCCCCCAAGCTAAGGCCGCCCCGTGACCACCCAGCAGAGGTGGCGAAGGCAGCGCAGGAGGTGACGGCCGCGGGCAGGGCCATCTGGGGCCTCACTCCTGAGGCCGCTGCCAACTGGCATCTGATGGCAGGAAGGTCCCAAGGTGGCCTCTCCCACCCCTCTTTAGGTCCCTGTCCCCTTCCGGAGGACGCTGTACCCGGGGCCCGCCCGGGTCTGGCGAGCGTTGCTCAGCCACGCCCACCGCGCCCGCAGCTCCGCCCATCTACCGCCCACCAGGCAGGGCGCACGCGTTGCAGGCACAGCGCAGGCGGCCGCCCGAGCGGAAGCTGAGGGCATGCGGGCAGACAGTGCGATGGCAGACAGTGCGGGCGGGCAGCGGGGCCGCCGGGGCCACGTGGTCGAGGGCAGTCCACTGACCAGGCGCCTGGACAAGAGAGGAATGCCACCCCACCCCCTGGGGAAAGGCTACGCCGTTTGGGGAGTTGGTGGCCCATTTGCTGTGCCTGCCTCTTCGCCAAGTGACGACTGCACAGGGGCGGGGGAGCGCGGCCTGGCCCGCGTGGACTGCCCCGCGGACGCGCCCGAGCCGCCCGCCGCGCACCACGCATGCGCGAGCACAGCACACACAGCACCACGCGCCGGCCGGCCATGGCCTTACCCCTACTGGGCATCAAGAGGCGCTTCTTCATGTTGCCTGGCAGCGCCCGACCACAGGAGAGAGGGAGAGAGGACACGGTCAGCGGGCGCTGGGGAGGACAAGGGGCCAGGCGCCCGGGGCCACAGGATGCGCCGCCTGGCGTCCGGGCCCCCCGGGCCTCCCCGCCGGACTCACCGTCCACCCCATTGTGCTGCTCGTAGCTCCTCTTGCCCAGGATGGTGGGGGAGCCATTGTTGATGACGGGGGCCGGCCTGGCGGGCGTCAGGCCGCCGAGCACGCCAGACACGCTCTTCACGGGGTCGGGCTTGGGAGGGCGCGGGTGGGTCTCTGCCGGGAGCAACAGGCAGGCCTTGCATGGGTGCGGGCAGCACGGTGGACCCAGGCACGTGAGGCTGAGGATGACTCCTGCCCACCACCCAGAGACCGGTGCCCGCCCGGAGTACCACCTGCCTGCACCTCAGGGCGTCTGGGGAGCAGGGGACAGCCCGGGGGTGGGGGGCAGGCTCCTTGGCTCGTCAGTCCCAGACTCACTGGGTGACCGGCGGCAGCTTACGGGCTCCAGATGAAAGCCCACAGATAAGCAAGCCCACGGGAAGCCTGCAGGCCCAGGCCACTGGCCAGAGGACCAATTAACAGCCCAGTGACTGGGCCAAGGACGCACCCCTCCAAGGGTGGGCCCCCTGGCAGCCCTCAGTGGTTCTCGGGTGCCATCGGCCACCTCCTCCCACAAAACAAGAAGAGGCCAGCTCTAGGACCAAGACCCCAGATAGCACACGATGCCAAAGCCACTGGTATCTGGGTAGAACACACTTAGCTCACGGTTCTGGAATGTCCTTCACTGAAGGACAGTCACCTGCACGCTAGGGGAACGGACTCAGGAAGCCGTCCTGAGTCCAGCGAAGCGGCCTGGTCCCACCCCACCTGAGGCCCCCGGCCTCATCGCCTATGGCTGCAGCTGTGGCTGGCCTGGTGGTGGCCAAAGCTAGAAGATGGGCAGCAATGGACGTAACCGGGGTCCCCAAGCCACAAGACCCCTGTGTGCAGCTGCTGGTTGGGGCACCGCCCCCCACCACCCAGCAGGGGCATGCCCTCCTGGAGGCACTTGCAGAAGACACTGGTCGGGCTCAGGGCTCGGAGGAACCCCAGCCCCCCAGACACTGCAGGAGCACGAGGGGAGGGGGGCTGGAAGCCAGGCTGGGGACGCCAGCTGAGTAAGCCGTGGGGGCAGGACCATGGGGGTACAGGGGCCGTGGGCAGCAGCTGAGGGTGGCAGATGGAGGGGCAGCATGGAGGTAATGTGAAGGGCCTGGGTCTGTTGGGGTGGGCAGGCTCACCGAGATACCGGAGCACGGCTTCCAGAGGCTTCCGTACAGCCTGCTTCAGCACCAGCGGGCTCTGTGAGGCTTCGGGCAGCCGGGCTGTACCTGTGAGTGGACACCGTGAGGGCCTTGCGGTGGGGTGTGGGGGAGCCAGGGCCAGCACGCCCTAGGTGGTCACCCTCCCTCCCACGGACAGAGTGCCGGGCAGGTGGGCACACTCACACTCGGCCTTGATGGCGGCGCTGTTGATGGGCGTGTAGGGGTGCCGGGCGGCGTGCCCGGGGCGCAGGATCTCACGGCACAGGCGCCGGGCGATCCGTGTGAGCTTGGTGGTGTGCAGGTAGAAGGCCTGTCTTGTCTTCATGGCGAACTTGGGGCTCCCGCTGCTCCGGGCTGGGGTGCCGTGGGGGCTCTGCGGAAGGGGGCGCGCCGCCCCGACACAGCGCCATGACCGCGGGCCGGGGCGGGGGGCCGCGCGCGGGGGGCGGGGCACTTACCATGGTGCCGCGGTTTGGGCCAGGCCTCTCTCCATCTAACCGGGTTGGCATTTTCAAGCCACCATATTTCTTCCAATATGTCCAACAAGAGGCGCAGAGACGACACTGCATGTTAGGGGGACCCCAAGAATACCACTGGTAAGACTGGGTGGCTACGGACAACAAAGTTGGAGACAGGCGGGTTCTTAAGCAGAACCAGTGACGGCAGAGAGCATTACACAGCTGTCGCCCGCTCCCGGCCGCCCACCCGGGGCCGGGCACCCGTGTCCAGGGCAGGGCTCCCCGGGCGCCAGGCGCCGCGCGGCCCCGCCCCCCGGGCCGGTCCTGGGACGGGCAGCGCCCACCGCTGCGGGCTGGGGCGGGCCCGGCCCCGGGCACTTACTGTAGCAGCTCTCACAGGCCCGGCCGGCCCCGGGGCTCTGGCCTGGCGCGCCTGCACCGTTCACCACACCCGCCTTGAGGTTGTTCACGCTGATCTGGTTCGGATTTGGCTTGTTACTTGGGGCAAGTGAGAGAGGGAGGGCGTCACGGGAGCACCTGCGGTCGGGCCCAGCCCCAAGAAAGCCGGGCGCGGAACGCTGGCGGCCCCGTCCAGACCGCCGACCTGTCGCCTGGGCTGCGCCATTTCCCCCTCGAGTCCTGCGAGAGGTTCCCGTGGGGCGCCGAGCCCTTGTCTACGCCCCTGCTCCGTCTGCCAGGTGCTCGGCACAGCTCAGGGCTTCAACCCGGCGGGCAGGTCCAGCCCTGACGCCTGTGCACTGTGCAGCCTGTGAGGCCGAGGGCTGCCCGGCCTCCCCACCCCCAGCCCGGAGGACGGCGGAAGGAGCACTTACTAGTTGGGGATATAAACTTGTTTTAACTTGCTCTCTGCTTCAGCTGCTTTCAAGCGTTTCTTAAAACACAAAACAGAAGGTCAGAAGGGCCAGCAGGCAGCAGGAGGGGAGCTCTGCTGTCCCCCAAGTCTGCCTTATAAAAGATCACCTAAGTTCCGCACGGGCTCTGCCGCGGAAGGCAGCGGTGCCCTCCGACCCTCGGCCGGGCCCGGCGCCCGCCCCAGCGCCCGCCCCGGGACCCACCTGCTGCACGTATCTGTCGGTGGTCTTCCACATGTAGTAGTACTCGATGATGCTGGTCAGGGACTTCCACGGCAGCTGTGGGCGGGCGGCGCGTCAGGTGGGCCCAGTGCGGCGGCCCGCCCACGCCCCGCCAGGAGGGCACCCCGCGAGCAGGGCCGTCAGGCCTGCGGGACGCTGCCTGCCGGGTGAGCCCCACACTTCCTACAACGCGTCTCACGCGGGCACACGCTGCCGCCAGGCCCCGGCCGCCATCGCTCGGGGGAGGCACCTCCCGCCCACACGGCGCTCAGTCCCGTGACGCCACGGCCTGTGACTACGCGGCGCCCCCCCAGAACGGCCCCCAGCCGAGCGCCTCGCGGGAGCCCACCCTGGGGTCACCCCCGCATCCCCGAGGGCTGGAGCCCCCCTCACAGAGCCAGCTCGCGCCTGCGCAGCAGCTTCTGCCGCCCCGGGTCCCCTGTGCTGGCCATGGGGCCGGCCCCCCATGACCACACGGGAGACGTGGGGGCTCGCGACGGAGAGAACTCTGACACTGTCCCCCTGTTCCCGCCACACGGCGAGTAGGGGTCTCCGAGGCGGGAGTCTGACCACCCCGAGTCTCCCAGTGCCTGTGGCTCACCCGCCACATCCTCTGGATGCGTGGGCGACGGAGTGAGGTGGGTGGCACTCACCCACTGTGTGAGCCTGGCTGCCCCCCTGTACCCCAGCGCTGATCTTGGTCTGAGAAGATCCTGATCACAGCTCAGGGTCCCAGAGAGTCCCGGACGAGTCTGCCTCGCATGGCCACCAGCCCCCCCGAGCAGGCGGAGCGCCTGCTGACTCTACCCACCGACATGAGGCCCGAGCCACCGTTCTGCACCCCGGGCCTCTGCCACCATGCGGAGGCTTCTCAGACACCGCCTGCCCTGCCGTGAGGGTGCTGCCAAGCCACCCGCCTCGGGCCCCTGGTCACACACCACCTCTGCAGGAATGTGGGCGTCAGGCCTGCCATGGCAGGGCGGCAGGCCGCCCCTTCCGACAGTGCGTGATTCAGAGACACGTGAGGGCAGGAAAGGGCCCCCCAGGCGGAGGCCCCGCCGCGGCAATGCCCACGACTGACGGACGGGCGGACACCCTCAAGGGCCACAGAACAAGGACGCCAAGGAGACGCCCGGCTGGTTAGGAGCAACAAACCCCCAGGGAAACTCCCACGAGTGCGGGTTGCAAAGCCCGCGAGGACCCAGGGACGCCCTGCAGAGGCGGCCGTCGGCTTCCCCGCCAGAGCCCCGCGAGCTGCGGCTGGGGAGGGGCCTCGAGGGAGCGCGGGTGCTGAGTGGGCCCCGTGGCACTCACGAAGTCCTGCTGGATGTCCGTGAAGTCCTTTCCGTACTTCTCCAGGGCCTCCTCGAAGAGGCTGGCCTCCGAGGCCGACCACTCCTCCATCTCATCCCGGCAGAGCACGGGCCCGCCCTGCGGCACCAGGGCGGAGATGGCCTTGGCGACGTCGTACACGCTCCTGTGCAGCGTGTCCATGGCGTGGAACTGCGGCCAGAGACGCGGTGTCACCGGGCCTCCCTGCACCAGCCGTGCCCAGCCGGGTCTGGGCCCCTGCGAGGCCTGCCGGCCCCCGACAGGAGACAGGGCGAGTCCCGGGCCCCGGGAGAGCTCAGAGAGAGGACGGGCTGCCCAGACCGGGCACGGAGGCAGGCTTGCCCCTGGGGTGACCCAGCCCCTGGGAAGCGCCCCTCCAGGTCAGGTTGGCGGGGGGGGGGCGGTGCTCAGCTAGGCCTGTGCCCGGGGCCCATGGCCAGCAAATGGATCCCACGTACAGCGGTGATGACCCTATTCCTCACGACCAACCCCCTGGGCTGGTGCAGAGGGACCCCGGGCAGAAAGCGTGCCGGGCAGCGAGCTGCCCGCTGGGAGGAGCCGCTGGCCGCCACGGTGTCTGGGGGCCCCGGGCGTCCTTCCGCGGCCCACTCACCAGGGTGATGTCCCGGGAGGCGGCGGCCGCGCTCATGTGCAGGCTGGGCTGCCGGACGGAGCTGCTGCAGTCCAGCGCCCGAGCAAAGGTGCCCACGGACCTGGGGAGGGAGGCAGACACTGCCCACTGGAGCCAGCCCAGGAGGGGTGGCCGGGGCCAAACCTGGACGTGTGAAGGACGCAAACACACAGCCGGTAGAGGTGCAGGGGACGCCAGCGCGGTCCCCAGGAGCCAGCTGAGCAGAGTGGCCCAGGGCACCAGGGACAGGAACCGAGGAGAAGACACCTTAAAAGCTACCCGACGTGCGGGGCCCCGCGGCCCCGACTCACCGGGCCACCACCAGGAACTGGTCGATCTGCTTGTCTATGAGCGGGTTGTGCGCCTCCCACACCTTGGTCTCCAGCGTGGACTGGTCGCGGCCGTCCTCCTCCCCTGCGGAGACGGCGCAGCCCCGTGAGGCCGACGGAGGCGGCGCGGCAGCTCCCGCCAGGCCCGTCCACGCCGCGGGCCTGCCGCCTCCCGGGCCCCACGGGGACGGGCCTGCTGGCGCGGGGAGAGCGAGGGGCGGCCAGCGGCCTGGAGGCGGAGTGCGGCACGTGCACACACGTGCACACGTACACGCATGCACGCAAGCACACATACAGACGAGTGCACATGCGTCCACGGGTGTGCGCACACACACGCACGCACGCGCGGGCCACAGCGCTCCAGCTGCACACTTGTCCACGAAGGGTTTTCACGCCTGCAGACAGCACGCGCCTGGGCTGGAGTGACCGCAGGGTCTTGGGTAAAGGGGGCGGCGACAGGTGGGTGACAGGGAAGACGCGACTCCCGGCCCAACACCGCTGACCCCCGAGCGGCCCGAGCCGCAGCCCCGTCACAGCCACGGCCCGCCCGGTGCCCGAAGGGCTCCGCCCGCCCCCAGCAGGCAGCAAGGCGCTGGGCAGGGGCTGGAACTCTGTCCTGGGGGCCGTCGAGGGCTCTGGACTGAGCGGGGCTCTTACGAGGGGGCCGTGACTCGCGGCGAGCGTCCTGCCGAGGCCCGTCCACGAGTCCGCTCAGCACCCTCTGCTCTCGGCAATGACGAACCTCCAGACCAAGAACGGGGCCCCCCGCAGCGCTGGCGCACCCTGGGGAGCCCCTGCGTGTCGGGGCTCGTGTGGGCGGCACAGCTGCACACGACGCGCCAGGCAAAGGTCGAAGGGCGCACGACCCTCGCCTGGAGGTCGGGGTCAAGGCGGCTCTGAGGCAGAGTGTGTGGCGTGGCCCCTGTGGGGTTCTCCTGGGGTCCGGGGTGGACACCTTCCTGGTGGGGCCTCACCTGGGGACACTAGTGTCCCACTCCTCCAGTGTCCAGGGCTGGAGGGTGACCGCCCGCGCCCCCGCCCGCCCTCCCCGCCCAGGGAACTCGCTCCGGCCCTCAGAGCGCCACTCCCAGATTCGAAAAGCACCCAAGGCAGACAGACGTGTGGCGTCGTTCACTGCCAAGGGTCCCGGGCCCCGGGAGGCCCGGGGCGCACGAAGCCCGAGCCGGTCCGTCCCCACTCCGCTCCGGCAGCCCAGGCGGTGGGGACACAGGAAGGGGCTTCGTCGAGGCCCTGCTCCTCTCAGCCCAAGCCCCATCTCCCGGGACCGAGAGGCTGACGGTCGGAGACGCTGCTGAGAGCAGCCGAGGCACGTTCTGGGCCCGGCGCCTGGGCCGCTGCCCAGAGAGCGAGGTCCTGACCCTGGAGCCACGAGCTCCCGACGGCACGTGGCTGACACCAGGCCCGCCACCCTCGGGCAGACTGGGGAGGCGGGACCAGCACCCCACAGACCCCTACGGGTGCCGGTACCCAGGGCGGCGCCCCAGGCAGGGTACCCCGCTGCGCAGAGGAGCAGGCAGGACGTGTGTGGGCAGAGGGAGCCCCGAAAGGCAGACGACAAAACCCGCCACCAAGCGAAAGCGTGTGCGTGTGGCGAAGGGGTGTGCGTCCAGGCGTGTGTGTGCAGCGTGTAAGGGGTGTGCGTGTGGCGCGGGTGAGGGGCGTGAGGGGCGCGTGTGGGGGGGGGGGTGTGTAAGCTAACGCGCCCGAGGCCAGGCCAGACAGGTGACGCATCGCCCGTCTGGAGGAGGCCATCGGGACGGGGAGGACCGGGAGCCGAGGCCCCGCTGGCCGGCTCCGCCAGTGGCAGGAGGAGCGGCCACACCGCCTCAGGGAGGGGACCCGCGGTCAGCTGGTGCGAGCCTGTCCGGGGACCCTCGCAGGCAGATGGGGGCCAGGGAAGCAGAGCCCCGGCCAGCCGGAGCCGGGGCCCAGGAGGACAGCCCACGTCTGTCTGTGTGTGCTGCAGGGCCCGGCCACCAAGCACCGACGCCCACGCGGGACCGGCTCCGCAGGGGGAGACGCCCGCACACGGGCACGGTGCGGGAGCGTCGCCGCGGGCTGCCACCGTGAGGGGGGCTGACCGTCCTACCACACGGCTGCCAGCCACACGCCGCCTCAGCAGAACACGTCACAGCCAGGCAGGGATGGCGGGAGGGCAGGTGACAGCAACCACGTGGCGGAGGCGGGCCCGCGAAAGGGGCAGCGTCTTTAGGAACAGGGAGACCGACGGGACGTCCCCACGCTGCGGCAGCCGCGGGAGGCGGCCTTCGTGAGGACGAGACACACGGCCTCCGGTCACCGCGGCCCCTCGCTCCGGCCTCTGCTGCTTGTTGGGGGTCCAGCCCACCCACGGGCCGCGGGGCCGCTGCAGGCGGGGGGGGGGGGGGCAGGCGGGAGCCGGGGCCGTGTCCCTCCACCGTACGGGCCGAGCGGCAGGAGTCAGCCAAACGGGCGACCCACTCAAAGAGAACGCGGCTCGAGCTGAGTGGCAAGGGCCGGCGCGCCCTACCTTCCTGCAGCAGGTCGCTGACGTCCGCCTGGTAGCGGTTGCCCACGCGGATCTCCCCCTTGTCGGCCAGCAGCGTCTTCTGCTGCGGATCATAGACCAGCGAGTAGAAGAAGAAGTCCTGGAAAACGGCACAGGCGTCGGCACGCGGGAGCTCGGCCGACCAGAGTGCTGCGCGCGGAGCCCGGGCCCGCCGGGGGCAGCCACGTGACGGCCGGGCCGCGGCACCCGCTGGGAACCCGGCAGGGCGGGCGCAGCCACCACCACGAGCCACGGCCGGGTCGTCGCGTCTCTGCGACAGCAGCGGCTTGACCCTCGAACCGACGGGAGTTCACAGCGGCAAAAGCCCCGGGAGCGTGGGGCCGGCGCGCGGGCCGTGCGCAGCGCGGGTGCAGCCCACGCCCCTGTACTCGGCCTCCCGCTGCCCCCCCGGCCCCTCGCGCACCCCCGGGCACGGCCTGCCCGAGGCCCGAGAGGCCAGCACTGAACTAGCCCCGCGGGACGCACGTGCTCGTCCCCACGTGAGGGTGACGCCCTTCCCAACAGGTGAGAGGGACGGGCAAAGGGCACACAGGTGCCCTCACCTGGAGACAGACACCGGTCCCTCGACGCTGGTCCAGGACCAGCTGTGCACCGGCCGGTCGCGCGGCCTTACAGCGGCCTTGGCGCGCACGAGGCGCTCCGTCACTGCCCGTGGGGCTGTTGCTAAGGGGCATTTCTAAGCTGCACACAGCACCCCTCCGGAGTGGAAGCATTCTTGGGGGCCCCTGCTCCTGCCATCTGCCTAGGGCTTCCAGGGAGAACAGGTCACGACGGCCCCTCCCACATGGACCCAGGCCACCTTCCCCAAACATGCCAGGCACGTGACGTCCCCCGGAGTCCCTCGCTGCCTGCCGAGCTCCTCCTGGTGGCCTCCTAGACTCCTGACTAGGCTCCCACCCGCCGCGTCCCGCTGAGCCTAAGACAGCTGGGCTGTGTCACAGGAGGGGGTGGTGGCCGACACTAAGCAGTGCCCCTGGCAGGCGACAACGTGTGTGTGGGGGGGGGGCTCGGGGAGGTCCCTCGGGCTCCTCGCCGGTCCCGGGACCTCCCTCCCTCCAAGACGAGCATCCGGAGGTGGACGCGGCCCCGTGGGGAAGCGGGCGGCAGCCCCTGCTCGCGGGGCCGGGGTGGGGAGACGCGCCTGCCCGCCCGTGGCTGCCTCACCTCCCGCTCCAAGTAGGACTTGAGCGACTCGGTCTCGTTGAGCAGAGTGACGCTGCACTTCCCTCTGCAAGAGAGCGCGGCCGTCAGGGCACGGGGCCGCCCGCCCGCCCGCCCGCCCGCCAGCCCGCCCGCTACCTGATGTGGGTGGCGGGCAGCGACTCCAGCTGCCGCGACAGGAACAGCTCCCGGTGCCGCAGCTGGTGCTTCAGCTTCTCGGGCAGGTCGACCACCTCCGGGTTCTCCAGCTCCTCCTCCGTCTCCCCTGAAGGGCCAGGCGTCAGCCAGCCCCGCAGGCCCCCGGCCCGCCCCGCAGGCCCCCCCGGGGCCCTTACCTTCC
Source organism: Rousettus aegyptiacus (assembly GCF_014176215.1). Taxonomy (NCBI): domain Eukaryota; kingdom Metazoa; phylum Chordata; class Mammalia; order Chiroptera; family Pteropodidae; genus Rousettus; species Rousettus aegyptiacus. The sequence continues at coordinate 269,937 of NW_023416297.1, read as the reverse complement.
TCTCCGGTGTCCGCCCCGGGTCCGGCTTTGTAGCAGACTGACAGCGCTACGGGACAGACACCAGGCAGCGGGTGAGCTCCCTGCCCCGCCGGGGCGGGGGCGGCACACCGGGCAGGGTGGACACAGGGCCAGGACTGCAGGCACCCCGCCCAGCCGGCCTCGGCGCGGCCTGCCCCGGTGCCCGCGCCCGGGACCCCAGCAGGATCCGAGGGGCCGGCGACAGGGCCGCTTCCCGGGCGCCCTGCCCCACCCCCAAGGCAGGGGAGCCAGACCCTCCTGAGGTGCGCGGCCGGGCGCGGGAGGGTCCCCAGGCCCCTGGCAGCGCCTGTGCCTCCTGCTGGAGGGCCGCCCGGGGGCCGGGCAGGGGCACAGGGAGCTCGGCACGGGCTCGGCTGCTGTCCTTCGCTCTGGGCAGCGTCTTGGGGAGCCACAGAGCTGAACCCCGGCCCTCCGTCCCAGGCCCCAAAGGCGGGGTACAGCGCAGCGTTCCCCACTGCAGCCCACCACGGCCCTCCCCTGGCCTGCACAGAGCTGGCAGGGCCAGGCCACTTCCCATCTGGCTCCCACTCTGGGCCCTGCCGCACCTGGGCCCACGGTCCTCTGCTGCCTCCCTGTGGCAGCTGTGGGGAGTCCTGGAGCCCCAGGGCTGGGGGGGGGGTGCTGTGTGGGGTCTGGGTCTGCTCCAAACAGCAGGCCACACGGCTGGCCGGCCGAGTGTCCATGCTACCCGCCTCCTCACCTCCCTGCCCATTCCCAGGAACCCACGAGCAACCCCCACCTGCTTACGTCACCTACATCCAGAGCCTGCCTGGCAGCGAACCAGGGCCCGCGCCCTCTTAGGGTCCACAGACGCAGCCCAGCACAAGCCCGCAGTGGCTCCTGGACCCCTCACCCTGCCAGGGCTGGGCTCGTAGCCCGGGGAGGGGCCAGCCCCCAGGAACTCAGGCGGGGAACCCAGGGCCGGTGGCCAGTGGCATGGAGACCCCGTGCTCTGGGACTGGGGGGTCCTGGCCCCAGGCTCAAAGCTGGGGGACCTCACCCCCAAGGCACAGGCAGGCTCGGCACCGCCCCGCAGGCTCCCGCCCCACCAACTCTGCCGGTTCCGGGAGGCCTGTCGCCAATGTCTGAGAGTTCCCCAGGCAAACTCCAGCTCTGAGGGGAGCAGCTCTGCGGGAGTGGGGGGCAAGGGGCCGTGGCCACACCCGCTGTGGCCTGAGGCAGCTGCTCTGGTTCCCACGCAGGGCCAGGGCTGAGAGGAGGTGGCCTGGAGGACACCAGGAAGGGCCGCTGTCCCGCATGGGGCGAGTGCCCTGGCAGGGGGGAGGGGGGCTGTCCTTCAGGCCCCTGGGCCCAGGAGAAACCCCAGCAGTTAACTGGATCGAGCTGAGAGGTCCCGTGGGCCCCGCATGTCCCCGCCCGCCCCCGATGCCGGGCACGGCGCACTCGCGAACACGCGGACAGCCCGGCCGGACGCGGCTCCTGCAGGAGAACCGCGACGCGGCACGGCCGGCAGAGGCCGGACGCCCCCGACACAGGGGGGCCCCGTGGGCCCCGCCGGGCAGGACGTGCGCTCCCTGAAGCTCGGCCCCCCACGGCCCGGCCAGGACGCTCTGCTGCCCGACACCCTGCCCCAACGCAGCCCTCCTGGGACAGCCGCCCGCCAGCAGCACGAGCCAGGCCCCCTGGAGCCCTCGCGGCCACTGGCCGTCCTCCGGGGCGCCTGACAGCGAGGCAGCCTGGGCCTGTGGCCAGTGCGCCACACATGCAGGGGGTGAGGCCTGGGATCATTCTGGCCAGGAAGTGGACACAGGACACCGTTGGTCAGTGATGACCCCGAGTCACCATGAAGCCCACTGCCCTGGGCCACACGGGAGTGTCAGGCTCACGGCCCGGCCAGCCTACTCGAGACCCCGGCCACCACGTGGAGCAGGGACCAGCAGCCACCAGTGCCGCCCCATGGAGCACACAGCTGGGGACCCGAGGCCCCCGCGTTTCCCCTGGCACCTGGAGGCCACAGAACGTGGGGCGGGGGACACAGGCTTCAGGGCTGCAGGCCGAGCAGCCGCTGCGTCCCACCCCTGACGCGGAGCCCCAGGCTCAGCTCTGCCACCCACCACCGGATGTGGAGCCGCCTGAGGCACAAACTGCACCAGAGCCGGGCCCTCCGCTGCTCGCGACTACGGCCAGGCGCGCCGCGGGGCCCGCCGCACAGCCCTCGGCCGCCCTGCATGGCGCAGGGGCCTGTCCTGGGGGCCCAGCCTAGCTGCGCTGACCCTGCCGCTGCTCAGGCTGCTACAGGTGCCACCCAGAGTCAGGAACGCCACCGGTGAACTCACGGCTAGGAAGCTGGCTGTCTGCAGGCTGGATGGCCAGCAGCAAGGCCACCCAGCGTGGCCCTTCAGCCCAGCGACCAGGGGACCAGCGGCAGTCACACTCCAAGCCGCGAGAGCCCAGACCTCAGCGCTCCAGGCTCAGGGGAGCCCCGGGCAGAGGCCCGGCGACCCCCGCCCGGCTGCAGGAGAGGACTGGGGCGTGGTGCGTGGGGGCCACACGGGCCGCCCTGGCTGAGGGGAGCAGCCGGAGCCCGCCCGCCAGTCGCCGTCGCTGGCTTTAGAGGGGGAACGCGGGGCTGAGCTGGGAGCTGGGGGTGAGCAGGGAGCTCGGAGGCTCCGGCCTGCAGGGCACTGCTCGCCGCGGCAAAGCCGGAGAGCCGGAGGAGGCCCCCTTCCCTGCGGCACCCAGGACGCGGTCCGGCAGACCTGAGCCTCACGGTCGGTCACACCTCAGGCAGATGCCCCCCCCCCCACCGCACCTCCCGCAAGGGGCACGGCCGGGGCCCACTTCCGAGGGGGCGGGCCCGGGGCAGGACTCACTGGCGTGCTTGTCGGCCAGGGCGATGAGCGTGCTGGAGATGTCCCGCCGCCGGTAGAAGCAGACCACCTTGGCCTCCACGTTCCCGCTGGCCGTCTGCAACAGCAAGGGCGTCACCCCGGGCCGTGCCGAGCCGGGCGGCCCTGGTCCACAGGACCCGGGGTGCACGGCTTCCCAGAGCCCTGCCTCCTTGCCATTGGGGGGCCTGAGGCTTCCGAGTTCCCCCACAGGCTTTGCTCGCCTGAATCTGGGTGAACCCGGCCCCCCGCGAGGTCGGCCATGACCAGACCCTGGCCCCGGCAGCTCCCGCAGGCCGTGCGTCAAGAACAGGGGGCCACCGGCCCAGGTCGCGCCCAGGAGCAACCCCGGGTGCCGAGCAGAGGCGTGCCCGGGGCCTGGAGTGTCCTCGCCCCAGCGCCGTGACAGCAGGGCCGGGTGCCCGGGCGCGGTCCAAGGACCGGCACAGAGGTCGCCGAGCCCGGGAGAGGGGAGGGCGCAGGCGCGGGGCAGAGGCGCTTGGAAGTTTTCAGTGACAGCGCGAGGGTCGCGCCCCCGTGTAAGGCTTCTGTGGACCACGGTTTACAATGCTGAAATTTACCTTTGAGGAAAGCACTTAACTTACAGCTACTTAATTCTGCTAGACCAGGAATCTTCCAAGAAAATCCTGGACGAGAAAAAGCCAAGGGAGTTCTTCCCCACCAAGCTTATGTCACGAGAAGTGTCAGAGACACTTGAGAAAATAAGTTAAAAATGTGAATAAAGTGGCAATCGCTACGTCTCCAGCAACGATTACTTTAAGTGCAAACAGATGAAATGCTCCGGGGAAGCCACGGCTGCTGGACGGATGAGAACACAAGACCCTTCCCTGCGCTGCCCACGAGACACGCACGTCAGACCCAAAGACAGACAGATGGAAAGGGACGAAAAACGCCCTTTCAAGACAATGGAACAGACAGACAGAAAAGCTGGGGAAGCAACACTTGCACCAGACAAACTGCGGCTTAAAATCAAGGCTCTCACGAGAGGCGAAGAAGGAGCCGCCCCTCCCCCCCCCCCCCCCCCGCTGGGTGTCCACCTGAAGACACCCCGAACACCGCTTTGAGGGGACGCGTGAGTCCCCGGGTTCGCTGCGACAGCCAAGATGCGGGGGCCGCCCGGGCGCCCACCGACGGACGATGGGTGAAGAAGAGGGGGCCACGCGGTCGAACGAACGCTACTCGGCCGCGCGGGTGAGCGCGACCTCGCCCCCCCGCGGCAGCGTGGGTGGACCCGGAGGGCGTGGTGCCGAGCGGAGTAAGTCAGGCCGAGGAAGACACACGTCACCCGTGGGGTCCAGAGAACAGGAGGACAAACGACAGGGCCGAGCTCGCAGGCGCAGAGCACTGTGATGGGGCCAGACGCGGGGCGGGGTGCGTGGAGGGGGAGGGGGAGGGGCCAGACGTGGGGCGGGGTGCGTGGAGGGGGAGGGGCCAGACGTGGGGCGGGGTGCGTGGAGGGGGCGCGGGAGGAGTCGCGGCATGCGCAACGTGGCGGTGTCAGGCGGGACCTGGGTTTCTCCGCGTGGCCGCTTCGTGAGTAATAAAAACGTCTAATCGCTGTGTCGCGCGCCTGACACTAACACGATGCTGTACGTCGACTGTAACTGAGAAAAGCAGAAGTTCCGGAAAGACAGCGAGTCCTGGGGCTCCTCACGCCCGTGAGCGTAAGCCGCCAGCACCGGCCCCGCGCCTGGCAGGACCCTTGGTCACCCCAGGCGCCCAAACGCTGCCTGAGCCAGAAGCCTGGCCAAAGCACCTCCCAGGAAATCCCGGCCCGAAGCTGCGGGCCGTGCTCAGACTACACGGCGCACGGCCCCGCGGGTGCCGGCTCGCGGCGGCTCACAGACGCCCCAGGACGGCGCCCCCGGGCTGCGAGGTCTGGGCCCTGGGGGTGTCCTGCTGCACGGTGCACCATCGTGTGCCCCCTGCCCAGGTGGGACCCACAGACCTCAGACTCCGGATCCTGCTCCCAGGTCCCCCCTGTGCTCCACCCGGTCCCCGGGCCTCGGCTCTCCGACCAGTCTGCCTCCTCAGCCCGCCCAGAGCCCCCGCCCCATGCGCGGTCCCCACGGGTCCCCAGCAGAGGCCTGGACAGCTGTGCGCCCTTGCCTGCTCCGAGGGCCCAGGCCCCGGCCTCCTCGTGGCAGGGCGTGGCCGGGGAGCAGGCTGAGCACGTGCCGGGACAAGCCGGCCAGACGCCTCGGGCAGCTTCTGGGGCCACGTGTCCCTTGTGGCTGCGCCCTCTGCTCCTCCCCAGCCTCGGGCCACCCGCTGCCTCTCTGGGTCTGTCTGTCCCCTTCGGCCCCATGCTCCCACACCCCACCTCTCTCTCCTTCCAACCACAATCTTCTCAGTATCCTGAAGCTTTAGCTTTTCACTGTGACAACGTAAACATGACAACGCAGCCAGGGCCGGTTCCAAGAAGGAACCGCAACGACCCCTTGAAAAGCCCACGAGCACCCAGAGCCCCGGGCGCGCGGCGCCTCTGCTGGCCGTCCACCCGTCCCTCGGCCCGTGGCCACAGCAGTGGCCGCTGCACACGGCGCAGCCAGCGCTGAGGGATGAGCCTCAGCGAAGTCCCCGGAGGCGCGGTGGCCCTGCTCCGGGTCCCCAGACAACGGTGCGCCCCACGCCTCAGACCCGTGTCCCCCACTGCCCTGCCCGGGACCCCGGGCACTGTGCGTCCTCGGGCTGCACACTCCTGAGGCGGTGGCTGCCGTGAGGGCGTCCGGCAGCACCTGGCTGTCCCCGCACTGGACGCCGGCTGCCCGCAGGACGCGGTGTGGGGAGGATGAGCACCGGGACACCCTGGTCCCTGGCCCTGCGTGGGTCGGTTTCCGGGGCGCCCGGCCCCCTCGGCCAGCCCCCCTCCACCACCAACGCCAGGGCTGCACCTTCCCCCGCAGCCGCCCACCCAGGGTCCCGTCTGTCAAGGACCACGAGTGGTTCGCTGGCTTCCGGGCCCTTCTGCTCGGGTGGCGGCTGCTTTTCTCGGTTTGTCCAGGTCGGCTTTTCCCGTGACAAGGCTCCCATGATCTGCTGCCTCTGGGCCACCTTCCTGTCCCCAAGGGGCAGGGCTCTGCGGAGAGGGAGCCCCTCTGCTGTGTGTATGGAGAGGGACCCCCAACCCTGCCGTGTGTGTGGAGATGAACCCCCACATTGCTGTGGGGAAGGGACCCCAACCCCTCTGGGCGTGTGGAGAGGAACCCTCCCCGCACCCTGCTTGACGGCTGCTGCCCCGGTCCCTGGCCGAGGGGGCAGAGACGGCTCAGGCCTGTTTTGGCTGCAGCCGGAACCACACGCCCTGGGCTGTGCCTGGCTGGGCCAAGGCCACGTCGCCAGATGCACCTGGGCCAGTGGCTGGCAAGGCAGCGGGCCCCGCGGCGGGGCTCTGTGGCCCGTGGCCCTGCCCGATGCCGACCCCCTTCCGGAAGCCTCCACGTCCTCGCCCTGCACCTGCCGGAGCCCGTCTGTGTCCGCAGCTCCCGGGGCCTTGGCCCCGCCTTCTGACCATTTCAGGGGGTGTCACGGGTGAGAGCGGACGCTGGCGCTGTGCCCGCGGGAGCCCCCTGCTCTCCGACCCTGGGAGCCCGGAGTCTCACCGCTGGCGGCACCCCCTTCCCCGCCGTGACGAGGACGGGATGGGCGCTCCGGGCGCCGACGCAGAGGCTGGAGGGCGGGGCAGCATGGCTCCGCCGCCCGGGGGGTCAGTGCCGTCTGCTCCCACCCTCCCCAGCCTCCCCACCGCGCCACCGTGGTGAACCCCAGTTCCCTGCACCGTTTCTTCACGTCCCCCAGTCAGCACACCCCGAAGTGCAGACGGCTGACTGCTCGCTGCTGGCCCAGCCGAGGGCGCCGGGCACCCCGCTCCCGCTGGCCCTGGGGCAGACACTGCAGCCAGAGGCCCCTGGTGAGCCAGGCCACAGGTCAGGGTTCAGCTGTGGCTGAGTCTGAGCCTTGGGGGATCCTGACCTTTGCCCCAATCCCGGCCGCGTCCCAAACTCCAAGCCATGCTGCCACAAAGCCCAAGAGGCGCAGCCAGGCCCCCCGTCGCTGGCACAAGTAACAATGTGGGGGGTGGGGGGTGGAGCTGCAGGGCCCAGGGCCACGTCTGAGGAGAGGGGACGCACCACGCCCCCGCACTACCCATTGGCGGGGTGGCGGGGGCTCTGGCTGAGCAGGGGAAGGAGCAGGGCTGGAACCTGAGGCCATGCCCCCACAGCGCCGGCCCAGGGGCCTCTGGGCGCCATTCCTGGGCACGGCCACAGCCTACGCAGGCGTGGCGGGAAGTGGGGGTGTCCTGGGCCAGTGGGAAGGGAGGTGGGTGACAGGACCCACCCCAAGGCCCCGAGGCCCCTCTGCCCGGACCCCGGGCGTGTGGCTGGTCCTCGGAACCATCCAGCCCAGACCCTCTCAGCACTGCTGCTCTGTTCAGGCCCTGCTGAGCACGTCCCACAGGGGCGCCCAGCAAGGACCCAGGCCTGGGGCCCGACCCTGGGGACGAGGCCACCAACAGGTCGGAGCAGGCGGTGGCCGGTCCGCGACCCACGCCCTGGCTCCTGAAAACGAGGCGGAGGCTGGGGGAGCGCTGCCCCCCCCGGTGCCCACACACACGCACGCACACCCACGCCCACACGCGCGCACGCACGCACACCCGCCCACGCGCGTGCTACCTTGTTGAGCTCCTCGATTCTCCGGATCAGGTACGGGTTGCTGGACGAGTTCTCGAAGTAGACGTAGTCTGCAAGGAGGCGAGGGAGGGTCACTGACCGCGCGGCACTGCCACGCGGGGCTGCCGCCACCCCCGACCCGCCGCCCCGGACCCGGGGGCCCGGCCCCCACCTGCTCCTGCCGCCACCCCCGACCCGCCACTCCCGACCCGGGGGCCCGGCCCCCACCTGCTCCTGCCGCCACCCCCGACCCGCCGCCCCGGACCCGGGGGCCCGGCCCCCACGTGCTCCTGCCGCCGCCCCCGACCCGCCAGCCCGGACCCGGGGGCCCGGCCCCCACCTGCTCCTGCCGCCACCCCCGACCTGCCACCCCGGACCCGCCACCCCGGACCCGCCAGCCTGGGACCCGCGGGGGGAGCCCGGCCCCACGTGCCTCCTGCAGCCACCCCCCGACCCGCCACCCCCAGACCCCGCCGCCCGGACCCGGGGCCCGGCCCCCACCTGACACTGCCGCCAACCCCGACCAGCCACCCCGACCGACAGCCCGGGACCCGCCGCCCCGGAACGCAACCCAGACACGGGGGCCCGGCCCCCCACATGCTCCTGCCGCCCCCCGACCCGTGCCACCCCGGAACAGGGGGGCCCGGCCCCCACGTGCTCCTGCCCGACGCCCCGAACCGCAACCCGCGACCCGGGGGCCCGGCCCCCACGTGCTCCTGCCGCCGCCCCCGACCCGCCACCCCGGACCCGGGGGCCCGGCCCCCATGTGCTCACGCCCTCAGGCGGGAGCGGGTGTGCAGGGAGGGGCTGAGGCCTCCACGCCTCTGGGGAGAGGACGCAGCCGGAACCATGTGGCGGGTGCTGAGGGAGGGCCAGGGACCGGACCCTCCTGGGCGAGGCCGGGGGCCAGGACACCACCAGCCCGTGGCCGTGGCAGGCACCAGAGGGCGCCGGACCAAGGCGCCGGCGCGCGCAGGCCCCCGGGCACCCCTCCACCTCCCTGGTGGGGGGCCAGCACGGCACCAGGAGGCCCAGAGGCCACCACCCTCCGGTCCCCCGCCCGGCAGGTGTGCACAAACCAACCCCACGTGCTCTCGCTTCTCTCAGGCCCCGAGGAGGGGCTGGCAGTCTCCCAGAAATTCCCAAGGGGCCCACGGTGGGAAGCCCAGGATTCCACAAGGCCACCCAGCTGCCGGCCTGCCACCTGGCCCAGGTCCCCAGCAACCTGCACCAGGAAGGCCTCCCCCCCTGCCCCGGGTCGCCCACGGGGGACCCCACACGTTCACCCCGGCTGAAATCTGAGTAAAGCCTGGACGTGGCCCAAACGGCCCCAGCTAGGCCCCAATCTGGCAAACCGCGGCAAGGCCAGCAAATGCCAAAGGACCCAGGCTGGCCTCGTCCGCACGGGAGGTCCCGGCGGGGCTGCTGAACCCCGGGAGGCGCCGCCTGCTGCGGACACACCTGTGGCAAGCACCTGTGAGGACGCTCGTGCGGCACACCCGCGGGCGCACAGTGACGCCGAGCCCGGACGCGGCCGGGGGGCCGGGGGGCCGGGCGCGAGCCCGGGAGGGGCAGTGTCCGCAGTGCGCGACGCCCGGACCCGCTGCCCTGTCCCCACGCGGCGGCCGCACTTGGCCCAGAGAAAACGACGTCACAACGAAGTGATTTTCATAAAAAGCTCTCACGCCCGCCACCCAAGCTTTCATCTAAGGAGCCAAATAAAAGACAAGCTACACCCGAGCAAACGGCCCACGTGCGCCCCAAACTGGAACCGACCCAGAGCTCCCCGCCAGCGGGGACAGACAGAGCCGCGGGGACCCCGTCTGTCCATCTGTCCAACGGCAGAGGCCTCGCAGGGCGCCGGTGCCCTGCGGGTCACACAGGCCGCGTGCGGCGCCCGACGCCAGGTGGGCCCGGGTGACCACGCGGGACCTGGGGGACCGGGCTGTCCCACAGCCGCGGTGGCAGTTTCGTGGTGGCTCAGCAAACGTGGAGCCAACGGCGGGCAGGAGAGAAGGGAGAACAAGTGGGGACAGGCGCACTGGACACGGCGGAGCTGCAGGACCCTCGGCGCGCCGGCCCCCGGGGGTGCCGCGAACGGCCTGGGCAGGAGCAAAGGGGCAGTGGCCAGCAGACCCCGCCCACGCCAGCAGGGGGCGGCATCACGACCGCCACAGCATGAGGTGCGAGGCTCCCGCGGGACCGAGCCTGGGGCACAGGGGGCAGGGCACACGGGGCGGGGGTGGAGCCTCCAGCCCAGACAGCTTCACCAGCACCCACGGGAGACTCAACACTGGTTCCGCTCGCCTCTCCCGGGAAGAAGGGGAGGGGACACCCACCAGTTGGCTCGCAGGGCCCATGCCGCCAACCCTGCAGCCAGCCACCAGCACACAGGCCCACGCCGCACCTCCCGAACGCGGAGCCGAGTCCGCAGAAGAACCACAAAGCAGAGACAGCGACCTGTGAGGACGGCCGCCCTGGGCTCCTCGGGGCAGACGCTCGCCCCGGGCTCCTCGGGACGGACGGCCACCCCGGGGTCCTCTGGGGACAGGGTGCTCCGACACTGAAAATCAAGGTGACAGAGCACACGCGAGCCGGCGACCAACCGTCTCGGCAGAGCCAGAGCGCCCGACGACAGACACCCAGCGCACTCCGGGAAAATGCTCTGGCCGACGAGGGGCTGCAGGGGACGCCGACCTGGCAGGAGGCAGCTGTGGAAAACCCACGGCGAGCAGCACAGTGGACCACGCCTGGGACACCTCCCAAGAGGCGGCCGCGGCCCCCAGGGCACTGCGCCCCCCGCAGGCCCCCGCAGGTGAGTGCGTGTCGGGCGTATGGCGCCGAGTGGAGGGCACAGAGCAACCACGTGTGGGGACGTGGTTGTTTCTGTGGAAATTTGGGGTCTCCGGAGAGCTGCGGCTCAGCAAGGCCGCATCCTGCGCGTGGTCAAGGGCATCGCAGCTGGCCGGCCGCCCACGCCCTGCACGGCCCAGGAAGTCTGGCCTCGCGCGGCCCGGGGAGGCCCCTCCAAGCTCTGAAGTGGCTCCCCTGGGGACAGGGCTCCACAGTCTGCGCTAACGATATGATCTGTGGTGGGGTCGGAGGTCAGCTTGACCTCTGATGGGCCGGAGACTGAGCAGCCAAGGCCAGGCACGCCGGCGATCAGTCAGGACGACGCGACCCACCTGGACAATCACCCTGGACGTGAAGGCCGGGGGAGCCACACTCCCGCAGCACGGCCCAGGACTGTGGAGGAGTGGCCGCGTGCGCCCGGCCTCTGCCAGCCTGTCGCTGTGGCCGAGACCCATGACTGCGGCTGCTGTGGGTCCTACGGGGCCTCTGAGGACACGGAGCCTGGGGACGGTCTCTGGCCGAGTGCGGCCGGGGGTGCACGGCAGAGCCAGCTGGGCCCCGTGCGCCTGGGAGCCCTCGGCGGCGGGCGGTCCGGGAACAGACGCCTCCTGTGCACTTGCGACGAGGCCCCAGGGAACAGCCAGGCGAGCGCGGAGCGCGTTGCCTTCACTCGGCAGCGAGGGGGCCGCAGGAAGCGCCTGGCAATCCCGACTCAGTCGTCGCCAGAAGGACCCGCCACAGCCCACGCTCGCGCGATGCCGCCGTCCACGATCTCCGGTTTTCTGCGAAGGGCCGTGAACCCATGGCAGACTCGCCTGCACCGCCGCCTGCTCCGCCTCCTCCTGAGCACGAGACGTCACTGCGCGTGACCGCCGCGCGGGCCGGCAGGGCTCGGCTGGGTGTCCAGGAGGTCCGAGGGCAGGCGGAGCTCGCTGCCAACATGGCTGGCTCCGAGGTGACACACTCGAATGCCTTCTGCCCCCAGCAAGTCCCGCAGGGGGGACAACGGGCCCTCGGTGCCTCGCCCCTGCTCCCATGTTTCGTCACCACCACTCCGAGCACGCCTAACAGCGGGGAACCCCGAGAGGCAGGACACGTGCAGGGGACACACGCGTGTGCACATCTGCTGGCGCACGACTAGCACGTGTGCACACGCACGTGGGACATGCGGGTCATCACGAGAACCAGCCATGAAGTGACAGAGGCACGGAGCCCGGGGCCCGGGGCCCAGAGCAGCGGCTGGCCTGCTTCCGTCTGAGCCTGACGGCGGGGCCCGGAGGGCTGTGGGGTCCCCATCCTGAACCCAAAGGCTCGAAACCCAGGTGTGCCCGGGCCCGAGATCGGAAGGCGGAAAGTCCAACTGAGAGGAGCCCCCGTGACCCGTCCTGGGCGGGCCCTTGGCGGCCTGGGTGACACCGCCTGCACCATCACCGCCTCTGACGCTCTCCTATGGGGACCGCTGCCAAGACACTCCCCGAGGTCACACGTCACCAGCCGTCGGGGCCGCGGCAGCCCAGTCGGCTTGGCCCGGAGCCGCCGTCACGTCCTGGTGGAGCGCTCTGCCCGGGGTGTCACACAGCCCGCAGGCCGGTTCGGTAAGCAGAGGCCTGGGCACGCTGCCGCCTCGCCTCGCCGAGGCCCCGGCCACAGCCCCGGGACCTGCACCGCGCGCCTGCCCGCGGCGGCTGGCCTCCCCGCACACTCTTCTCCGACGGCTGCAAACAGCTCGCCGTGCCCCCGCCGGCGCACGGTCTCCCCGCTCGGCGGAGAAGCGAGCTCCTCAGACACTGCGATCGGGCCACGGGCACCGACCTGTGCGACGCCACGCACCCTGAGCATCGCCCTCCGGCCGCTCCCGTCTCGCGAGGTGGGACTGTGTTAGCCCCACACGCGCCGTGCACCGTCTGCAGTGCCGTGTCAGCCGAGGGTGGGACGCCGCACGGTGCTGGAGGCCGCACGCCCTGCTGAGGGCGGGGCGCTCCGGGAAGCCACCACGGGCACCCACGCCGGACTCCACGCGGCTTTCACGCGCCGTGAAGTACCTCCTTTCAACTCTGTCAGCCATTCTCAGTTCGCGAGGCACAGTGACCGGCAGGGGCCACAGCGTGCCACTCCTGTGTGGCAGGACTCGGCGCTGGCCAGGCTGCCGGCTCCCCCAGCCCGGCCTGCGATGGCATCCGCACAGCCCCAATCAGAATCCCACGCTTCCTCCCCAGTGGGACCCGGGCAGGAGGGCAGCCTGAGCAGCTTTCAAAGGACAAAGCTGGAGGGCCACCGTGACCCGCCTGCAAGCTGACGTGGCAGCAGTCTGGCCGCCCGTACCGCAGAGGGACACAGGCGGACCAGTGGGGACAAAGGGGGCCACCAGACAACGCAGCCGGACGCGAGCAGCGGCAACCGGACAGCTGGGCGCATGCGCGCAGAACGCCACACGCACAGACGCCCGGATCCTCGCCTTCTCCTCCCACAAAGGTGCACTGCTGGGCTCACGAACGTCGGGGCAAAGCCCCAAAACACAGAAGTTCTCTAAGAACGCAGAATAAACTCCTTGCGACCGTAGGTCAAGCAGGTTTCACAGACACACAACACGCACCAATTATGAAAAAGAAAAGTTTGCAAAAAAAGCCCGCATCTGATAAAGGGCCGAAACCCGGAATGCAGAGCGCGGCGCCCACTCTCGGAAGTCCACGAGAAGCACGCACGCAAGCCTGCTGAGACCCGTGCAGATGCGTGCGGACGCCTGACCAAGGACACGGGGGCGAGGGGGACGGCGGGGGACACGAAGATGTTCCCGACAGCGCCGTCCCTGGGGAAACGCGGCCGGCCCTGCCGCAGTGCGGCTCGGCTGCCAGGCGTGAGGGACAGGAAGGCCCGGTGACGGGGGCGCCCGGGGGCCGGGACGTGGGACGCGGGAGGCAGGCGCGGCGGCCACCAGGCGACACCTGGTGGCCGCCCGTGAAGGCGAGCGTGCGCGTACGGTTCGACCACGCGGCCTGGGCCTGGACTGCCGTCTACACAGCCTGAGCAGGGGCGTGCCAGCTCTGCTCACATGGGCGAGGACGGACCCCGCTCCTAGGGCACAGGCCCGGGTGCCGCCAGCCCCTGGTCACCCCCTCGCCGCCGACGGGCGCGTCACGGTCCCGTGGGGCTTTCTGGCGGACGCCCTTGTTCGGTGCACACAGCTGAGTTGTTGACAGAGCTCAGGACACCGGCCCGGGGCTCGGGCTCAGGGACCTCACGCAGCCCACGGTGCTCCGGGAGGCGCACCCAGCCTCCGAGCACCCCGGACGCCGAGGGCACGTCAGCGCATGCGCACGGCAACGGCACAGTCCGAAGAAAATCCCAAACCGGCGAACATGCGGGGCGGGACAGGCCAGGAGAGGGACGCTCGTCAGCGGGGGCTGGAACAGGGGCGGGGCTCACGTCCTGTCCTGTGGGAACTGGATGCGCCGGGCCCCGCCCCCGCACTGGAGCCCGGGTGACCCCATGTCCCCCTAGACGCGGCTGCTGGATGCAGGGACAGAGCAGTCCCCACCTGGACCCCACCCCCCACCCCCCACAGCCCCGCACGTGCCCCGCCCTGCTGGGAGCATGTTGCACCGCCAGACCACCGCCAGGTTCTGTGCTGGCCCCGTCCCCCCGCATGGCCCTGGTGATCCCGGGGCCCACACGCACACTCTCGGGGACCCCGCCTGCAGCGAGGGGCAGGGAAGCAGGCGCCCCGAGCTCCAGGGGTGCCCTGAGGGTGTGGGTCCCTGCCCGGAGGTGCTGCCCTTGTGTGCCTCAGGCCTGTTGCACACAGCCCCTCGCAGCAAGAGGGACCTGGGATCCCGAGCCTGGCCAGGCTCCGCTTGTGTGGGTGTGCGGGTGACGCGGGGTGGGGGGGGGTGGCTGTCAAAGGCAGCTGGGGCCACCGGGCAGAGGCGCGGAGACCAGAGGATCCCGGAGCACGGGGCCAGGCTGCAGGAGCCCCGTCTCCCCGGGCAGGGGCTGGAGATGATCGAGGGGGGCGGGGGGAAGCCCAGGACGAGCAGACGCAGGCGGCATCCCCAGGTGTCCCACCGCAGGGAAAGAACGTGGCGCTGCAGGGGGCCTGGTGAGTGTGCGTCCTGTGGTGTCCGAGGCCACCAGCTGCTGCGGGGACTCGAGGGACCGGGCACGAAGCAGCCCCGCCTGCGGGCCACACACGGACTCACAGGGCGGAGCCCTCTCAGCCCAGACCCAGGAAAACGTGCGCCCACGCGCGGGACAATCCAAGACGTCCGAGCCCCGAGCAGGCACGCTGGGGCTGGGCTGGGGCCCCAGGGTGCTTCCTCCCGGGAGTCGGAACACAAACTGGCGGGTATGCCCCCACTTTAGCGGGAGGCAGCCTGGAGGAGGCACCCTCTCGCCAGCGAGTCCATGCGACCTGGCTGCCTGGGAAGGCACCGTAGAGACCCCAAGGGGCCCGCCCGCCCCCCGGCCAGGTGTGAGGGGCTGCTGAGCAGCACCTGCTTCTTTAAAATCCAAGAGCCGAAGAGCCCAACTTTTCCCTCAAAGCCACCAGGAGGCCCCAATGGGCACAGCCACCCTGCGGGGCTCCCTGCACCCCGCCTAGGGCCCCAGTGCCTGGGGGCAGCTTGGGTGGGCCCCAGGCTAGCACGTCTGAAGTTGGGGACTCATATATCCGCTCAAAAGCTTAGAACAAACAGCCAAACAGAAACGGCATTCCCGACAGCGGCCGGGCTCCAGCGGGGGGAGGGGCCCCAGCCGCGGGCTGCCCAGCAGCAGGCGTGTTCCTGTCACTTTTTCAAAGTGTATTTTTAAAAAAGCAAACCACCCAAAAGAACGGGTGTTAAGTTCTTGCAACAGAAGAAAAAAAGAAAAAAACCTACGGGAAACGGTTCCAGCCTGTCAGTCACACGAGCGGCCAAACATCGGCTGGGCACCTGGGCACAGCACGTGCAGAGGAGACTGCCCACGGTGCCCTCGGGCCACCAAGGCCCCTGGGAGCACAGGGCCGAGCAGAGGCCGCAGACCCTGACCTGCCACCCACACCTGGCCCTGCCTGCCCGCCACGCCCGACGGAAGGCCTCTGCCCACGGCCGGCCTCTGCCCACGGCCAGGCCTCTGCCCACGGCCGGCCTCTGCCCACGGCCAGGCCTCTGCCCACGGCCGGCCTCTGCCCTCGGCCGGCCTCTGCCCACGGCCGGCCTCTGCCCACGGCCGGCCTCTGCCCTCGGCCGGCCTCTGCCCACGGCCGGCCTCTGCCCACGGCCGGGCCTCTGCCCACGGCCGGCCTCTGCCCACGGCCGGGCCTCTGCCCACGGCCGGCCTCTGCCCCGCAGATGGTCCACCAGGTAAACCGAACGCCCCGAGAAGGCGGCTGCTGCAGGTTCCCACACTGGCGTGTCCCATGCAGCATCTGGCGTGCACCTGTGCCGAGACTGTCTCCCCGAAACCCCAGTTGAGCTCGTGTCCTGCGGAGTCGGGCGCCTTCGGAAAAGGCTGCTCTTGGGGCCCAGTAATGATGGGGGTCGCTCCCCAGACCGCCCCTGTGGGGCTCCCCCAGGCCACAGCCCCCCGAAGGGCAAGGGCCCGTCCTCCTGGCGCCTGTCCCCGGGCAAGCAGCACCTAGACCGGGATGCTCAGCTGCCATCACCCCCCACCGTGACCGCCAGCCCTGCAGGACCCTGGGGACAGCCCTCAGGGTTCCTGACCACACACCGGGGCTGGATGCAGCTTCTTCCACGGGGACAGGGAGCACACTGAAGACGAGCCCCTGGGGGGGCTCCAGGACACCCTCACAGGGGCACAGGCAGACCTGGGGCCAGTCTGGCCTCCCCCAGAGGAGCCATCGCAGGGCAGCGATCCTTGTCCACACCTCAGGAAGCTAAAGCAAGGAGGGTCTGGGGGTGGCCAGGCCCCCGCCGAGTTCTCAGCTGGTAAGAGACCTAAAGACCAAGTGACACAGCCCACAAGTCAAGGGGACCCCCCTGAGCCGGGGTCCAGGGCCTGTGTGGGGTGGGGAAGGCTCCCCTGGGGACAGGCCCCAGAGACAGGCGTGGAGGGCCTGCGGCAGCCCCACCAGGCAGGGGCTGGAAGAGTGGCTGGGCAGGGGTGAAGGCACAGGGCTGGGGGCTGCGGGCCTCGGGCCCCCGGCCGACCCTGCCTCTCCGCGGCCTCCACGTGTCCATCCTGGTCACTCCTTCAGCCAACACTCAGACTGTAGTGGGAGGGTGAGGCCGTGGCTGCCTGATGGCCTTCTGAATGGTGACCTCAGGGGAGCAGCGGGTGGGCAGGGGGTCGCCAGGCCTTGTCAGCAGAAGCCACGAGGCCTTGCACGGGGTGGGGGGGAGGGTTCTGCGCTGCAGGAAGTGACCCATGGGAGTGCACAGAGGCAGGGAGGGGCCGAGCTGGGCACCTGAGGGTGGGGGTGTCAGCCTGGGGGCAGAGGTGCTGTGATGGGGCCTTCCCAAAGGCGTGTGACAAAGCACCTCCCGTCACCTCCCGCGGTGACACTCCTGCCTCCCAGGTGGGAGATGGACAGGCCCCCTCCCTTGTAGGACTCCTGCACCCCTGCCCAATGTGACCCGCAGGGGCCTACTGCCAAGTGGGCGCCGGCCCCCTCCCAGGAGCCTCTCAGGCTGAGGGCAGGGGGAGGCCCAAGCGCTGGCAGGTGCCTGTGGACCCACTGCTCAGATGGGGGCCTGGCTGGCTGGAGGCAGGCACCCCGGACACCCAGGGGTCAGCTGGCCAGGGAGGGGGCAGAAGCGGCCTCGGAGGGAGGCCAGTGCTGCTCCTGCTGGACATGCTCAGCCAAAGGTGGGCAAGCAAGGGTGGGCACAGGCGGAAAGTGGGTATGGGTCCCATCTCCCTGAGGAAGAGCCGCCTGAGGACGGGGTTGGAATCCCATGGAAAAGCAGGGCCACAGAGTCCCAGCGCCCCCGCCCCACAAAGAGGGACAAGGACCAAAGCGGGGGGCTTCCTGGGGTCCCAGAAGGAGAAAGTCCCCAGGGCCTGGGCCAGGCCAGCACAAGCCCCATCAGGGCCTAAAGGGGCAGGGGGCTGCTGGCCTCTCTCCTACCCTTGCAAAGCACCTCCCTGCTGCTCCGGGGTGCTGGAGGCAGGAAAAAGTTCGGGGGTGCCTTGGAAGTGTGCTGCTGAGGACCCCCAAGGGATCCTGCTGGGGAAGCCCCCAAACACACGCAGTTCTCAGGCGCCCTGGGCTCAGCGAGGAATGCGGCCCAGGCCTGGGGCTCCCATCCCCAAAGGGCCCACTGCCCCCCGCACTGCGGCCAGCCCTGCAGCCCTGGGTAGGGACCCCCGCGACCCCGCGACTCCTGTTTCAGAGGGGAGCAGCCAGCACCTCACAGGGCCACGTGCTCCCGCTCGCGGAGGGGGCCGCCAGGCCCAGAAGGATGCTCGGCGCCGCGGCCCGCTCCTGGCCAGGGCCCCCAAGCCACGCAGGCGCCCCAACAGGTGGGCTCAGCCCCCCACCCCGCCCGGGGGCGCCGCTCCGCGCCGCTCCCCAGCCCCGGGCCGCGGCGGGGTGCGGAGAGGTGCGGTGGGGTGCGGGGCGGGCGCAGGGGGGGGTACGGCCGGGTGGGGGAGGGGCGCGCGGGCGGGGGAGGGGCGCGCGGGGGGAGGGGCGCGCGGGCGCCGGGCGGGGGCGGCGCGGGGCGGCGGTTTGGGGCGCGCGGCCGAGCGCGGCCGGGGCCGGGGCCGGCGGCGGCGACAGGCCCGGCGCGGCGGCGGCGGCCTTACCTCCGACCCGGTACATGTTGGCCGCCATGGCGGGGCCGCGGGCTGCGCGGTCGCCGGCCTGGAAAATGGAGGCGGCGGCGCGGGCGGGGCGCGGCGGGCGGTTTAAAGGGGCCGCTGCCGCCGCCGCCGCCGCCGAGGCCGCGCAGGGACCGAGCGGCGGGCGCGAGAGGAAGGGGCGGAGCGACGCGGGGGCGGGGTCTCGGCGCGGCGCCCCGCCCGCCCCGCCGCCCGCGGGGGGCCCCGCGCCCCCTCCCGCCCGCGGCGCGGCCCCGCGCGCCCCCCGCGGCCCGCGAGCCCAGCGGCCGAGCTCCGGCCTCGTGACGCGCCCCGCGCCTCCCGCCCAGGCCGGCCCCGGTCCCCGCTCTCCTCGCCCAGCCCCCTCGGCCATGGCCGCATGTCTGGGGGCCCCCCCACCTCCCAGGGGGGCCGCTCTCGCGGCGGCAGCGCCTCCCTGGGAGACCGGCCTGGGACGGGCCGCGGCGGCGCGGCCGAGCGGAGCCGGCGGCCGGGGCGGCCGTGCCCGGGGACAGGGGGGCCGAGGCGGCCGTGCGCGCCGCAGCACCTGCTGGCCCAGCCCGTGGGCTCGGGGCGCCCGTGCCCGAGCTTGCTGGTCGGGTCCCAGAGCGCTGTGCAGTCCAGTCCGCGTGGAGCCGGCAAGATGGGGGTGTGGATGCCCCGAGGAGGAGGTCAGGGCATGAAGCAGAGGGGGTGGAGGCCCACTGCTGGGGGGCGGAGGGAAGTGGGGCGTGGGGGGCCCCCGGGGCTGCTGACTGCCGTTTACTCAGGTGTAGCCGCAGGGGTCAAGGTCCAGTTTGAGGAGCATGATGGGACACGGAGGGGAGGTCAAGAGGGGCCCCGGAACAGAGCACAGGGTGCCTTGTGCTGGGGGAGGCCCCAGGGACAGACAGGTCCCTACAGGGTGCGGTGGAGGTGGGCAGGAGCCCGGAGCATGTGCTGAGGTGAGAGCCAGGCAAGGGTCCCCGGAGCCAGGGGGCCGCATGCCGCATGATGCCACTACCCATCGCTTCCCGTCGGGCCACCATCTCAGTCTCAGGAACTCCGCTGGGAAGGGCAGAGTGGGGCTGCCGGGGGCTGGGACCCCAGCTGTGACAGGCGTGCAGGGAGAAGCGGGGGCAGGGCTTAGGCACAGGACGTGAGGTTCTGAAGGGACGGGTGTTGGTGGAATGGCCCCCTCCTGCCCACAAGCCTGTCCTCACTTCGTGGCCTGCGTCTCCTCTGGAAAGCAAAACTGCAGCAGAGAATCGTCTTCCACCCAACAAAGCGACCGGGAAGTCAGGACTACCGAGAAACGCCCGGGCTGTCGAGAGCCACACACGGCCGGCCTCCCGGGGCGCCTGCCCCCCTCAGGGACGGGAGAGGCCTGGGCCTGACGGCCACGCTCCCTGGACCCAGCCGAGGACAGAAGCCCACGGATTCCCTTCGTCCAGTGGGCAGCAGGGAGGAGGAAGGGCTGCTGGACGGTGGCCGTCAAGGCTGACCTTCACGGGAAGCCAGGCCCTGGGGGGCCGGCGTGTGGTGGAGGCCACCTGAATTCCAGGTCTCCCCATGAGATAAGATGTGCTCCTCACAAAGCAGAGTGACATTTAATGAAGTCTCAGGAGACACCACACGCCAGCGTCCCGACCTGGCCTCCCCCCTCCAGACGGAAGAAGCTGGTCGTAGACAGGCCGAGCCCATAACCAGCTCACGGCCAAGACGACGCATCTTGGATACGCTGCAAAAGAGACACATTTGCCCATTCGGTAGCAGAGTGAAGAGACTCTTCTCAGAACAGGGTTGACACGTGAAGGCGGCCGAACTCGTCCACGACTCAGCAGCAGCAGCAAACGCGGGGGCCGGGGTGGGGGGTGGGGGGCCGGGCTCTCCACGAGGGCCACAGCCCAGGGAGAGGAGCTGGGAGCCGGGAGTGTCCCCAGGGCCTGCCGGGAGTGAGACTCAGCAGCCGGGGACGTGTGTGCAGAGTCCCACGGGTGCCAGGGACGTCAGGCCGGGCGGGACGGTGGAGTGACAAGAGGAGAGGCTGCTGGGGCTTCGGCAACGCCAGCGGTTTACTGGGCCCTCCACGGCTGGCTGGGCGCCCCCTGCTGGCCCCGCCCTCGAGGCGAGGGCCGGGGTGACTGAACTCCCTGCCCTGGTGGCAGAGGGGAGGGGACGAATGGCACGCAGTGGCTACACGGTCCTGTGAGGGCGCTGGTGGTTCAGAGGGGTCAGGACCGGAAGTGGTGCACGAGGCTCAGGCCGTGGCCCCAGGAGCCCAGGGCATGACCCGCCCAGGACCTTCTTCCCAGCACCTGCACCAGTCGGGGCGGAGGGCGGCCCGGGCGGCCCGGACAGCCGTGCAGCGCTCGGCACCTGCACACTGAGCCTCCACACCTCCCAGGCCCCGCCCCCCGGATGAGCAAGGCCCAGGAAAACGTTTTCAAATCTAGAACCTGAAGTCTCAAAATGTAAAAGCTGGTTCTAACCCAGCTGCTGAGGGGCACGCAGTCGACGGGCTTCCGGGCGCAGGGGCCGTCCGAGGGCGCAGGAGCGTCGGCCCCTTGTGCAGCGAGTGGCTGAGGCCGCGCAGAGGGCGGCGGGCTGGCCGTCCAGCACCCCGGCAGGGTGACCAGCGAACCCCTGGACCTCGGGCGACTGACGCGGAGTCCGCGAGGCCGCTCAGCAGCTGCCGCCTCCGTTGTACCTGCTGACGCTGCGCTGGCCTGGGGCGGGGTCCGTCCCGGACGCCTGTCCCTCACTTCATCGTCAGCGGTCTGGTGGGGGGGAGGGGGACCAGAGACCCTCCAGAGCCCTGCCTAATCTTCCCCCACCCCCGTCCACCCACCACCCCACTGTCTCTGGCCTTCCACTCACTCTAGGGAGGCTGAAAAATGCACAGGCCTGAATCAAAATAACTTTCAGGGGACCCCAGAGAGAATGAGGGCGCCTGGCTGTGTGACCTGGAAAGGCTTCCTGAGTCTTGCACTAAGGCAGGGGGAGGGGGGCGGGCAGGAGGCACGGAGCACCCAGGCAGCAGGCGGGGAGTGGCCTCCGGGCGGCGGGCACCGGCGGGGGGCGTGAGGCCAGGGCAGCACTGCCTCAGCCCGGCCTGGGGCTGACCAGCTCACCGTGCCCAAAGCCCCGTCCTCCTCGCCAGCCCCGCGCAAGCGCAGTCAGCCCGACAGTCAGTCACCTCGCTGGCCCCGCACAAGCGGTCAGGCCCCCGATAGTTGGTCACCGAGTCCAGGGGATGGTGCCCACCCGGCCACTATCCTTCCACCCACGAGAGCTCGGAGCTCAGAACCGCCAACCCCCTCCGCCCCCTTCCACTTCCTCCCGCCGCCAGCCTGGTCCCCCCGATGCAGCCCTGCCTCGGGAGCCTCCCGCCTGCCCTGCACCAGCGCGGTGGGCCCCGGGCCAGCTCCTCGCAGCTCCCCCAGACCTCCGCCCACACTGCCTTCTTGGCTCGTCCACCAACGAGCTCACTGTGCAGGGGTGGGGAGGTACCGCCTCCTCCACGAAGCCGCCCCTGTGTTCAGCGCCGCCTGCCTCCTGCAGCCCCTGGGTTATGTGTGCCACTGTGGGCCCCCTGGAGTCAGGGCCCAGTGTGAGACCAGCACCCCAGGGCTGGACAGGCACTGGTACCTGACAGTTCATGACCTCAAAACCCCCAACCTCCTGGAGGCCTGCTGGTCCCAACCCCCTCACTGCCCCGTGCAGGTAGGCACCCAATTCCTCATGGGGGCCAGGCTCCCCAGCCCAGATACCATTGCCCAGGCCAGCAAAAGAGCTGGTCATGAACTTGGCCCTCCCAGGCTGCCCGCAGCTGCCTGTCCCCAGGATGCTGACCCTTGGCAGCTGTGTGCAGCCTCTCCTGGCATAGCCCTGCCCTGCCCTGTCCCCAGGGCCCCTCCAGGTGCCTCTTGGCTGGGCTGGGGCAACACCCCCATCCTGGAAGTGGCTCCCAAAGCCTCAGAGTGCACGTTCTGCAGGGGGCAGCCGGTGGTGCCCCTGGACCGGTTTGCTCATCCCTTGGCTCGTCATGGTCCCCGGCTGGATGTGAAACAGCCCAGAGGGACCCTGATTTGTGGCAGTCTCCCCCAGAACCCCCAGGAAAGGCTCTGCAACACACATATCAGCTGAACAGGCTCTTAGGAAGGTCGGCACCTCGAGGCCTAGGGCTCCAAGGTCACGTTCTGCCAGAAAGGCGAGCTGCGGGCCAGGAAGGCGTGGAAGGCGTGGGTGGACTCCGAGGATCTGGGTGGGTGTGGGATGAGCACGTCCTTGTCCACGTCCTCAGACACCAGCTGGGCCACAATCTGCATGATTTCCTGTGAGAGGCAGGAGGGTCAGGGGGCGGGGTGCAGCTGGAAGGGGCGGCCCCTGCGCCCCGCCTGCCCCGCGCACCTGGCAGTGGAGGGAGACCCCCGCGGCCCTCCGCCTCTCGCAGCCGCCCTGGGAGGCCCGCTGCCGGCGCTCCTCGATGCTCAGGCTCCAGTGGCGGCTCCGATGACTGCTTGGCGGTGGCTCACACACCTGCAGTGACAGGGCAGCGGTTCACACCAGGTACGCCCAGGGGCCCTGCACCCGCCGACCCTCGACCCTCTGCACCCTGCACGGTAGGGGCGATGCCGAGCCCTCCAGGGTGCAGCTCGGGCTCCCAGGACGGCAGGCGCGCCTTGGCCCTGGGGCCTTTGGTGGCTTTGCACAGTAGCTCTGCGTCCGGACGCCAGCCCAGCACCTAGCCTGCTTCTCTGCCCACCGGGAGGCCGCGGACAGCGAAGGCCCCCACGGCAGAGGCCCCGGCCCACACGTGGCGCCTGAGCCCGGCTGCACGCTCGGGGGAGGTGGGAGAACGGGCCAAGCTGTCGCGGCCTCGGGAGAGGCCCCCGAGCCCAGGCACCCCATGCCCCTGAGCCCAGGCACCCCGCCGGCCAAGGGAGCGAGAACCTCAGAGGCGGGGGGCTGTGACCTGGGGCAGGACGGCGCACTCAGATCCCGGCAGGTCGTGTCCATGGAGACGGCCACTCGGGGCTCTCGAGGTTACGTGACAGTGGGTGGCGTCCGCCCTGCGGGAAGGCGCACCCCCCTGACTCCCCTCGAGGGCAGAGGGCAGAGCGTGCGGCAAAGCCGGCTGTGAGCGGCGGAAGGCGGTCCGCGTGGGTCTGCACCCCGCTTGGTCCGGGCGCCCAGGTTCGCTCCCCGGCCGCACATGCACCAGGGGCCGCGCTGGCTTCAGCCTTCAGGCCCTGCCCCGGGGAGCCGGGCCCACTCGCGGAGCTTCGTCTCACCTGGTTCGCGAGTCCTCCTCTGCCCTCGCTGCTCTCCTCTGGGCCGACCGGGTGCTGTCTCTGCGCCCCGGTCCCCTCCACGGGTTCGGAGCGGCTTTCCTTCTGGTCTTCCGGTGTCACCATGGTGCATATGCAAATTCGGCGAAGTCCAAAGGGGACCGGGCCGCTGTCGTCTTCTCGAACGGAGCAGGAATCCGGGTCACGCGGCTCGGCTCACGGGCTCCCAGCCCTGGCGCCGTCGTGGGCGCCTGTCGACTCAGCCTGGTTCGGTGAGTGGCGGCCGCGGCGGGGGCCCGTCCACCGCAGCGTCCATCTGCCCACGCTGCCTTTGTGCCCCTGGCTGCGCCCGCGGCCGCTTCCCTGCCGCGCGAGGCCTGTCCTCAGAACCGGGCGAGGGTCGGCCGGGCCCACACCCGCCTGTTGTCTCACTTGTTCTGCCCCCTCCCGAAAGGCGTCTTGCTGGGCGCGGAGCCCCAGAGCGGCGGCGTTCCCTCCGCGCACCTGCCCGTCACCCGCCCGTCGGGGTCAAGGCAGCCTCGCTGCCGCTCCTCCCAGATGGCGCCGGCCGCCTTCTCTCGGTCCCGTGTCCTGCAGCTTCTCCACCACTGTCCCAGGTAGAAGATGCTCTGCAGGTCTCTGATGACGGACTCTGCTCCTCGGCCGCCTGCGGGGCCTTCTGGAAGCCTCCTCCCGGTGTCTCTCCTTTCCTCCCACTTCCCGTTCCTTGCCTCTCCTGCTCTCCGGGCAGTTTCCTCAATTTCAGGTTCCAGACCTTGCACCCAACAGCCCAGTGCCACCCTGCTCGTGTCCCGAGAGCTGTCTTACTCCTGAGCGTTCCTTTCTGCAGGACGGGGTCCTTCCCGCGTGGTGGGCAGGGGACGGTTCCTCCTCCTCCTCCGAGGAGCTCGTGCCGGCAGAGCAGAGGCTCCCGCCTGCCCCTCCGTTGCAGGTTCCCTGCTCTGGGGGGAGAACCGAGCGGCTGCCGAGTGGGGACGAGCCGCTCGGTGCCCCCCCTGCCCCGCGGCTGCTCTGAAGACACCTGTCCCTGTGTCCCCGTGGGGCCTCTGCGCCCGACAGTCTCTCGTTCGGCCTCCGCAGCTGTACCCCCGTCTCCTACCCGGAGGCTCTGGGACCTACTCGCTGACCCATCCTCTTTCCCCTGGGCCCCTGCACCTGCGACGGAGGCCACGGGCCTCTGCAGGACGAGGCCGTCCGGCCCTTCTGCTGTGACGTCAGTGACCACTCGGCCACCTGCTTCCTCCCCTCACACTCTGTTGCTGCGGCCTCTCTGGGTCTCCATCCTGGGGACGTCTGCTGCTCAAACGCCCTTCTTGCCATACTCCGAGGTTTCAGGAGGGACAAGGGGGTCCCCTTTGTGGGTCCCTTAAAATCCAGCAGAAAGAAGGCAATTCCCTGCTTATGTTCGACACCCAAGGACCCGGCAGCCAAACCTGTTGGTGGCCGTGCTCCCCAAATCTGTTACGTCTTTTTGTCGTTACCGATTTTGTCCCTTGATCATTTTCTTCTCAGAAAAGCACATTAAATCCTCGGGGTGGTGACTTTGGTCATCTCTCTCTACATTTACGACTGAGGTGTCCCCAAACCCCACGGTTCTGTGCCCCGGGGCCGCAGGCGCTGCACCTGGGCCACCCCCTCGGCCACGTCCGGGGCCCTCGGTCCCTGCAGCGAGGGAGGGCTGTGCCGTGCCAGCGCAACCTTAGGCAGGTGACGACTTTAAAACTGCGAAGGATAATTACATGGGAAATGCAGAGGAACCATCCTTAGCGACTCCGGAACTCGCTGCCCCGAACGAACGATCCCACACGTGCTTCGGGTTTTCTCCCCAAGAGACAAAACGCGGCTGGTAAGGCCTCCTCGGCCAAGGCCCCGACCCCCGGCCGGAGCGCAGCGCAGCCCGGACGGCTCCGGCTCGTTCCCCAGCCGGCCGCCCGCCCCTCCCGCCCCACGGCCACCGGGGACGGCGGCTCCGCGCTGGCCTTGCTGCGGGGGGCGCGGACATCGCCTCTTCCCTCCGCTCCTCCCTGAGCTCGCGCCTGAGACAGCTCCACGCGGTTCTTAAGGGGCTGAATCACGTGCTGTCACGGCTGTACCGCTCTTGCCCCCAGCTGAGGGGACGGCGCAGCTGGCTGTTCCCGGGGCCCACCCGTGGGCTCTTCCTGGACAGCCGGGCACCCTGGCGGCCGCCCCCGCACCTCCCACCAGCAGGGGGCACTGGCTCGACCCCCGCCCCTTGCCAACACTCGGGCCTCGCCTTTCATATTTTTGTCAAGTAAATTTATTTCATTTATTTCCGACGCCAGACGCCTGCCGGGGCTCCTCCCCTGAGCAAGGCCTGTGCGTCCCGGGGGCCGCGTGCCTCTCTCGCAGGGGCTTGTGCTGTGTGCCCCCACACCGGGCGCTCTGCGTACGCGGTTCATGTCTTGCCTCTGGGCCTCACGGCCGGTGCCCGTGGCAGGCGCTGGGTGTTGGGGACAGGAAGGGGCCTGGGTTCCCCTCGGGAAGGTGCTCGCGTTCACCTCCGTTCTCAGCGCAACCTGCTGGCCGCGCCTGTCCGGGGGTGTCCAGCCCAGGGGCCCGCGCCGCGCACTCAGCCGGCGGGGCGCCAGGGCCCGGCCGCCTGGCCAGGCTCCCGCGGCCTCCTGGGACTCCTGCCGGGCGCACGCGGCTCGCGCCCCCTGCGCGCCCGGGCTCAGCCCTCACGTGCCTGCCGTGCGGCTGTTGGGGCGCCGCGCCCTCGTTCCCTCCCCTGGGCCAAGCCAGAGCCCGCTCGCTCCCGGAAGCACCGCTGATGGGTCTCGCTTGCCGGGCCCTGGTCCCCGTGGGCAGCTGCACGTCCTCGGACGGTGTCTCGTTCCTACTCCTCTCCCCTCTGCGTTTCTGCCGCGGCACCACGCACAGGCCCTGCCACGGCCCCGGAGCGCACACCGCAGCTGCACCGAGCGCCTCCGCGGCGCGGAGCTGCCGCCCCCCTGCCCGTCCCCGGGCCGCCGCGTCCTCCCCACGGACCGCCTGCCCAGTCACACACCCGCGCTCCGCCCCGGCCCCGGCCGCGGCCCCACCGCCTGCTTCCTGTCGCCGTGGGCCTCCGTCCCGCAGGGCCCTCCACCGGGGGCTCGTGCCGGTGGCTCGCACAGCATTCGTGCTTCGTGTCTGGTCCGTTTCACGCGGCGTGACGTCCTCGAGGTCCATCGGTGCCGCAGCAAGTGTCGAGTCCACCCTTTCCTGAGGCCGAGTCACAGTTCCTCTTCACTGGCCCCAGGGGTTACTTCCCCCTCTAGGCTGTCATGAATCACGCCGCAGATGCCTGCTCGCTTGTCTCATTCTTTCCAACGCGCAGCTGGGATCGCTGGGCCACACGGCGATCCTACGTTTAGTTTTCCGAGGCGCCTCCGTGCCGTGTCCCAGACGCGGGAGCATCTACGTCCGCGCGAGCAGCGCGCAGGGCCCCGGTCTCTCCACACCCTGTTTCGGTTTTACTTGTCACAGCCCCCCGAACGGGTGCGAGGTGGCGTCCGGCCGCGACTGACGCTGAGCGTCTTTCCGTGGGCTTGACCCCTTACACGTCTGTGGAGAAGCGTCTCAAGCCCTCTGTCCATTTTTGAGTCGGTTTGTTTTGTTTCCTTGAGTTGTAGGAATTCTCAACGTTCTGGATAGTAACCCCTTATCAGTAAGACTTGCACGTTTCTCCCCATTCCGCAGGTCGACTTCTTCTGTGCGTCGTGTCCTCCGATGAGTTTTGACGGAGTCCAGTTCATCTCTTTACTTTTGTTGCCTGTGCCATTGGCACCAGATGCAAGAAGTCACCACCGGGGCCAACGGCACGAAGCCTGCTCCTGTGTTTTCTCCCAGCTTCGTACTTTGAGCTCTTCCCTCACGCCTCTGGTCCACGTGGAGTCAACTTCCATCTGAGGTAAGGGCGCGACACCATTCTTTGGCAGGCGGACGTCCAGTCTGTCCTGTCCCCGCTGCAGGGTCTTGCCCCTCGTCGGTTACCCTCGACCTCGCTCACGGCGCTCACTTTGCCTCAGCAGCTGTTCGGTTCGCTTTACACACATGGTTGAATGTAGCCGTCTTTCCTTTTGTGGCTTCTACCCTTTGGCTAAAAGGCCCGCCGCCCCGCCCTGCGGTAGAGGGACCATCGACACGCTTGGAGCTGACCGGGGTGCCCATGGGAGGACGGCTGGCCGCGTTACTTTCCGGAAGGTCCGTCCCCCTCCCTGAGTGTCCGCAGGCATTCGGGTCCACGTCTAGACGTCCCGGTCGGCTCCGCCGTTCACGCGTCACGTGCCAGGGCCCTCTCGCTTTGAAAACTGAAGCTTCGACTCTATTCTCACTCTTCTGCCGGGGCTGAATCTATCCTTGTTTTTCTGTTTGCGCGGTGCCGTGTCGAAAGAGGTCTCGGCGTTTGGGTCGTCGATGACACCGAGTCGTGACACGCCAGGAGAACGTGCGCATCGCAGGCCCCCCCGCCCCCGACGGGGCTCTCCGTGGGGCCGCGGGTGTGACAGTGGGCCCCAAACAGGTTTGCGACTTCCCGCTCTGCTGGCAGACGTGCCCTTTCTGCTGGTCCGTCTCCTAGGGCCTGTTCCCATCCGCGAGGGCTATGGTCGTGCCCTCTTCCCGGCCCTCGTGACGCGGACGACCTCCGACCTCCCGCACTGACCGGACGCAGCCACAGGCCCCCACGGTGCCGCGTCACCGCCTCCACAGTGCTGGGATCTGCACGGGCCAGATTTCCGCGGAGGGCACAGGGCACCTCTCCAGCCCTGCCCTGCCCGCCTGGCACCCCTGCGGGTCTTCTCATTATTGTTCGAGGTGTTTCGTTCTCCGTCACGGTAGAGGCTTCCTTCAAACGTGTGGTGCCCTCAGCTGTTGATTCATACTTAAAGGGGGGGCTGAGCCCAGCAGCGTGAGTAGACTGAGGCTTGGGGGGCAGGGCAGCGCCTGCTCTCACCACACAGCTGACAGCCACTCCTCCTGCTCTGCCCAGCCTGGGCCCCCGCTGGATGTGGTCACCACCTCCTGCTGGCTGGCCCCCCGCCCATGCTCTGTCCTGTGGGCTCCTGCCTCCCAGAGCCTTCTGTGGTGACGTCAGCAGGCTCATTAGCAAACAGAGGGACACAGGCTTGCCCAGCCCTCTGTGCAAGGCTGGGGCTCTACGTCGGGAGACATGTCCTCAGATTCTGGCCTCAGCCCGAGGCTGCTGGTGTTCTGTGAGCACGTCCTCATCATGGGGGCCCTGGGGACCTGCAGGGACCCCTGGAGGTGAGGGCGACTCCCTTGGGAATCAGGCTGGGAAGGGGAAGGTAGGATCGACGTATGTTAGCTGGGCTAGGGGCTCGCCGGGAGACGGTGCCTGAAAAGGGGCCGGGCGTGGGGAGAACTAGAGGAGCCGGGCACACTGGGGGGCTGGGAGGAAGCGCACCACGCAGGATGGTCAGACGGGGGGTGGCCTGGTGCCTCGAGGCCACAGTGAGCAGGTGACGTCCCCGAGGGCCAGGAGCAGCAGGCACAAGAGGCAGGATGATGGCACCAGAGAGGTGAACAGGGCGTGGGGGACACAGCGGGACCCCTGCCCCCCAGTGCTGTCCTGGGAGCCTGCAGAGAGGCCCGCACCCCTCTCTGGTCTCCACCCGAACCGCTCTCCCCTGTGCCACCTTCCGCCAGACCCATCCGGCCTGCTCCCCTGCCGCCCAGCCTGGCCCCCCACCACCTCTCAGAGCTGCGGACGCGGAGTGCCGGGGTGCGCTCCGCCCAAGAGCCACCAGGCCCGTCCACTGCAGAACGTGGCTCGGACGCTGCTGGCCCCGGTCCCCGCCGCCTGCTCCGGAGGGAGCCCCTCATGCGCCCCTCCTCCCAGAAGCCCGCATCCCCAACAGGAGACACACAGCTGTGTCTGCGACCCAAACCGTCTGTCCTAAGAGGTCAGCCTCCTGGAGGCCAAGGGGCCCGCGGGTTTGGTGGTCACCCAGCACCAGGCAGGGGCCTGCTGCGGGGCACGTGGCAGCTGCACTGGGCAGCCGGGGAGTGCACGCTCTTCCCACCGCCTCCGTCAGCCTCGGACCCTCCGACACGCGCAGACAGGGCCACACGCTGCCCCGCGGCCGGCACCCTGTGCGCCCGGCTGTTCACAGCCTGATCCCTCCGGCCAGGCTTCGACCCTGTGCACAGGGTCACCCTGCAGAACTCGGGAGCATCCGGCGCGTTCTGCCCATGCAGTGTCCCTTGGGGCGGGGGCAGCTTTCTGCTGTCACGGCCGCCACTGCGTCACAGAGTGCGGGGCACTGAGAGGGGCCTGCCGTGTGAGGCTGCATGAGCGGAGCCTCCAGGAATGTTCTGGTCATGGCTTTCAGAGACGACTGCCCGCTGACCTGAGAGGTAGGGTGCCATCAGGTACCCACTGTGGGGGCAGCTTCCCGACCGGGCTCCCTGTGCTTGGGTGCCCTCTCAGCCCTGAGGGGTGCTGAGGTGAGGCAGGCAGGGTGCTCACCTGCAGGAGTGCTGAACTCTGCCCCAGCCACGGCACCTGCTCGTCCTCAGGCCCCACTCAGCCCTGTCCACCCACACGCACCCAACCAGTCCGCCTGCTGAGCTGGCTCCGGGGGTTCCGGAGGCGGGCCCGGGGGGCAGAGGCCAGGCTCTCTTTAGCTTACCCAGTCCTGAGTCTGCAGTCCCTGCTGAATGCTGCTCTGGGCATCGCGCTGGCCCCAGGCTGGGGTCGGGCTGAGCAGGGCAGAGGGTGGCCTGTGCTCTTGGGACAGCTGGGGTCCCTGCTTCTCCCCTGGGGGGTCCTTAAGCAAACGCTTCATGCTGTTCACGGCCAGTTAGCAGCCTGCTTGTCTGTGCTTCTGGGCTCTGAGGAAAGGTCCCCAAGGCCACCTGTGTTCCCACGGCTCCCTGGGCCCCTCTGGCAAATGGAGGCAGCGTCAGGCTCTGCTAGACTGGCCTCTGCCACTGCCCAGACAGTACCCGTGGGCCTCAGGCCAGTGAGACCAAGGCGGACTCCACTGGATGACCTGGGTCCCCCAGCTGCTGCTGCCACTTTCCTCCACACAACCCCCCCCGCCCCCCCCCCAGCTGCGCAGCCAGCACCCCACCCCGATGGCCCCTCTCCTGGCCCTCCTGGCCTCCCACCCTGGGTCCCCTCCTGGCTTGAGCTGTGTGCCTGCACACGGCGCCTTCTCAGGACCCAGGAGGCCCCGGCGCCTAAGGCGCACCCCACGACCGCGCAGAACCAGGGCCAGTGAGCTTGAAGGGCCCCAGCTCGCCCCGCCTCCCTGCTCAGGACGACGCCTGTGACCTCACCTCCACGCCACAAGGCCTGGCTGGCTTGAGGCCGCCCCCTCCACTGCGGGGACGGGGCAGAGGAGCCCGCCAGGTGGGGGCGGCAGAGCTGGGGGGTCGGGAGGACACATGGGAAGGCGTGGGGTTCCGGCGTCTGAGTGGGGTGCACTGGGGTACCAGGGGCGGGGCACACTGGAGTACGGCGGTGGGAGAAGGCCGGGGTCCACTGGGGTAAGGGTATGGGGAGGCGGGCCCACTGGGGTGCGGGGCGGGGTCCACTGGGGTGCGGGGCGGGGTCGGGGTCCACTGGGGTGCGGGCGGGGTCGGCGGGGTCCTCTCGGGGCGGGGTCGGGGTCCACTGGGGTGCGGGGCGGGGGCGGGGTCCACTGGGGTGCGGGCGAGGTCGGGGTCCCCTGGGGTGCGCCCCGGAAGGCCCGGCCGCGGCACTTCCGCCGCGCAGGCCCCGCCCCCCGCCCCGCTTCCGGCCGCGCGCGCCGGCCCCCGGGACCGCGGTCGGCGGCGCCTCCTCGCGCCCGGCCCGGGGCCTCCGCCGGGCCTGCGGTGCTCGTGGGGCGCCCCTCGCAGACGCCCCGGCCCCCAGGCCGTCTCCAAGGCGTCTGCCGGGACTCGGGGTTCCTCCGCCGGAGCCCTCCTACGCCCTGCGCCCGCGCTTCCCGCCCCAAGGTCGTCCGGCCCCCTGGCCGCCCCCCACCCCCGCCCCCGCCCCCCTGAACCCCCGACCGGCTGCCCCGCCCCCACCCCGGCAGCGCCCTACCCGCGGCGCTGACACAGGGCGGAGCCTGCGCCTGGACGGACGGAGGGTCAGGGAGGGGGCGGTGGCCGCCCGAGAGGAATCGGCAGGCGAGGGCGGGCCTGGGGGAGTGCTCCCGGGTTTATTAGTGTCGCTTCAGCACCTTAAAATAGTCCACGTGGTCACACACGTGACAGACTCTGTTCCTCAAAAAGGCTATGTACATTAGTCATTTTTCTTTAAAAAAAAAACTATCAACACATACATTCTGGAAATCGAACAATGCACAATGAACTGGATGAGGGTCTGCAGAATGCAAGGTGGCAGGGGCCCCGTGGCCCGCAGGGACAGACCCAGGGG
This sequence comes from Rousettus aegyptiacus, assembly GCF_014176215.1. Classification (NCBI taxonomy): domain Eukaryota; kingdom Metazoa; phylum Chordata; class Mammalia; order Chiroptera; family Pteropodidae; genus Rousettus; species Rousettus aegyptiacus. The sequence continues at coordinate 238,052 of NW_023416297.1, read as the reverse complement.
TGTCACCAAGTTCAGCCCTCAGGCAGGCTTCCTGCAGAGCCACGTTCTCCCGATACCTCAGGAAGGACAGGACAGGTCTGGGGAGGGGTCAAGGAACAGGTAGGTGTAGGTCAGGCGGCTGGCTGGCTGGCTGGCTGGCTGGCTGGCTCTGGCCCTCTGAAGCGAAAATTTGGCCCCAGGGGCAGCCAAGGCTTCCCATTGGAGTGAGGCCAGGGCAGCAAGGCCGGCCTTGGCTGCTCTGACCCCGCCAGCCTCTGTGCAGACAGGCCCTGCCACTCTGGGCCCGGAGGCCCCTTCTTCCCCAAGCTTTGGCCACAACAGGATGCTGGCCTGCATGCCGAGGAGATAGAGGACAGAGAGGTAGGGAGGAGACCGTCGTCTGGGCTACAGGGCAAGGTCTGGCCCGCCTGGCCTGGGCAAGGGTGGAGGAGCCTGCCCACACCACCTGGGAAGAGCCTGGCCTTGCTCTCGGGTCGGGTGACTAGTAGCTTAACCTTTGAGTCCTAGCTACCCTTGGTGGCCCAACGGGCTGGGAAGCCCTGCCCCGAAGGAGCTGCCCCTGGCCTGCGGGTCTGCTGCCCACCCGCCCGCCCCCCGCCCCCCGCGCCCTGCGTCATGGTGGCTGCGGCTGTCCCAGGCAGCTTTGGCTTCCGCGTCCCCTGTTCCCCGGGTCCTCAGCACAGCTCCCAGAGGTGGGCAGGGGGAACGCCACCAGAGGCACAGGTGAGCGTGCCGCCCCGTTCTCCGAGTGAGTCATGGCGGCCTGGGCACCTGCATGGCCTCCCAGGCCCAGGGGTGGTGTGGTGCCCGGGCCCAGGACCCCACGGCCAGGTCCCGCAGGCCCCCGGGTGTGGGAGCAGACAGCGAGGTGCATGGGGGAGGGCTTCTCCAGGACAGGGGGCCGCCGGCGGCCCCGGATGGACAGAACAGCCCCCTCGGGCCCCTCCTCTTCGGCCAGCTCTAAAGCTGGAAAGCTAACTCCAGGGCGTTAGCCTGCACCTCCTTCCTGCTGCGTGACCTCTGGAAAGTCTACCTGAGGAGCAGTGACCAAGACCCCGAAGCCAGTGGCCTATACCTGCACCTACGTTCTCCCTGGGGAGGGGCAGAGCCCCAAGCCAGGGTTTGGTCCTGGGCAACTGGTCTGGGCACCGTTGGGGGTAGTGTGTGTTAGCAGTAGGGGCTCTCATGGGGAGGGGGTCCTCTGCTCAGCACTCTACCCACGAGCACTCCTGAGGTAGGGGCCGCCCCCCAGGTCATGCCCCCAGGGCCACGGCCACTCTGCACAGCCACCTGGGGGAGGAGGTGAGCAGGTGGGTCCCAGGTAGGAAGGATGAGCCACCTTCCATGCAAGGACAGGGCCCTCTGTGCAGCGGCTGTCGTGAGGCCTGTCCCCTGGGAGGACAGAACGGCCCGGGGCCCGTCCTGCACGTGGCACTGTTTTCTGAGCAGAGCTTGCGTGGTGCTCAGCCTTGGGGAACGGGGACATGGCCCCCAGTGGGCTGCCGTGTCCCGGCCACCACTGCCAACAGGTGGAGGTCCATGGGCTCTTCTTGGGAAAACTTGGGCTGTGGCATTGTGGGCAGGCAACAGGGCTGGGGATGACCCTGGCTGCGGTCAGGATGGGACCCAAACATGAAACCTCACTCTGAGGAGCCCGGCCTAGAGAAGCCACCAGGCCCCAGGCTGTGGCCCTGGCTCCAGCAGTGCCCAGCCACATTAGTGCCACAGTGACACCCCCTGCCCCCAGCCAACAGACAGGGCCCAGGATGGGGGCAGGAGGAGGCCATTGTGCTTGCTAAGTTTGGGGCAGGGACAACTCACAGGAACCCAGGGGGTCTGGAGGACAGCCTGAAGGGGAGTGCGTTGGAGGGGGGGCTGGACGGGGCGGTGGTGGCTGGCTCTGCCCAGCCCCAGGGGCCGCTGGGACTGGAGAAGCGCACTGTCTGCTTGGCAGCTACATTGTAACATGTATTTAAAAGCATTAAAAATACCTGCTCGTGTAAAACCTCCGCTCCCCGCAAGGCTGGAGTTTATTGGGAGCGAGCGGGTGGTACTGGGGCCACTCGGGCGGAGGCGGAGGCGGAGGCCCGAGGCTGGGCTGCCTGGCCTCTGAGTTCTGCTCAGGATGCTCCCCACAGAAGGCCGGCCCTTGGCCCCTGGCTGCCCAGCTCCGTGCCGGGGCACACGGGCCGCCCATCGGAGCCCAGCTCCCCAGGGAAGCGAGAGTCCTGGCTTCCAGGAAGAACGGACGTGAAGGCAAGAGCCCTCCCTGCTGGAGGCCGGGGGGAGGTCCTGAGGCCAAACCACACGTCCGCGGTTCTGGAGGTCAGCGCCGCCTACACCCCCATTCCTGTTAGTAAGCAGAGCGGTGGGGCTCCCGGGGGCCGCCCGTTAGTTTCCAGGCTGCGAGCTCGTTCGGATCTGAGACGCCTCCGTTGCAGGGGTGCCTCGGTAGTGGGCTGTAACGCTAACGGGGAAGCAGCTGGGCTCGGCCGTCGCAGGGCTGCGGGGCCGCGGGCGGGCTAGAAGGTGGACTTGGAGTGTCCGAAGATGCAGACGGGCAAGTGCTTGACGTGGGAGGACCACTGGGCCGCCAGCTGGAAGAACTTGACGTCATTCCACTCCACGCCGTCGATGAGGACTGCAGGAGACGAGACCGCTGACCCGCCTGCCGCGGGGCGGGGAGCGCTCCGGCCCCTCCCCCGGGCCCGGTGCGGGACAAGGCTGGGGGGCCGGACACCCCGGGCCCTCCCCGGCTCCGAGCCACCGGCTGTGGCCATCCCTCCCTGACCGCAGGGAGCTGCCGGTCCACATCCCACTGGCCCCAGCCGACCTGGGGTGGCGGACACCCTCCGCTTAAACCAGAAAGTTGAGGCTGGAGGGCGGGCAGTCCTCGGCTGGAGGACAGAAAACCTCCGGCCCCATTTCTGAGTCAGTCAGTGCGGAAGGTGTACACAGGGCCCAGCACACACTCTTTCGAGGAGCAGCGGGGACTGGGAAGTCACTGCTCAACCCAAAAGCTGTCACTCGCACGCTGGCCCTGAAGGAAGTGCCACTCGCGAGGCCGTTCCCACTCCCAAGCCAAGGCCAGAGCCGCCCTCCTCTGCCCCGGTCACTCCCTGCCCACGGACTGGACCGGACCCCTGGGACCCTGGGTTCAGACCCGGGGCCGGGGGGCCGCTCACCCCGCAGCATGTGCTGCTGCTGCCGGGCCGTGCAGATCAGGCGGCTGATGCCCTCGATGCACTGGCTCTTGGACTCCACGTCCTTGTCCTTGGTCTTCTTGGGCAGGAACATCACTGCGGGGGAGAGGGGCCGTGATGTCCTCCCGCTGCACCCTCAGTGCCCCGGGGCGCGGGGGCCGCGGTCCCGGGAGCCCTGCGCCCCTCCCGCTTGGGGCTCTGGTTTGGAGGGACCCCTGGGCCCTGTGGCCTCCCCTGCCTGCCGCAGAGCCCTCACCCTTCTTGTTCTTCTCCTTGGTGACCACGGTCATGGACATGGTGGGCGTGGCTGAGGCCTCGCCACTGCCGGGCAGCCTGCTGACCTGCAGAGACCGGAAGGTGCACTTGAGCGTGTTTTTGGCGGTGGGCGGGTCCTTCTTCTCCGCGTCTCTCTTCCTGTCTGTGGCCTGGGCTGCCGTCCAGTAGTCCACCTGCAGCCCCATCAGCTCGGCACCGACGCCCTGGCTGGGGAAGCAGAGGGAGGCTCACCGTCCGTCCTTGGAGGTGGCAGCGGCACCCCGGAGGCTGACGGCAGTGGGGAGGTGCCAGCTGCTGCCCGTGCTGCCCGGCTGACCTGGAGCCCCAGGCCTCCTGGGACAGCCCAGTCCATGCCTGTGGCTCTAGCATGGCTGCAGGGCTGGGGTGTCTGGCTTGCCACCCCTCTGCTCTCCCAAGCCGCCCCTTGAGTCTGGAGGGCCGAGGCCAAATGGCCTCATCACAAGAGCAGCCCCCGCAGAGCCCAGGGTCCCCCGGGTATGAGGACTCCCAGGCCCCGAGGCAGTAGTCTTGGAGAGCCCTGCCTAAGGTCCCCAATACTATCTACCTCATCGGAGTTCCACCACCCCCATCTGCATACTGAGCACCCCTGTACTTCCTCAGGTGCCCAGGGCCTGCACCCCCCCCCCCCAGCCACGATGGGGTGCCTCTGTCCAAGGAAGCCAAGTCCTGTCAGGCAATGATCAAGACCCAGCCTCCCTGGCACCCGAGGAGGCAGCCAGTGGCCTCAAGCAGGGGAGGGGACAGGACCGGGTCACTGCACACCCAGGAGTGGGTGGGCGGAGCCCTGGGAGCCGCCCTGTGCAGCTGAGCTTACCTGGGTGAGGCCAGGCCGCTCACTGACGGGGAGGAGGGTGGGGTGGGCGAGGCCTCCTTGGCGGCAGGTGATGTGGTGGACGGCGGGGTGGATGAGAGCACGCTGGAGCCGGTGGGGGTCGCGTCGTCCGAGTCACCTTTGGGAAGGAGTTGGGACAGGCTGAGTCCGCACCCTTCTGCCCTGACATCAGGCCCCATAGGAGGCAGCCAGCCCGCAGGCTGGGGAGGGCGTGGGGGGCTGGACCGCTGGCTCGCTGGGAGGGGCCATTCTCGTGAGCAGAGTGCCCGGTGGGCGTGGACGTGGCAGCCCTCCCTCAGGACGTGGCTCTGCCCAGGCCACGTCTCAGCCAGTGCTGGGGGCTGCCCCTGCCCTTTGCATCCTGGCCCAGGGGCTTGGGGAGGGGGTGGTCTGTCACCTGACGTGGCCGAGGATGGTTCCACGATTCCAACTTTCACCACCTAGAAGGCAACAGGTACTGGCTGGCAGCAGTGCGAGGGTGGCTACCGGCCCCACTGCCCCTCGCGCCAGACTCTAGACCCAGGTGGGGCTCTGGTTTCTTGGGCCACCAGCCCCCCGCGCCCTCCCCCTCGCCCCTGGGAGCTCCTGGGGCCGAGCCAGGACTCAGCCCCTCCGCAGAGCCAAGCACTGAGCAGCCACTGCCCGGCACAGGCCATGGCGAAGGGTGCGCTGGGGAGCCCCGCCTCGGGGTGCATGCTCCATGGCTCTTCCCCATGCCCAGAGGGTCCATGCCTGCCCAGGGCCCTGGGCTGGCCCAGAGCTGCAGCCAGGGCCGGGTTGGAGAGGCACCCTCCCCTGCGGCCGAGCCTCTAAGGTCCCACTCTCGGGCTGACCCTCAGCAGGCCGTGAGCCCGAATGAGTGGCCAGGCCAGGCACGGCGGGATCGGGACGCAGTGTGAGGACCCACGGCCTGGAGCTAGAGCCCAGCTCAGGCAGGTGCCGTCAGCACCCCGCGTGGACCGGCGTGAGGGCCCACGGGTTCAGGTGAGGCTCAGGACGAGCCATGCGTCGGTCACGCAGTGGCGTTTCGCGGGTCTTGAGGGGACTTGTGGCAGCTGCGTCTGACGGTGTGGGGCCATCCCGTCACTACAGACGTTCCCACGGCACAGGCTACCCTGGACTAACGCCCTGAGGAAGCCAGCAGCCTCGCAGGCCCCCGAACAGGGCCAGCGGAGGCCCAGAGGCCAGGCTGCCTACAGCCCTCACAGCAGACGCCTCCCTGGAGGCCACCAGCCGATGACCGGCTGGGAAAACAGTGGGAACAGGGACAGCAGCCCGGCTGGCGGGGAGCTGAGCTTCTGCCCAGTGCGGGAGGAAGCAAAGCCTCCTGATTTGCAGGCCACAACCCAGGGAAGCGCGGGGCTCAGGTGCACCTTCCTGCCCCGTGGCTCCCGAAGGGTGGGGCACCCCTCCGCCCCACCCATGGGGGGGGCCTGTCCTGAGGCCCTGTGTCCCTGGGTGCTGGCCCATGGAGCTTTCTCTGGTGGGGGCTCAACCCCAGGATGTGCTGAGACTGGACTGCCCCCAAGAGGTCCGTGGGCCCCCATGTCAGCCGGAGCAGAGCCGGGGGTACCAAGGAGCCCGGGCCCCGCCCCACCCTGCCCCACACTAAAATGGTGAGGAGGAGATTAGAGGCGAGTCCTCAGCTCAGACTGGCGAATAGGTCTTAGCAACTAAATAAAAAAGCTGACAACGGCAGCCCCTTGGCAAGGCGGGCGCTTCCCAAGCAGGCGGGGCCGTCGGCTGGCAGGGCCGCCTGGTGCTACTCACCCCCACGAACGGAATGAACTTCTGCGAGGACTCGCCGTCGGGGCTGGGAGCAAGGACACAGAGTTAGCGCTCGCCGGCCTGGGCGCCCCGCCCCGCAGCGCCCGACCTGGACGCCAGGCCCCCAGTGAGCAGGGTGCAGGGCAAGCACCCCCATGCGCCAGCGGAGGCCACCAGGGCGGGCGCGGCCCCACGGGACCCGCTCTTCCCTCCCATGGCCTGCAGGGGGCGCAGGGCGGCCAGCCCAGCCCTGACCGCCCGCCCTCCTGCCGCCCTGAGGTGGCCTGTGCCCCCAGGCCCCCCTGGACAGTCCACCTCTTGCAGGACTGGGGGCGGCGTGAAGCCAGGGTGCAGGTGTTCTCCCCCAGAGTCTGGGTAAAGGCAGTGCCAACTGGAGGTGAGGCCGGTGCGGGGGGCTCCAACACCACGCGCCCCGAGGGCGGCCCGCGGGCCGGATGGGGCTCCCTGGCTGTGCTGCTGCGGCAGCCGCCGTGTGTGGTGGGCGGTGCGGGTTTCGCCTGGACGTGGCCTGCATGGCTTCCGGCACGTGCCTCCCCAGAGCCACGGCCTGCGTGGGGAGGGCCTCGGCGGGTGCAGCCTGTGTCCGCGGCAGGCAGCCTGCTGACCACTGCCCCCGCGGCCTGAGCTGGGGCTCAGGGGCTGTCCCGCAGGACTCCGGCTGCCGCGGCATGTCCCTGGCAGGTCAGCTGGGCTTTCTGTCCCTCCCGTGGCCTCAGGCCGGGGTGGTGCCTCCGCCACTGCTCCCCGGGGCCACCTCTACTCTCCCGCTTCCCCACCAGGCAGAGCCCGTCGAGGACGCCTTCCGCAGACGGCTCCGCCAGCGCGGGCCATGCCGGGGAGCGGCGCTGCGCCTCACGCTGGACCAAGGAGTGCCACCGGGTTCAGGGTCCCTGGGAGAAACGACTGCACCGGCAGGCCTGGGGAGGGCGCTGTGGGTCCAGCTCAGCCCTGGGCACCAGCTCCCGGGGGCCCCGCGGCTGCCACTCTGTCCCTGCGCCTGGCGGCACTCCCCACACGGCGTGGCTCCGAGCTGGGCAAGCGGCCTGGCCCCGGCAGCAACACGGAACACGTGCAGCGGCCCGAGGAGGTCCTTGAGGTGCTGCCCTGCACCCTGGCACCTGTGCGAGGGGACAGCGGCTGCAAAACCGCCCTCCTCGGGCGCTGGCCGGACACGGGGACCCAGCACCGCCTGTGCCGCCGCCGCGGGACACCAGGAAACGTGTCTGGATGGAAGAGCCTCCGGCTTCGCTGTGCCATCGGAAACGGCCGGGCGGCCAGCCTCCCTCCTCGCCAGGGGCACAGTGGAGGAGGAGGCCCCTCCTTTTCCCTGTTTCAGACAGTAAAGCCATCGAGTCCTGTGCCCAGACGCACTCCGCACGCCAGCGGGCAGGAGAAGGCGGGCGGTCCTCGAGCTCCAGCCCACAGGGCCACTCACCCTCAGCGAGCCACTGTCCCCACCCCCCTCCCCACGAGCGGCACGCAGGGAGACGGACGAGGGCCTCGAGGGGCCCAGGCGGGAAGCGCGCGGCACAGGGCATTGCCGGAACTCTCCAAGCCAAGCTGCGCGTCTGGGCCATGCAGACAACAGCCAGAGCCCCGCACGTGCCCAGCGTGACAGGGGTGACACCGGCTTGCCACTGCGACCCCTAAACGCCAACCCTGGGTACAGAGGGGGCCACACGTGTCCTTGGTGGAGACGGCCATCCCCCGGCTTGGGGCGAGGCCCAGGGTCCACCCCACGAGACCCGTGCGCATTAGCAGCACCCCCACATCAGGGGCTGGGGGTGCAGTGGCCGGACCAGGACGGGGCGCCAAGCGCCCCTGCGCCCAGGGAGCTGCACGCGGCAGGCAGGGCTGACCTTAGGCCAGGAACTGGGTGCTGCGAAACAGGACCCGCCCTGCACCCACCCTCTACCAGGCCTCCTGGGAGGACAGACGGTGTTCTGTCGCAGCGGGCAGTAGCTGGCCTGCTGACTCCCTGGCCCGGACTCCACAGGCGGCCGGCACACAGGGCATTCCCAGGGCTCTGTCCTGGGCTTTTGGAGCCCACACCCCGCCTTGGGTGCCGATGTCACCGCTGTAACGCAAAGGCAAGGAGCGGGGTACGGGGGGAGGGTCGGGGTCCTTGGATGCCCTAGCTCACCGCTCAGACAGACGAGCTCCCCGGGGCAGAGACGAGAAGGCGGGGCCGGGCAGCGCGGCATGCTGCAGGCGCTCACACGCGGGCTCACACGCGGGCTCACACATGGACTCACACACGGTGCTCACACGTGGTGCTCACGCACAGGCTCACACACGGACTCACACGCGGGCTCACACGTGAGCTTACACATGGACTCACACACGGTGCTCACACGTGAGCTTACACACAGGCTCATACATGGGCTCACACACGGGCTCACACGGTGCTCACACGTGGTGCTCACGCACAAGCTCACACACGAACTGACACTTGGTGCTCACACGTGAGCTTACACACAGGCTCACACACGGGCTCACACACGGGCTCACACACGGGCTCACACACAGTGCTCACACGTGGAGCTCACATGCGGCGCTCACACACGGTGAGCGGGAGTGGCTACCACAGGCCGGGCGGCTCAGGCAGCAGAGGGCGCACACAGCTGGTCTTTCTCGAGGCCGCTAGGGCCTGTTTAGCAGGGTGGTCGTGGAGGCTCAGACCCGCCTCCTGGTCTGTCCCAGGGCCCAGCAAGGAGCCCAGCTAGGACCAACGAGCCCACCCTGGGGGGTGACTTCCCAGGACAGTAAATAACCCAGGGCCCAGGGCGGAGGGTGCCCGGGGAGACAGGGACGAGACACCCATGTGAAGGGCAGGTCTGTGGCGCCCAGGGCCTGGCTCCCCAGTCTTCAGGGGGTGGGGACAGCCGGGCATGAACGGCCCCTGACCCACGTGTCGGGGCCTCCGTGGTCTGGCCACCTGTCCCGGTCAGCCGCCACAGACACCGGGGACGGCTTGCGACCCCGCGTGGCAGCAAAGCCCACCCACAGCCAGTGTGGCATCGGCGGTCAGTGGCCAGTGGCTCAAGCTGTGATCCCGGGCACCTGCCCCTAAGTCATGAGGCAGTGCCGCGTGTGACTTCAGACACACGCTTACTCCCCCGAGGGGCCACCACTTCTCACGCCAAAGCCCTGCACAGAGCAGAGGACAGCGGGCTGCCGGGTAACGTGGCCCGTGAGCACAGGGGGTGGCCGGGACACGGCAGTCTGCTCACCAGAGGCAGGGCCCGCCTGGCGTGTCTGGCGGGGAGAGGGGCATAGGGGGCGTGAGTCTGGGGTGCGGGCCTGGGGACACACCCCACCTGCTGACGCTGCTAAACAGCCCTAAGACCAGCCTGGGGACAGAGGGGCACGGGCCCAGGCAGTGGTACCTGAGGGTGAAGTCAAAATGAAAGTTCTTTTTCCTTTTCAGAAAGCCACCGAGAGAGAAAAGAGAAAGGTTACCGTGCGCTGGGCCCGCAGAGGCCCCGGGGGCAGCAGCCTGCCCTGGGGGGGGGGCGCGCGGGCGAGGCTGGCCAGCCGGGTCCCTGCGTGGCACTGGGGCTCCGTCGCCCACCGTGGGGAAGACGCCTGGAGCCCCGACCGTGAGGAGACGCTTCACCTTGTGACCGGCTGCACGGCCGGCCCGGCCCGCTCACCTCCACAGACTGGCCCCCGGGCCACCCAGCTGCCCCAGGGACCTGCCAAGTCCGAGGCCTAGGCCCCCTGGCCCTGGCTCCCGGCCCTGGCGCCTGACGCCCGCCCTGCTCTGGGCACGGTGAGGACGCGTCCCCTGCCGGGCCCGGCTGTCGGGGCGTGTGTGGGTCGCTGCTGGGGGCCGGGCCCCACGACAGGTGCTCTCTTAACTGTCATCGCGGGACAGGTGAGCACATGCGCAAGTAGAGAGGACGCGACTCGCATCCAAGCCCCGCTGGTGGCGGGGGGGGGTCCCGCGGTCGGAGCCCGGACGCGGCCCAGCCCTGCTTCCTGCCGCGGCCTGCCGCGGCCTGCCGGGGCTGTCGCCTGAGCCCCACGGCCAGGACGCAGCCGGCCGAGAGGGACATGGTGCGACGTGGGCCTGGGGCCCCCTCGCCCCCCGGGCCCACCTTGGCCCGTGCCCCACGGGTACCTCTTCTGCTTGTAGGTCAGCATGGCCTCCGCGATGGGTAGCTGGTGGGCACAGTTGGCCCCCGCGATGTACTGCGTGACTCTGGACACGATGTCCGGTGTGTCCTGGGCTGCAGGGGGTGGTAAGGGGATGTGAGGGGGGCTGTGAGGAGGGTCATGTGGGGCTGAGGGGCCGTGGGGGCTTGAGGGGGGCTGTGAGGGGGCCACGACGGGCTGGGCCCCGCTGCATGTCCGCTTCCTCGAGGCCGCCAGCAGCAGTGGCCCTCTAGGGAGCAGCCAAGAGATTCCTGTGCCCAACACCTTCACAGAGCCCCAGGCAAGGGCTGCCGGGCCTTCCCCAATGCTGGCAGCCCCCCACCCTGGGCCTCAGGGCCTCAATCCTGCCTCCTGCCACCCAGAACCCGGACACCAACGGGCTGCGTGGCTCGTGGTGGGCAGGGGGACGTGTGCTGCCCAGGCCGCCCCAGCCCTGTCCACTGCCCCCGCCCCAGGCGCTCAGGCACAGCTGTGGGAGAGGGGTGGGTGGCCGGGCCGTGCTTTCAGAGACGCCCCCCCCTCCCCCGGCGGACGCGGTGCCGTGCGTGCTGGGCCGCAGGGACTCACTGGCGCTCTGGGCCTCCAGCTTGTTGAACAGGTCCCGCCAGGCCAGGTCCTGGAAGAAGTTGTTGTAGCGGTAGTCCACGGAGCCCAGGTACCGGGCCACTGGGTGCGAGCCTGCGGGCGGCGGGAATGTCAGGCGTGACTCCCCCGCCGCCCGCACCGGCCAGAGCAGGGCGAACCAGGCGGCGAGGGGTCCCGCAGGGGGCTCTCCCCGGGACCCGTGCTCCCCAGGAGACGGCCGGGCGCAGGTGCTGGCAGCAAAACGAACCACGGAGACCCGATGCCAAGCGGGGCTCAGCGGCACAGGATCCGGCCGCCCGAAGGGTGGGCAACCAACCCACCGGCGCTGCCAACTCTCCTGCCCGCTGGCGCGGGGCCGGCGCTCCAGGGGGCGGGGCCTCGTCCTCCCACCTGGGGCCCCTGGGGCACCCACCCAGCGGGATGACCAGGAAGCGCATGTAGCCCAGCCAGTCGGGGGTCTTGTGGGACAGCTGCTCCACGAACAGCCGCAGCACGGCGCTGAGGTAGTGCTGCGCGCCGGCCACCGCGATCTTCACGGGCGTCGGCGGCTGCGAGTTGCAGTTGCAGCTGTGTCCGCGGGCGGGACCGGAGACAGGTGCCTCAGGGAGCCGGCCCGGCTGCCCGGGGCTCAGCCCCGCACCCCACTCCCCAAACTCGGGGTGGTCACGACCCGGTGGAGCGGCAGCCCCCCCCCACCTGGGCCGCTGCGGCCCCGCCCAGACCTGGGAGAAGGGAGCCTGCGGGTGGTCGGGGCGCCCAGAGCCCGCCCGCAGCGCAGAGCAGAGCCGGGATGAGGCTGGGGCGCGGGGAGCCAGGCGGGGACGGGCAGCGGCGCGGGACTCACTATCTCTGTATCCGGGAGACGATGGTGCTGAAGGCCGCCTGCACGTCGGCAGCGGAGCAGGTGCACACCACAGGGAGCGTGTGGCGCTGCAGGGCGTCCGAGAGGAACTGCGGGAGAGCGGACGGTGAGCCTCCGGGCCTCCCACGCCCCCGCCCCGTCGGGAGGACGCCAGACCCCACCTGCCCCTGCCAGTCGGACGTGTTGACGAGGATGATGTGCTCGGGGAGCTGGTCGTCAGAGACGAGGATGTGGTTCAGCTGGTCGTACACAGTCTTCCTGGGGATCTGCGGACATGGGGCGTCCAGAGACATGGGGCGTTCACACCGGGGGGGTGGGTGGGCGTGGTGGCCCCGCCCATGCCCCAGAGTGGCTGCCCGTGCCCGGCAGGGCTCGGCGCTGGACCACGACCGTTAGGCCAAAGGCTCTGCGGGGCCCTCCCCGTCCACGGGGCTGGGCTGCCCGGGGCCAGGGGGGTGCAGGTGCGGCAGACAGTGTATTGTCTGGCCCCCCGCCTGACCCTGTCGGACCACGCCCTGGCCGGCCCGGGTCCTGCCCACCCGCCAGCCCCCCAGGGCCCACCTGCAGCTGGCTCCGCGTGTCTGGGCAGCGCTCGTTGTCCAGGCTGTTGGCTCGCTCGTTCTGCGGCCGCGCAGGCTGCCGCTCCTTCAGCGACGTGCTCCGGCCCCGGCGGCCGGCCTGCTTGCCCTCCGACCTGCGGGCCCAGGACAGGCTGGGGCAGGGTGTCCCGGGATGGCCAGTGCTGCTGATGGGCAGCTGGGCCAGGGCCACGCGGAGCCCACGACCCCGCAGGACATAGCGCAGTGCCCACCCCAGAGCCTGGCGCTCCAGAAGCAGATGACGCCTCACAAGGGCACTGGCCCTGAGGGTGCCGGTTAATGGGGCCTGGCCAGGAAAATGTAAGATGTGGCCGACGGGGACCCTCCCCACCCTCAGACGGGCTGTCAGCAGCCAGCGACCATGGGGCCGAGGGGGTCAGCGTGGGCCTCCACCTGGCCCAGAGACACCAGGACGCCACGCTCCACGATGGGCCCTGCCCCCCACGAGCACTGCCCAGCCTCCCCAGGCGGCCCGTCACCTGGTGGAGGGGATGACGAGGGACTCGGTCTTGGTGACGCGCCCGCTGGGCGGCAGCTTCTCGGTGAACAGGTCCAGGGAGGGTGTCTCCACCTCCGGGCTGTCCTCGGGTGGTGCTGGGGTCTCCCCCGGGGGGGGCGTGCCCTGCCAGGGAGGGAATGGGCTGTGGGGACGTCCACAGAACCCAAGGGAGGGACCCCCGGTCTGGGTGGCAGCATTTAGGCCCCCTTTGGGCTGGCAGCTGCCCACGTGTGGACACAGCTGCAGGGGGCCCAGGGGGACCGGCAGCAGCGCTGTCCCAGGATGCTTCCTCAAGACCCCCCGCGAGGCCCGCAGGACCCATGTGTCATTGAGCCTGTCCCCGACACCACGGCAGGGAACACCTGCTTTCCACCAGGCGACCCAGAGGCCTTGGCTGCCCCGTGGGGGGGACGAGGGGCCCTCGTGGTGGTTCTGCACACAGGTCTGGGCGTTCGAGCAGGGGGGCCGGTGCGTCAAGCCTGACCTCTGGGGGCAGAGCGCGCTGACCCGTGCCTGCTTACGTGGGCCGAGTCAGAGACGCCGTCGCTGGGCTGCTTGGCTCCCAGAACCCGCGTCTTCTCGGGCACGTCGGCCTGCAGAGAAGATGAGGATCACAGGGCGTTGAGAGCAGCGCCAGGGCCGCCCACCTCCGGGCAGGGGAAGCTGGGCCGGGCGACGGCCCAAGGACGTGGCCGCAGCGCCAGGGCCGCCCACCTCCGGGCAGGGGGCGCTGGGCCGGGCGACGGCCCAGGGACGTGGCCGCAGCGCCAGGGCCGCCCACCTCCGGGCAGGGGGCGCTGGGCCGGGCGACGGCCCAGGGACGTGGCCGGGACTCGCTGGGCTGTGGGCCCCGAGCTGCCCACGACAGTCGCCTGACGCTGGCAGGCAGACACAGGCCACACCACAAAGCCGGGGGCGCGCCAGCTTTGCTTTGTCCAGCCCCAGCTTATGAGTGACACCAAGTGACTAAGACAGGAGGACTGGGGTGGCGGGCCCCAGGGGGCTGCGGGGCCGCTCACCGGACTCGGAGGCTCCTTCTGGCTCCGGGCGCTATGGGTGCTGCCGACCTCCGTCTGCGAGCTGGAGTGTGACAGGCCTTCGAAGTACGGCCTGCGCGTGGGGACGGAGGTCAGGCTCCAGGACCCGCTCCACCCGGTGTGGCCGCTGGGCCTGGCCGGCCCCCACCCTCAGGAATCAGGGCACAGGAGAGGATGCCGAGCCCCCTCCCAGCTCCTCAGGCTGCTGAGACCTGAGACCGGCCGGTGCCCAGGTCCCCGAAGCCCCGCCACTCACAGCCTGAGCTGGGGTGGGGCGGGGCGGCCTGCAGGGGTGCCGCTGGGGGGGCTGTGGGACCCTGGCCAGCTTGTAGGGACACAGAACACCCTGAACAGCACACAGAGAGTGCCATTGGCAAGATCCTAGCTGACCAGGTCAAACATCCCGCCCAAGCAGACGGCCACGCGGAGAGCGGAGGGACTGACAGGTCCAAGGGGACTTAGAAGGCCGGCCCCCAGGCCCTGGGGCCGCTCCTCTGGACTCCCATCCTCTCCCTGGGGACGGGTGCCCGGGACAGGGACACCGAGCCGTTTCCAGGGCTCCCTCCCCCGCCAGACAGAAGTGCCGTGGCCTTGGACTCGCTGGTGCCCTCCAGCGGCCGGGCACCCTGGGTGGGCCTGATCTCGGCCTGTACCAGCCTCCTGGGGTGGGGCCCCCGACTCGTGCTTCTGAGCGTCCCCCTCAGACAGCGCGGGCCTGGACGCCCACACTGGCCCCCGGCACCCGGGCACGCCCCCACCTGAGCTTGGGCTTCGGGGTGCTGAGGACGCTGTCGTCGTCCTCCAGGTCGGGGCCGCTGTCACTGGGGTTCTCCACGTCCAGGGTGTCGTACAGCAGATCCAGGTCCTCCTCCGCCTCGGGCACATGCTCCGCGGGGTCCTGCTCCGAGTCCAGGACCTGCGGCAGTCAGACCGTGAGGCTGGCCCAGGCCGGGGAAGAGACGTCTGTGGGGCAGGTGGGAGGGGCGCAGAGCCGCCAGGCACCCCTCCTCCAGCAGCCCCAGGAGCCCGGGCCCAGTCGGCAGGCGCCGGCCCTGGAGACCCTGCTGGAGCACACGTCAACACGCAGACGCCCGTCTGTGACGGGCACGTGCCACCATGGGCCATCACGCGGTCGGGATGTAGAATGTCCCTCTCCCTCACGGTCCCCTCCCTTGCTCCCCAGGCCACCCTGAAGCGACTGTCTCCTGCGCTCGGCCTTTGCCGGAATGTCACACAGATGGAGCCGCGTGACACACAGCCTGTCGGGCTTCTCACTCGGCATCTGGGGCTGAAGGGCCGTCCTGCCGTGTTTGCCAACAGTCTAGTCCCCAGCACTGCCCGGCCAGGCGCCACAGGACAGAGGAGCCCGAGTCCGGCAGAGCTTCTGTGGCCGTCTGTCCTCGTGCGGGCATGCTCAGCCTCTCGTGGGCGAACGCCGGCCAGGCGACCGTGCGTTTAACTTTCCAAGGGGCCGCCAGCCGTTCCCCGCCCCGTCGGCCACATCACAGCCCCCGGCGCCTCGCTGGGTCTGGTCCACGTTTCGCCAGCGACTGGCGACACCAGACATCTCCTCCTGGGCTGACTGGCCGTTTGTGTCCTCTCTGGAGAAAACGTCTGGTTAGGTTCCTTGCGCAGTTGCTCCGCGCTGCCCTCCAGATGCACGCCCCTGCCCAGCTCGGCGCCCGGCACGCGTCTGCGGGCGGCCGCTCCATGTCCTCGACGGTGCCGTGTGGGGCGCAGAAGCGCCGGACCCCGGAGCGGGCCGCTTGCCCGGCCTCCCTCTGCGCGCTCGTGCTTCTCGGGTCACGTCTGAGGGACCCGTCGGACTCCGGGCCGCAGAGGCCAACTCCTGCGTTTACGCCCGAGAGCTCAGTCCCCACGCGTACGTTTAGGTCTTCGATCCATTTCGTGCTGGTGCTCGTGCAGGGACGGCCAGCTTCGGCCCTTTGCGTGTGGCTACCGAGCTGCTCCGGCGCGATTTGCTAAGAAAGCTGTTTCCCCATGGAACAGCCTCAGAGTCCTGGTCGAAGTCGATTGTCCTCATGTACTCAGGACTCTCGTCTGGGGTCAGCCCCGTTCCACTGACTCCCACCGCCTCCCTGAGGTGAGCAGCGAGGTCAGGCCCCCTGAGCTCACCAACACTCTCCCCTCGGGTTGGTCTGCTTATTCCGGGTCCCCTGCATCTCCTAAGCTTGGGGACTAGCTGGTCGATCTCTGAGAAAAGGCAGCTGGGGATGTGACAGGAATCGTGCCGAGTCCACAGGTGTCTAGGGAGCCCGGCACTGCTCCCGCCACGGCCGGGGACGCGGCCGTCCTGGGTGTGGACGCACAGCCACGGCCCCCACGTAGCTCGGCTCACTGCCTGCTGCCATGCCCGTGTGACAGCCACACTGGGACACTTGGGGCTCACACACTTCGGTGCCACCTCTGCCAGGTAGGTCCTGAACCTGGGGCTAATTTTCCTCTGAGCACATTAAAAAAAAAAACACTATTTTTTCTTCTGGTTACAAGAGTTACACAAACTCATCATAACACAAACACTAACAGCGGGAATTTTAAAAGCACGTGGTGCTGGCCGCGGCGGGGGGGCATCGGGCATCGCCGCCCCGTCCGCTGGATTTTGCTGTGAACCTAAAACTGCTCTGAAAAACTGATTCATAAAAAAAAAAAAAAACATACACCACCAAACCCACGGTCACACCCCAGAAGGAGGAACCACGCTGTGTCCACTCAGGCGGAGCGCAGTGGGCGGTCTCCTGGAGCCTCTACCAGACCAGACCTCCGAGGTACCCCTGGGCGTGGGGACGGGGGACGGGGGACGAGGCGGGCGTGGAGGAGGGGACGGGGCTGGGGAGCGGCGCACAGGGGCAGGGTGTGGGGAGGGGCGTACAGGGACAGGGCAGGTAAGTGGGGCGGGGGCGGGGCCCGGGATGGGGCAGGCGGCTCGCTCACCTCGTCCGACACCTTAAACCTGCGCAGCAAGGCCACCACTTTCTGCTTGAAGTTCTGTTGCTGCAGGACAGCAGGACAGCCAGCGTCACACGGCGGCCGTCCCCGCGGGAGGGCTGCGTGTTCCCACGGGCGGGAGGCACGGGCCCAAACGGGGCCCTCGGACGCTTCACGACGAGAGTCGTCACGAGTGTTTTAAACCACGGCTGGCGTCAGACTCAGAAGCCAACCAGGAGGACCGGCCCAGGGGACCAGAGAGGCCGGGGGCCTGCTCCTCGCCTCTCCCAGAAGCCTTGGAGCAAACGCGGCCTTCTTGGGTCACTGCCCCTCCCCCACAGGACTTGGGGGTGGTGCAGGCAGTGGGGGTTCAGAGAAGAGCCCAGTGGTGTCTGCTGCCTGTGCCGCCCTGGGCCACTGGCCTCTGAGCCATGGGGGTCGGGCAGAAGGGGGCAGCCCTGTGAAAGGGGGCTGGCCTCCCCTCCGCAGAGGCTCAGACAGGAGCCCCAGGGCCGTGCAGGCTGCTTTGCGGGGCAGATGCTCCCTATCTGGGGCTGTCGGAGGAAGGGGTGGCGGTTTCCAGGGGGTGCCCGTGGCCAGCAGCACCAGGGCCTCCCTGGCTGCCCACCCAGCATGCTGGCCTGGTCTGGAGCGGGGACCAGCTCTCAGGGAGCAGCTGTGAGCTGTCCGAGGAGCTCTGGTGCCCAGAGATAGGCCTCGTGTGACGGGCCGAGGCTTCTGCCTAGGGCTCTCGGCCTGGAGAGGCCTGACGGCCTGGCCAAGGCCCCCAGGCCACCATGCCTGGCGGCTGGAGGCAGAACAGAAACCGCGGCCAGCTCTCCACAGGCCACGTCTGGGCACGGTGGGAATGGGACAGCCTCCGTCTTTGCTCTTAAAGTGACCTGGGCAGGAAGGCGGCCACCCTGCTTGGCCCGCTGCCCTCTGGGCCAGTGGCGGTGGCCTGGGGTTGGAACAGGGACGCCCCGCCTGGCTCTAGCTGACAGTGGCCCAGCGCCGCGCAGCCCCACCTCCCGCTGTCTCCAGGGGCAGAGGTGGCAGCTAGGCGAGGCCTGGGGCGGGCGCCCCACGCCCACCCTCCCCAGCGCTGGCGAAGCCGGCCCACCGACCCTGGTCATGGACGCCGCCCGCACGGCCGAGCGCCGCGGCTTCCGGGGCTTCCCCACGTCGAAGTCGTCCTCGTCCAGGTCCTGTGGGGACACACGCCTGAGGCCGGCCCGCGGGGCAGCGCCTCCCCGGGCAGCCCCCCCGCAAGGGCTGCCTTGGGGCCCGGCTCCCAGCCCCCACCCCGCGCCACTGCCGGTGACGGCGGCTCTGGAGGGGCCTGGGCCGGCCGCCGGGGGTCTCGGCGGAGCCTGCACAGCTGAGGGGCCCGGCAGGCGCTACCTGGCCCTGTGCGGCGTCGTCACTGGCCTCCTGCTCGGAGGAGAAGCTCTCGTACTCCTCCTCGGAGTAGTTATCTGCGGGGTGAGCACACGGAAGGGGCGGCGCCTCCAGGTTCCGAGCAGTGTCCCGGCAACCGGGCAGCAACCCGGGGGGCGTGCCCAGCAAGGGGGCGGGGGGGGGGCCCGCGGTCACTGCCACACGCCCCTCCCCCACGGCGTGTGGCTCAGCCCGGGTCTCCTGCCGTCACCTCGGGGGACAGCGAGCCCACCCGTGACGGCGGTGACCGTCACGCCAGGACCCGCGTTCCAGCCCAGGGGGCGCTGAGACTGACCTCATGGCCTCCGCCTACCAGTGGTGTCATGGCAGCCACCGCAGGGCGGCGACGTCCCGCAGCCCAGCCCCCACCACATCGCGAGGGACCCTCACCCCTCCCCGCGGCTCAGACCCCCGGGGCGGTGGCTGGGCGGTGCCGAGGGGCCAGGGAGTGGGCACGGCCACGGCTGCACTAACCTGCGGACTTGGCCTTGGCGCCGGCCTGCATGGCACTGTCCTCGTGGTCGATGGGCTGGCTGGACAAGGAGAAGACCCAGATCTCGGCCACCTTGGCTGGCGCGTCCTTGACGCTGCTGCACAGGCTCAGCACCTGGCCACCCTCGGGGGGGCGCTGCATCACCTGGGGGGGCAGCAGGTTCCAGAGACCACGGGGCGGGAGGACGCAGGGGCACGGGCCAGGCGGGCAAACCAGGAGGGTGCATGCGGGGCTGAGCTGGGGTCAGTGCCAGGCTCAGCCGCCGGGCACCGACCGTCGGAGAGGAGGCCACGGCCGGGGGCCACAACGGCAGCACACCGCGTGCAGGGGGCCGCTCCCACACACGGCCACTGGCCACGGACCTGACCGCGTGTCTGAGGACCACGGGACTGGCCACCAGCCCTGCACCAGGTGGGCACCCAGAGCTCCACGTCCCTGATACCCTGAACTCAGCCTGTGACGGTGAGGGCCCCGAGGCTCGAGGGACACCGGGGACCAGAGCTCCGCAGCCTGGGGGCTGCCTCCTCCCCTACCCCGAAACCAGCCACCTGGCGCCCGGGCCCCCCACACAGCTGGTGCCGCCGCTCAGTTCTGTGCCGACAGAGCTCCCCCACTTCCTCCCCAGGGGGCTTCAATGTCATGTCGCCAAGAACCCCCCATGCCACGCGCCCGGGGGGCCCCCGTGCTGTCTGCAGCCCTGTCCTGCCGGACCCGTGGTACCCACTTAGGCAAAGCCGCCCTCGGCCGAGGGCCAGGTGCCGGTGCGCAGGGCCCGCCGGCCGCCTCACCTCGGCCATGCTGATGGCACCCACGGCCAGCGTCTTGTAGCCCAGGATGGTCCGGTTTTTGTAGCGCTTCCTCCGCTGCAGCATGATCTGCAGCTTGTTGCCTTCTCTCTTCAGGAAGTGGGGGTACTGCAGGAGAAGGGGCCATGGCTGCCGTCCACGCTGGGCCCCCCGGCGGCCCACGTGCCCCCAGAGGCCCGGCCCTCATCAGGTCACCGCGGCCCGTCCACACTGAAGCGCCAGTGGCGGGCGTGCGGTGTGCGGAGGGCGTCGCGTGGGGCCTCACAGCGGCTGTGCGCCCCGAGGTGCCCGTGGCGCCGGGGCCGGCCAGGCCACCCGCGTGGGGTGCGGCAGGGGTTCTGACCACTGCGGAGCTCGTGTGGGTGACGCACACGGTCACCAGCTCTTGGCAAAGTTCACATGTGAACTCCGATTCTGAGGCGGGCCGACGGGACCGTCCTGCACCTGGGCAGACGCGGTCACACACCTGTGCTTGCTGCTTCCCGCTCATGGACCCACACGCTCGAAGACGGCGAACCGCACGCTCCGCAGACCCAACTCCCAGAAGAACAACCGACACTAAGCCCAGACACCCTGCGCTGGGCAGCAGAGCCGGGGTCAGAGTGCCCGCCACGGCCCGGTCTGGCCCCGGGGGACCCTGCACGAGGGTGGGGGGTGGCTCTGGGGAGGGGGTGGGACAGAGCGGGCAGGACTGTCCTGCCCTGGACGTCGCCGGACCACCACCACCTCTCACGCTTACGGTGAGAAAGAGCAGCTTTAATGGCTCAGGACTCAACACGGTGTAACGTTCAGAGCGTGAGTCAAGCAAGAGGGGTGGCCGGCTCTGGCGCGGGTCTTTACCACGAAGAGAAACGAGCCCGTTGGGTGGGTGCGGGGCGACCTGCGCCCTGGACGGAGAACTCCAGGGGAGTTCTGTTTCATCCTGGGGGTGCGTCCCGGTCTAAGCTGAGCCGTGGCGGCCGCCAGCACGCCCCGCACTACCCCACGCACCCCATGGACGACGCGCCTTAACCGGGCCTCGCCGCCCCCCTTTACCACGGGGAGGGCACGAGAAATGACCGGGCACCGCGGCTACTTGGGGCTGGAGACGGGGCCCACCTGCAGCGAGAAGGTCAGGGCCAGGTCGGTCTCCACTTGTCCACTGGGGGGCAGCACGATCTCGTGGGAACGCAGGATGCGCTTGGAGCCCTGGGGAGGACAGTGTCTCGTTCAGAGGGCGTCGCCAGGTGGCCGCGGTGGGACGTCCTCACCTCAGCGCCCTCCAAACTCAGGAGGAGCGGCCGTGGCCAAGGGGGCACCAGCTCCCCAGGGCAGGGCGGGGACGTCTGTCCAGAGGCCCCGAAGTGCCCGCGTCCTTCGAGCTGCAGGCCCTGCTCCAAACGTCCGCCCGAGGACCGAGAGCAGAGGCGGGGACGCTCACTGCGGGCTTGGTGACGTGCAGTGGCAGGTGCTGGGTGCCGGGTGACAGCACACCCCCGGGAAGTGCGGTGCGCTCCAAGCCAGGTGTCCTTGGCTACCCCATAGGCCACCAACATCTCAGGGCCGGGGGTCAGCGGACGTCGGCCAAAACCCACGCGCACGCAGGAGCCAGCAAGCTGGGCGTTCCTGAGCCTCGGGACAGGGGGGACCGGCACCACCTGATCGCCGGGACGCGGACCACTCGCCCAGCCCCGGCCTCACGCCAAACCGCACGCCACGCGACCACAGGTGTGTGTCGCTGTCCTTTCACACAGGGCCGTCCCACTCGGGACCCCGGAGACCTCGTGCCAGTGCAGGAGGCCGGGCAGGACCCCGGGACCCCACGCCCATGGGCCCCAGGAGGGGTCACATTCAGGACCCAGGTGGCTGCAGGGAGCAGGGAGAGGGGAGGCCGGGTGGGCCAGGCGAGGGGTGACTCCTGGGGCCTTTGACCAAGATGAGCGTGCAGAGATGGGGGAGGGTCCAGGACTGAGCCGGAGCCATGAGCAGTGCAGGCGTGTGAGCCGAAGGGCGCGGTGGGGTGGGGGGGTGACCACAGGTGTGGGGCTGGCCCGCGTGGCCCCGTGTGACAAGGCTGCGGCACAGGCTGCTGCCAGAGCCCAGTGCGCGGTGCCAGCTGCCGCCCTCCGGACCACGTGGGGTCTGCACCGGGGCCTTGGTGGCCCAGCGACGCCTGTCCCAGCACAGCAGGGGTATGGGGCGGCCCCTCCCCGCCAGCCTCCTGCGCCCCTCCCCCCTGCTTTCCCAGGGCAGGTGCCCCGTGGGGTCGGGGCTCCCCCATGCCCTGGCCCGCTCTCTTTTGTCCCTCATAGGTATTTCCTCAAATTCCTAGGACATCTGACCCCACCTTGGAGTCTGCCTCTCGCAGGACCTGCACTGAGGGCCACACAGACTCGAGTCACCACACAGACTCCGGTCACCAGCAGATTCAGGTCACTACACAGACTCCGGTCACCAGACTCTGGTCACCACAGACTTGAGTCACCACACAGACTCCAATCACCGGCAAAGGACAGCACGTTTGCTTGCTCTGGGAATTCGGATGCAAGGGCCTCAGCTTGGGTAGGGACTGAGGGGACAGAAGCAGGCCGAGGACAGATGAGGAACGTGGTGGGGTGGCCTGGCCATGGGCTGTCCTCCGCACTGCCTGGCCCCTGGAACGCAGGTACAGAGCAGGCAGATGGCAGGTGACCCGGGCAGGAGAGGGCGCCCAGGGAGAAGCAGCAAGGACCTGAGCATCACCGGGCCCAGTGCCGGGGGGACACTGTCCTTGGGGTGGGGGTGGGAAGCAGGCAGCGTGGTTCCCAGGGCCCGGGCCTGACCCTGGAGGTTGCCTCAGTAATGAGGGATCCAAGAGACGGGCAGCTGGAGGAAGGGTGTCCAGGAACGAGGCCAGACGGTGGGTCAGTCAGTGGTGTCAGAGATTAAGAGCCCCAGATTCAGAGGCCAGGCATGGGTCCACTCCCATCTTGTTCCGAAGACAGGGAGACCCCAACCCCAGCCCAGCCCGGAGCCTGCACAGGGCGGGGCCGGTTCCGGGGCGGGGCGCCTCCCCGCAGCCAGGCTCAAGGCCTCACACCCCTGCTCTAACGCTGAGACAGTGTCTTTGGCGAGGAAAAGTGTTTCTTAGAATTTTATTTAAAAGAGCAACATTTTTTGGGGTGAAGCAACTAACTGGAAAAACGAGACGCCACCTCGCCCTCAATCCCAGCCACGTGAGGTGAGCCCCGCCTGGCGGCCCTAGGTCCTGGAGCAGCTCCTGCAGGCCCAGCCAGGTGACCCACGGGCTGGTCTCGACCTCTGCCCTCCGCCCTGTGGGGCTGACAATCTGGGGTCCTACGAGGACAAGCCCGGACAATCCCATGAGCGGCGCTAGGGGGCGCAGGGAGAGGCAGAACCCACACACGGCCCTGCGCCTGCTGGGGACGCTGTGAAGGCCACAGAACATGCCACCTGGGCAGCGCCCACACCGGGGAGTGGACCTGGGACCCACTGGCCTCCACGAGGCTCACAGGGCCCCGTCCTCCTCGGATGGGGCAGTGCTGAGGGCAGGCCCTCCTGCAGCAGTGGCTTGTTCCAACTAGACAGAGGAGCCTGTGACGTTGGGGGCTCACGCCCCCGGGATGAGGGGCTGGGCTGGCAGGTGACGGGTGCAGGAGCGGGGCACAGGGGAGGCCCACCTGCTGGCGAGCTCGGCCCCCTGGGACAGGGCTACACCTGCAGGGTTCCAGGCGGCCAGCTGCTGGACAGAGGCTCCCCCTCGCTCACAGCAAACAGTCTGGCTGCCACTGGGGTCATGCCCTCCTGTGTCCCGGGCAGCTAGGTGTCCTGCGCAGCCCCAGGACAGCGGCAAGGGACCCTCACCTGCATCTTCACAGCGACCACCACCGAGATGAGCCCCTTCTCCAGCTCCTGGAAAACCACCAGCTTCTTCAGGGTCAGGCTGCACAACCTGTGAGGGGTACACTTGGCTCAGCGGCAACCACACCCCCCCACGCTGGAACACGGCCCTCCATGCCCCGCCCCCGCCAGGAGCCCTGGCCCAGGCTCAGCCAAGCTGGGGGCCAGACAGGCTCAGCAGGCGGAGTCCCCTCTTGGTGGGTGAGGGTCTGTGCACAGGCAAGGGAAGGGTGGGCAGACCAGCAGTATCCTGGGGGGCCAGGAGGCTAGGGGGCCAGTGCCCCAGCTGTAAGGACAGAGGCCCCGCCCCTCACTGCCGGCCCCTCCTGATGGTAGGAGCGATCCTCCCCCCTTCACCCCCACCCTTCAGCCCAGGTCACGCCCACAGTGTCCGCAGGCCACAGGACTGTGTGGGCGGAGCTCCAACCTTTCTGTGGCTCCTGCCACAGCGTCTGCACCGCAGCCACCCACCGCACGCCACCCCTGCCCGCGTGCTGGCCCCCTGGACGCGGCCTGGTGCCCACACAGCCCGCCAGCGTGCAGCCCAGTGTCTGCCGGCCCGGCTCCCAGGCTGCAGGCCTCGCTCGTGCTCCCGGGAGCTGGCTCGCTTGTCCATTCGGATGTCAGTGGGCTTGTTCACAGGGACGCAGCTACGTAAAGTGACGGCATGACTGAAGTGCCACTGCCCGCCAGGACAGGCTCAAGAGCCCAGGCCACGTCCCACCATCTGCGCGGGGGTCCCCTCGAGACGTGCAGGGCTTCCGTGCCCGCCCGAGCCGTCCCTCGGTCCTCAGCGTGCGCCCAAAGCCCAAGGAGCTGGACAGTCTCCCGACTCGGCCGGGCCGTGTGCACCGCTGCCCGGGGGAATCGAGGCGCCACGCCCTCCTGCCCCTGCATGAGCACACAGACGTGGTGGGCCCTGTTTGCAACCGAGGCAGGAGAGCCACACGTGAGGCAGGGGGGCTCGGGTGCGCACACGGAGCCTCGGAAAGTCACGGTCACCGCACGGAAGCGGAGACCCGCACCGCTGCGAGCTCCAGAGCCTGCGTCTGCAGTTGCCCGCCCTCGGGAGTCACAGGGCCATGCCGGTGGCCAAAGTCGTCCACACCTTCCCCGAGCCCACACGCCAGGCCACTGCCCCGTCCAGCCCTCAACACCAAGCCACTGTCTCCCCGCCCCGAGTGCCAGGACAGGCGGCAGCCAGCCTCTGTGCCCTGCGGCCGCCGGAGCACTCAGACCAGCCAGTCCCGAGCTGCTCCCCGGCTCTGCTGTGCCCTTCCCACGGACACCCCCAAAAAACCCTGGCTGGGCCTTCCCCTCACTCCCTCTGCCCCCAACCGACTGGCTGGTGCGTCCCTGTGCGACCCCAGTGTCCCCGTGCGCCCTCGTGCGTCCTCGTCGTCCCTGTGGCCAGCATACTGTGCCGTCCTGCTTGCCCCTGGGACACTGTCAGTGATATTCAAGCTTTCTTCAATGGCACTGACCACTCTGCCCCCCATCCTGGTTCGTCTTTGATGTCTGCCTGTAACGCAGGGGCACTCTAGTGCCACCTCTGTGACGAAGACTTCACCTGCACCCTGTTGACTCAGGGGAGCCAGGCGGCGAGCCCCACTCTGACACGGTGGGCCCCAGGTGAGCGGCGGAGGCCTGTGCCTGACGCGCGCGCGCTCCCCGCACATGCCCGCGCACGCACCGCGCCCCAGCATGCAGAGCGGCGTCACGCGTTTCCGCCCCCACGTCACACGTCCCCGCCCCCCACGTCACGCGTCCCCGCCCCCCACGTCACGCGTCCCCGCCCCTCCAGTCACGCGTCCCCGCCCCTCCAGTCACGCGTCCCCGCCCCTCACGTCACGCGTCCCCGCCCCTCACGTCACGCGTCCCCGCCCCTCCAGTCACGCGTCCCCGCCCTCCACGTCACGCGTCCCCGCCCCTCACGTCACGCGTCCCCGCCCCTCACGTCACGCGTCCCCGCCCCTCACGTCACGCGTCCCCGCCCTCCACGTCACGCGTCCCCGCCCCTCACGTCACGCGTCCCCGCCCTCCACGTCACGCGTCCCCGCCCCTCACGTCACGCGTCCCCGTCCTCCACGTCACGCGTCCCCGCCCCTCACGTCACGCGTCCCCGCCCTCCACGTCACGCGTCCCCGCCCCTCACGTCACGCGTCCCCGCCCCTCACGTCACGCGTCCCCGCCCCTCACGTCACGCGTCCCCGCCCCTCACGTCACGCGTCCCCGCCCTCCACGTCACGCGACCCCGCCCTCTACGTCACGCGTCCCCGCCCCCCACGTCATGCGTCCCCGCCCCTCCACGAGCCAGGCCACTCTGAGCCTTCGGGCGCCACCTCGCAAGCAAACCAACCGCCAGGACAAAGACCGACTCGAGGAGCCGATGAGGGCCAGAACCTGCCCCGGACCCGCCCGCGTTCGCAGAACCAAGTCACGTCAAGGGTGTTCTCGGCCCAAAACGCAGTTGACTAGAAGGAGGGCTGGGGGGCGCCCAGGGTCTGAGGCACTCAAGAGCGCACCTCGAAACCAGCCACACGCCGAAGTGGCAGTCTCGACGGAAATCAGAAAGCCCTGTGGGGGGCAGAGGGCGCGGACTAGGGGCGCAGGTGGGGGCGCGGGGAGGCGCGGGGCCCAGCGCACGCCCTGGAGAAGGCAGGCGGCAGGCCCCGGAAGACGGCGGGAAATGGGGGGCACATCTACCCAATTGAAGACAGAAGACGATGGAGAAAATTGACCCAAACGCTGGTTCTTTGCAGAGACCGGTAAGACCATAAAACCTCCAGCCAGACAAAGCAGAAAAGAAAGAGGGAAAACATGGCCAACACCAGAAAAATGCGAAGGGCTGTCACCCCAGAGCTCACACGTGAGCGCGACGGAAGGACCCGAGGGCCTGGACAAGTGCACCAAGCCCTTGAAAGGCTCAAGCCGCCCAGAGGAGCGGGACGCGCAGACGACGCGAACGGTTAACAGCCCTCCTGAAGGGGAAGCGCATCTAAGCAGGCGCCACGGAAGAAGCAGCGCCGCCTCCACGTGAGGGCCCCGGACACAGCGCCGCGGGGCGCTTCTCAGCCACTTCACGACACCAACGCCAGGATAAAAATAGTACAGAAGAGTAAATACCAATGTCCGTTTGCAAACGTACATTTTAAAGCTTCAACCCAACACGAGCAAACTGAACTCAGGCAGATACAAAGGGAACGCGAGTGGGGCCTGCCCGGGCTCGCAAGCCTGGTTAGCCCTGGGGAGCCAGCCAGCACGGTGGCCGCAGAGCACGGAGCCACCGGGCCCCTCGGCTAGTCCAGAAGACCTTCAGGCGAAGCTCAATATCCGTGTGTGATTAAAGACCTTCAGTGAACTAGGAGTGGACGGGGACCCCTCACGCCGACAGAGCGTGTCCGAAGGCCCCCGACTGGCATCGCAGGGCACAGCGAGGGACGGAGCTGTCCCTTACCGACACAGAACAAGGCAAAGCCTTCCCACCGCCATCCGGCTGCCCCGTGTGGCAAGGCAAGGAAAGGAAGTGCAGGCCGATGGTCGGAAGGGGGGCCGGGAGGAGTGCCGAGCCTGGTCTGCAGACAGCATGGGCGTCCACGTGGAAGTCCCCGAGAACAGGTGCGGGAACCAGCGAGCCCAGCAAGGCGGCACGATGCACGTGTCACGCGAAATGCAGCCACAGTCCTACACGCCAGCAACGAGCAGCTGGAAGCCCGTTTCCAGAAACCTCCATTTGCAGTGGCTCCAAAACGAAAAAATACCAAAATCTAACAAAACCGACGCAAGGCGTGCATGCTGGAAACTGCCGCGTGCTGACGAGAGGGGCCCGGGGACCCCCGACACGGAGCCCGCAGACGGAGCACGCGCCCGAGGAAACCGCAGCGAGCCTCTTCCACACACAGCAGTTTCCTGATTTCGAAACTGACATGGAAAGACAAAGGAAGCGGAACAATCAAAATAACCGAAAAGAGCACGGGGTGAGTTGGGGCCCGTCACCGCCGGACATGGAGACTTGTGGACCCGCTGTGAGCGTGGCCGGGGGTGGGGGGGGGTGGGGGGGGTGGGCGAAGAGGATGGCAGACGGACTGACAGAGCAGAAAGAGAAAAACTGGCAAATTGGCTTCGTCCCAATTTAAAACTCTGTGAAAAAGTTAAGAGAATGAAAAGACAAGCCAAGAGCTGGAGAAAACATTTGCAAATCATGTATTTGACAAGGGGTTTTATCCAGAGTGTACATAGGACTCCCAACGAAAAATGGGCAAAAGACAAGACAGCTACGTGGCCAAAGGCGGGTGCCGCGTGCAGTCCAGCGGAGGTGGCCGTGCCATGCAACACGTTGCAAGCAGGGTGGGAGTCACGCGCATTGCAATGCGGCGCCAGCGAGAAGCGCGGCCCCGGACAGGCGCGGCCCAGCGCGCGCACGGGTGTGCGCGTGCACGCGGCGGGGACGCCCGGGCCCTGCCACGCCCCCCTCTGCTCCTTCCGGGGCCGGGCAGCCTCCTCCAGAGGGATGGTTCTGCTTCGTCTGCTGAAACGAGCTGGGGCCAGGAAGGTTGGAGCGACGCCACCACACACACCTGCAAGCAAGGATGAAGAAACAGCCTCCACATGGCCTTCTCGCCTCTCTAGAGACCAGAGCCGCAGAAGGCCGTGCGCGCCCACCCCCAGCCCGCCGCTCCCACAAGCCTCCCTCCAGGACACTTGCAGCTGTCCCCAAACGCCGTGTCCCCGCCCTCCAGGGGTAGCTGGTGTCGTTTGGCTTCCCAGACAGACCTCACTCCTGTCTCAAGGACAGCTGGGCTGGGCCCTGAGCAGCTCCAGGGTGGAGCCCGAGCAGGGGTGACAAGCGTCACGTCCCCCTGGCTGGTGCCCGTCCCCCTGGCTGCAGTGGCAGGGCCTGGGCAGCCACACACTGTGGACGGCAGAGCCAGCCAGCCCTGGCCCACGGGCGCCGGCGCAGGCACAGGAGGCAGCCGGCAGGCGGGCTCTCTCGCCGGTGTGCGTCCTGGTCCCCGAGTCCCACGCTGGCGCCATCCCATGTGGCCTTCCACAGCCCTGGGTACCAACGTCTCGCGTCTTCCAGAGCCGGCGACACCAGGTCACATGGCAAGTGGCGTCCCCTGCCTGCTGCAGTCCTGGGGGCAGTTCATACTTCCCCCACCCACCTGAGGGCCGCCCAGGCTGTGCCCAGTGATGGGTATTATGCTCGGCCCCCTTACCTGGGGGACAGGGCCCAAGACCCTCTGTGGACACCTGAGGCCGCAGGCAGGCAGTACCCAAGTCTACCCTGCTTCTTCCTCTGCCGCGGAGGTCAGACAGTTTAATGACAGTGACGACAGTGATGACAGTAACACGGGACTGGAACCACACGCTGTGACAAGGGCTCCGTGAATGCGACTCTGCACCACCACCGCCCGGGGCAGCCGCGGCCCATCCGCGGCCAGCACGTGGCCCTGTGCCCCCCGCCACCGCCAGCACCATCGGGGCGGCGTGAACGCAAGCCCACGGCACTGACCGCCCATCCGGTCCCCGAGCGGCTCTCCTGTGACTGCCGGCCGGCGGTGTGCCCTGTGGGGATGCAGATGGAGGACCACCACATCCCGGTGGCATGCACAAGAGTCACCACGCTCCTCGGGAAGGCGCGACTTACACCGAGCCATCATGTTTCTGGAACTGCCCACTCGTGTTTTCAGACCACGGGCAGCTGAAATGTAGGAATGTGCTGTGGGCTGCGTCCCCACGGCCGTGGGAGCTGGCTGTGGCATCGCCCAGCCGAGTGGGGCTGCTGGCCTGGGCCCTGGGGCCTGGAGCCCATCGGATCCCCAAGCTCTGGGGCCGACATGCACGCCCACTGCCCCGGGCTGTGGGGCCCACGGGCCCGCACGTCACTGTCACAACCGCCACAGCCGGCAGCTTCCACAGCGGTCACCTCTCACAGTTCTGGGGCTGACGTCCATGTGGGGAGCCAGCAGGCAGGTGTCCTCCGGTCTAAGAGGGAGGTTCCGGGCACGAGGCACGAGGCAGTCTGCATCCGAACGGCCACCTCTTGGAAGGACACCAGTCGTACTGGGTGAGGACCACCCTGGCAGCCTCATTTTAACTCAACCACTGCTGTAAAGGCTCCAGCTGCAAATACAGTCGCATTGCGAGGTGCCAGGAAAGTTGGGGACTCTGGGGGACACATTCAGCCCATACCACGCCAACACTTCAACCAATAGAATCATTGGATCTGGGCACCTGACGAGTGTGACCCCCCAGTGGCTTCATTTCGTAGGGGGCGGTGGTGCCGTCCAGGCACTGGCCATGAGCACTCCCTGTGCACAGTCCGTCCGTGTCCTGCTGGGGTGACATTTCTCATCATCTGGATGGAGCCGTTGGCTCACATGCACCGCTATGCCATCTCCTAGCTGCAGCCGCCACGTGACTGGGTCTCCGAAGCGTCTGCGCGGTTCCATGCATGTCCTCTGAGGCCCGCGCCCTGACACCGCGTTCTCCAGTCTCACCTCCCTGCTCCCGGCTGTCAGTCCCCCCCACTCCGAGGGCGTCCACCCACCTGGAGCCGTGCGGGGTGCGAGCAGTGGCCTGATTCTGATCCTGCCCCAAACCCGTCACTCAGGTGGCAGCCTCTCCTCGCTGGCGAGGCGCCTCTGGGGGCTGTCCGCGCTGATGGCCGGGCACCGGGGCCCCGCCGGTCAGTGTCTCTGCTTCAGCCGGTTTCAGTTTCCATAGGGGCGACTCCTGCAAGTGCGCGTGTCCCCGGGCAGGCGCTCCGTCCTCCTGGTCGCTCACAGGCTTCACGCAGCTTCAAGGCACCCGCCCGGCACTGGACCACACGGAGCCCCGCTCCTGGCTCGGGTGGCGGGACGCGTCTCCTGGGAGCCCGGCGCCGGTCGGTGCATTCCTGGATGGCTGCCGCCGCCTTCTCACTCTCGGGTGGTTTCCTGAGGGTGTTTCGACACCACTGGCTCGGGACTTGGGCTTATCAGCCGCCCCGGAGCTCTCGCTGGTGCCAGGCACGCGCTCGCTCTCACGAGGCCACGGCGGACGGCAACCCCGCCTCCTTTCCGTGCCCTGGTGCCCTGCCCAGCCCCTCGAGTCTCTGACAGCGGAGCCCCCTTTCTCCTTGATGTTACAGGTGCCGCTCCCACAGCGAAGGGCTCCTGCAGCAGTGGGCGTGTGTGCGGTGGTGCTGGCGGCACGGGGCCCGGCGACCGCGGGCGGGTCGCACACCGTGACGACGCGTGAGCAGAGCGGGCAGAGGACAGCACGGTGGACGTCACGCTGCAGTCCCAGGAGGTGCCGGAGCACGACGTCCCCGCTCGCTCCCGCACGTGCAGCCTCGCCCAGCGCTTCCCTTGGTGCGTGGCCCCCTCTCCCAGCGCGTGACTGGGAAAGGCCAGGGCAGCAGCCGCCGCGGTGCGAAGCAGACGGCGCGCACGCAGGGGTCCCGGTCCGTGTCTCGCTTAGGGCTCTCGTGTGCTGCCCGTGGGCGTCTTCACGGTCCTGCCGCCTTCACACACAGACAGCTTCGCCCCCTCTTAACCTCCTCCCACTCGCATGCGACAGGGCTCGTCTCCTGGAGATGGGTCGAGGCGCACCAGAGACCGTCCGGGTCTCCGGGGGCGACGGGAGCTTCCCCTCCCGCTGCTGCCTCCCCGAGCCTGCTACCGAGCCTGTTACCGAGCATCGCGCACCTCATCCCACCCGGCAGGTTCCCCTCCTCACCGGCAGCGTCCCCTCCGGCCCCGGCTGCGGTGTGTGCTCCATCCTTTCCCGCTGCCCTGTCCCGTCCACACTCTGCTCCATCACGCTTCACGGTGCCACCCTGTGCCTGGTTTCCAGTCCCCTGTTCCTCGCACCCCCGTGACCGAACACCTGACCTCTCGTCCCTAACATGCACACGTAAATGAGGCATTCGGTTCCCAGCGTCAGCACCCACTGTCACCCCAGTGTGGGGCGTTGGCTCTGCAGGGTGCTTACCCTGGGCCGGCCTAGCACCCCATTTCACAGGACCCCACCACAGACGTGCTCCTGGGGCCCACTGGCCTGCCTCAGCCACCCTCCTGGCTCCAGCCTGGCCCTGGGTCCCCCTCGTCCACATGAACCCAGGGGGAGCTGCTGGTCACTCGGCCGGGCGTGGGTGCACATCCAAGGCCGCGTCCTGTCCCTCCTGGCCTGTCTGGCCCTGATGGCCTTGCCGGGGCAGCTGGCCTCCTCGCCCACGCAGGGTGGCACAGCGTGGCTACTGGACTGCTGCAAACACTAAGGGACGTGGGTACAGTCACACGTCCCCAAGAACTTGCAAAGCCAGGACTGGAGGTGCCTGCAGGCAGTCGGCCGTGAGGGGCGGCAGAGCTGCACAGGGGCGCACAGCCCTGGGCGACTGGACACCCTGGGCTGGGCTGTCGTCTGGCTGAAGGCAGGTGTGACTACCTCAGAGCCACCTCCTGCCAGCAGGTGGGCCCCCGGCAGACTGGCGGCCCAGCCAGCACCCAGGCCCCTGCCTGTGGGCCTCTCAGCACCAACACCCACGGGAGGAGCTCCTACACCAGGTGCCACCTGGCCAGCCCAGAGGGCAGGTGGCCTCCTGTGGACCTCGCCCCACCCAAATGCTGCAGGGCCACCCACGTCCAGGCTGTGGGCAGGAGAGCTGGCCTGGGCGCTGGACAGAGGCTGGCTGTGTGGTGGGGACAGAGCCTGGAGGAAGGGGAGGTGCTGGCAGGGAGGGCGGGCCGGCACCACGGGGCAGGTGGTTCCAGGGCCGGACACGTACACCGGGGGGCCGACCTGCCTGACGGACTCGCAGGGGAAGCATGGGGGCGCCCGGGGGCACAGGGGCAAGTTGGACATGGGGTCAGGGGTGATGGACACTGGGCCTGGGACTCAGGAAGCCAGTGGGGGATGGCGAGGGGGCAACTGGGACCTGGAGAACAGGGGCAGCAGGGACCTCCGGCTAAGGTCACTTAAGGTTCCTGGGGGCGGGAACACGCACAGCCCGGGGAGGACACGGGGCTCTGCCATGGGGTCAGGTTGCGGCAGGGACCCCGAGGACAGGGAGGGTGACCAGGGGGCAGCAGGGAGCAGTGACACCGGGGGGGGGGGGTGTTGCAGGACAATGGCATTTCAGTTTGCAGAAAGTGTCACCCGCCGGCCTGCAGGGCAACCCACCCTCCACGGAACCCCGGTTCTCGGTGGGGGAGGACAGGACCTCCATGGGAGCAGATGATGCCTGGACCAGCATGAAGCGGCACTTCTCTCTCGGGGAGCCCGCCCCCCCCCCCCGCCCCTGCGCACAGACGCACCCGGGCTGGGCGGGAACGGGCTCCACAGGGCCCTGTGACCCAGGGTGAGGTGCGGCAGGGCAGGCCCGACCTGGGCTGGCGTTGCTCTGGGTTTGGAGGCCTCACCTCGGTCTGCAAAGGAGCCCGGGGCAGCAGACGCCGAGCGCCCCCAGCCCGGCCGCACGCAGAGCGGGTGGGTCCCAGCTGCGACTTGTCCCCCGGGAGGGGCACTAAGCGCTATGACCTCCTGGGGAGCAGTGTGGCAGCGGGGTCCTTCTCCACGGAGGGAAACGCTCCTGCTTCAGCGGTTTAAGTGCTTTCAGTGTCCTGCGCAGCCACCCACCGCCCAGGGCTGTCACCTCCCTGTGCTGAGGCATCCATTACTCGCCGCCACCCTCCCGAGCCCCGGCCCCGGCCCTGGCCCTGCCGCTGGGCTCTGCGCTCTGACTCCCAGTCAGCAGCCTCCGCTCTTCTGCGACGGCCTCCTTCCCTGGGGCCTCCTTCCCTGGGGCCTCCTTCCCCGGGGCCTCCTTCCCCGGGCGGTGTCCTCGCGGCCCATCCCTGTCACACGGGTGTCGGGACGCGCCGTTTCTAAGGCTGAGTGCCGGTCCACCACGTGGGTGGGCCACATGAGCCTGCCCGTCAGCCGTCACGGACGGGGAACGTGGGGTGTGACATCTGAGTCCCTGCCCCGCCTCTCCTGGGCCCCCGTGGGGACTGCGGGTCGCGGCCACGCTCTGCTCCTGCATGGAGGTTCCCCACGGGCTGCACCGTTTCCATGGCCGCCAGTGGTGCCCACGGTTTGGTTTTCGTCTTCGATTCAAAGCTTGTTAGGAGAGGGTTTCCCACAAACAGGCCCCAGGACCCCAGGAGGAAGCAGGGCTGCCTTGCTCGGCCGCGCCCCAGCCCGGCCCTGCCCAGGGGACGTGTACCTGCCTCCAAGCGCCCATGCGCCCAGCCGTGCGTTCCTTCATCACTCACTCATTCACTCATTCACTTGTTCATTCGTTCACTCATCACGCTCATTCGTTAACTCCGTCATCATTCATTCACTCTCATCATTCATTCACTCATTCACCTGTTCTTTCATTCATTCCCTCCCTCCCTCACTCGCTGAGCCAGCTCTGGGTAGTGACACGAAACGTGGATGTCACCGAGAGCAAAGTCAGAGGTAGGCAGTGGCCCCAGGAACATGGGCGCAGCGCCCATGGCAGACAAGGGCCAATGTCCCGAGGACAAAGGCTCTTACTGAAGCACAAAGGGACAACGACCCACAGAAATGGGGGACGGCGTGCAGAGGCACCCCCAGCTGTGCGCTTGGAGCCGTGCCCAGTGCCGTTCTGAAAGGCCCCGCTGCACGGGGGAGCGACAGCACGTCCATGGGTGCCCTGTCACCAACTGGGACGCCGCCCGGCAGGCCTGCTGCGTCTGGCTGCCCCGGCAGGGAGAGGAGCATGGGGTCCCTGAGCCCCCGGCGCCTCCTCCCTGAGCGAGGGCCGTCCCCAAGGCGCCCACCCACCTGCTGCCCAGCAGACGCCCCCCAGCCTGTCACCCCGCCATCCTGGGCACCCTCCTGCCAACTACAGCCCAGGGTCCAAGTGGACCACACCGCACACCCACCTGCCTGCCTGGCTGATGTCCTCAGATCTCGAGTTGTCTCTGTGGCCCGTTCTTGAAACATTTTTATTGTGGTAAAAAGCACATCACATAAAATTGGCCATTTCGACCATCTCAACATGTACAACTTGGTGGCATTGAGTACGTCCAAATGTCAAGAAGCCTTGCCCTGGAACTCCAGGGCATTCACCTGCCCGCCGGGATGCCCTGCGCCTCCCCCGGCCCCGCGCCGGGCCCTGGCGGGCGGGCCGCGACGCGCACAGCACGAGGTGCCGGTGCCCGCTTCGCCCGGAGCAGCACGCTCCACCCTCGCCCGCCGTGGCGAGTCCAGCCTCCTTCCCGGTCTCGGGCCAAGCAACACTCCCCTCCGGCAAGCACGTCTGCCCGCACGCTCACCCGCCAGTGGGCACCTGGGCTGGCTGCGGCCTTGGGCGGCTGTGCGGGGCCTCTGTGAACATTCACGGGCAGGTTTTTGTGTGACCCCTGCTCTCATTTTTTTTGGAAAACTGGCTGGCTGGGCCACATGGTGACTCTGTGCAACCTTCAGGGGCTTCCGACTGCTGTCCAGAGCAGCTGCCCACTTCACGGTTCCACCAGCGATGCCCAGCTGGGGGCTGGCACGGGGCCTGACCAGGCCCAGCCTGCCTGCCGCGGCAGTGCCGGGCCGTGGGCAGGGAAAGCTGAGTCGTTTCCGAAAAACTCACCAGGACCCGGACTGGCCCTGTGAGAACACTGACGTCCCGTTTCCTCCAGGCACATGGGGACGTTCGGGCCATGCCGCTGGGGCCCCAGTGTGGGGACCGGGGGGGGGAAACTAAGGCCCTTCTGTCCCAGGGCTGACCCCTACCTGTGCCACTGTCTGTCTGTCCTAGTGGGAGCTGGGGCTCTGCGGGGGCAGCTGGCCAGGTGGCCCCCATGCTACGGCCTCCCGGAGCAGGTCCAGGGTGGGACAGAGCAGCACCCGCTCGCGCCCGGCCTGCTCGAGGTCCACGCAGCGAGGGCACCGCACGTGAGACCGAGCGCCTGTGCGAGGGGGCAGCGGGTGTGCCCCGAAACGCCGGAGCACAGTGGGTGCTGTAGGCCGAACTGTGCTCCCCAAGTGCACGTGCTGAAACGTAGCCCCAGCGTGACGGATCGGGGGGACCCACGCGCGGCATCAGCCCCAGCGTGACGGATCGGGGGGCCCACGCGCAGCATCAGCGCTCCCCGCCCACCCCCTGTGTGGGAGCCAGAGGCTGGCCCTCGGGGCGCAGCGGCACCCTCCCCACCGCCGAGCCCAAGGGACCAACGCCTGGGACGGGACGGAGGCACGGAGGGCACATCTGGGGGCTTCTCCCCCGCAAGGGGGTCACGACCCCGCTCTGGACTGCAGGGGCTCCGGGGTGGGAGAGTGGACTCGCCGTCCAGCAGGGACACAGCCTTTGGAACGCTGAGTCCAGGGTGTGGGGGGCCCCTGGGCTGACCGCGACTGCCACCTACGATGTGCCCGTTTGTGCCACGTGGCCTCCTGCAGACTCCCCACTGAGGAAGAGCCGGTGGCCTTGGAGGCCGCCAGCAGAGGGTCGGCGCAGAGCCCACCGGGCACGGTGCTGCTCCACTCCCGCCTCGGCTGCCGCAGGCCGGCAGAGCCAACACGGCCGGGGCCCCAGGTGTCCCAGCCCGGGACCTGGCCGCACAGGGAGCCCCGAGCAGCCCACCCGTCCCCCTCTGCCCACTGACCCCATGGCACAGGGGTGGCTGCAAACGCCATGTGCTTGGTGACAACGATATGTGGGCCAGGTGTGGGACCCCCACGGTCTCCCAGGGGGACACTGCACCTGTGGCCCTAGCACAGGGCCCTGGAAGCCTCAGAGCAAGCCGTCTGCACTGGACCCGCTGCAGGGTGTGGCCCTCCAGGACAGCGACACATGACATCTGACCAGACCCTGGATGAGGGCTCTTCCGAAACGAGGAAACATGAATGCCCGTGTGCAGCAAACACACAGTCCCAAGAAGGATAAATGATATCGATAATAAATTCAAACCCCCTCACCCTGAATCCAAAGACGGACCTGATCCAGGGAGAACACGTCACCCCTGGAACCACGAGTAGGCTGAGCACAACCCGCAAAACCCCAGAGGCCACAGGGCAGAGTCGCACAAGCGCCGGGGGCATCAGCTCCCACCCGGCACCGCCTCCCACCAGCAGAGGGCGCACCGGGGGCCCGGGCGGGAGGCGCGTGCGCACTGGAGCCCCGTGCAGGGGCCTGAACCTGCGGGCCCAGCCCGCGAGTGCGCCTCCCGAAGCCCCCTCCGCCTCCGCCGGCGGACACACGGGCTCGGCGGTGCGGGGAGACATCTCTTCTTTAGCAAATCGGTAATATCAATGGACCAGAAAACAGATTTCTTGGAGGAGCTAATACAAAAACTCGATCAATCTCCACCAATCTGCAAGGAAGAAATGACCAAAAATAGTAGAGGAAAAGCACGAGGACGAGAAGGAGGGCGACAGGAGCAGGTGCGCCCAGCTCGGTCACCCGGAAATGGCCAGCTGCCCGTCGTGAGCCGGTCTGGGCTTATCGGCACCGTCGCAGAGGCCGGAGGGCCATCGTCACGGGCTGGCGTGGCCGCAGCCGGCACTGAGGTGCGCCAGGATGCGTCCCAGGCGAGGGCGGGTCAGTCACCAGGGAGCCAAACAGAGGCTGGCTCCGGCCACCTTGGGACCTCCTGGGACAGATGGGAACTGAGGGGCTTGGTGTCCCCGCTGGGCAGGAGGCCGCAGAGCCAGTGGTGGTGACCTGGGAAATGCCAGTTGCCCTGGACATCCAGAGAGATGCAGCTGGCCCAGCAGACAGCGCTGGTCACCAGCCTCACCGCAGCAAAGCAGGCAGCGCGGGCACCCCCGCCCCGGGGCCTCACCTGGGAAAGGACCCCTGAGGGGGAGCTTCCAGAAGCCCTCCCCTCCTCCCTCCTTCCCACAAACAGACCTGGGCTTCTTGGGGCACCATACCACCCCACTTCTCCGCTGAAAGTGCCCTGCAGGTGCCCCCCACGTCGCGCCCAAGGAGGGGACGCGCCCCAGTGGCATGGCCTGGGGGAGCAGCAGCACAGTGCACACGCCCAGGGCCAGATGCGTCCCTTCCCGCGGCCCGGGGTGCCTGCACAGCCGGCCACCGAATGAGCCACAGCGAGTTCCAGAACATCAAAGGGACCGGGTGCCACGTCCATAGCCTCCTCCAAGCTCAACATGACCAAGTGAGAAATGAACGATGGGAAAAGAGAAGAAACAAATCTGACGACAGAAAAGTCCCTACAAAAAACCATATGCTTAGATATTAGAAACTTTAAAATATATACCACATTAAAGAAAGAATGATGGAAGATTTTAAAAACATTTTAAACTGAACAAGTCTACATATAAAAGTTTGTCAGATGTAAAGAGTTACTCGTTTTGTAGCTACAACTGTGTACGTGAAAGGAAAGGAAAATAACGAGCTATGAATTTACCTTAAGAAATTAGAACCAGAAGAGTAAAGTAAACCTGAGGAGCGTAATGGAAGGGAATAAAGATACAAACTAATTTCATCTTACAGAGCTGATGAGCCCTTGGTGAGACAGGTCAGTGTGCATGTCCACCTGCACGAAGAGTCCACTCAAGGAACTAAAGGGGACAGCGACACAGATCCTGCAGACGTTAAAAAAAAATAGTATAAAACACTTTTAAGCCAATAACCTTGAAAATCTGAACACAATGGGCAAACTCCCAGAAAAAATATTTTTCCAAAACTAACTCAAAGAGGCAAAGAAAGTGTCCTACAACCATCAAAGAGTGAATCGTGAGCAACCGTCCCACAAAGCCATCCCCGGCTCAGGTTGCGAGGTGGGTCACTTCCCTCGAACAGTCCAGGAGCAACCGGGAGCAAGCATCCGGTGCCACCCAGAGGACACCACCAGACGAGGTGGCCAAAGAGGAAGCGGCCCTCAGCTCATTCCGGGGGGCCCCGGCAGCACCCCGGAAGCGGGGACAGCAGACGCGGGGGACTCACAGAGCCCAGACGTGGACGTGGTTCTAGGCGCATGTCCCCACAGGACGCCCACGAGCCCTGGCCACTGCCAGGGGCGAGGGGCGGTTTCTACCGGCAAAGCCCTCGACGCATCTGCCACACGGCGCCGCCAGCGGAAGAGGTGGCTGGTCACGGTCACCCCAGGCACAGATCGAAACCCAGGCAGAAACCAGCGCACGGCCGTTAGAACGGCCACAACTGAAGACGATGACGCCGAAGGCAGCACCGCTGGTGGCGGTGGAAGGTGGTGCCGCCGCTTCTGGAAGCTGGCGACACCCACCGACCTCCCTGTGGCCAGTTACTACTGAAGTAAAAAGACGTCCCCACGGCCTGTACCCCAACGGTCACAGCGGCTTGGAACACGACCACCCCACCCTGCGGACCACCAAATCACCCGGCACCAGAGGCAGCTTTAGAGGGTGGCCTGTCCCTCGCAGGCGGCTGTCAAAACTCACACCTCCCACTGAAGACCCTCCTTGCGTGTGAACCGGCCTCCGCGGCCCCCCCAGATGGCCAAGGAGCCGAGGACGGCGAGCATGGGGACACATGTCTGACTGCGGCAGCTTCGGCCGCTGAGTCACTAACGCCAACAGGAAAAACAGCTAAAGGGGTACAGCTAAAGGGGTCTAACGTGCCCAGACCCTGCTGGAGCCCGGGACACGAGGCCCTCTGGGGGTCCCAGCCACGGCACGGCAGACGCCACTCGGGTCCGCGGCAGGAAGAGCGCTGTGCCACCTGGAGGAAGTGGACGACCCCGAGCCGTCTCGCGTCACCGCCCCGCTCCTGGCATGAGCTCCCTGCCACCCCGACAGGAGAGGCAGAGGCCGACGCCACGCACAGCCGAGAAGCGCTCGCCGTCAAAGGGGGTCCCTGTCCGGCCAACCCAGGGCCAGCGGCCTGAAGCTGCTGCAGAAACTCGGGGGAGGGGGCTTGGCACAGAAAAGGAGGAGGAATTTTGCTGACAGGGAAGTACAAATGACCTGCCTCAGAGTTAGAGAAATTCGCATTGAAACACAATACCATCTCACGCCCACCAGGTTGGCAAAAACGAAGTCAGGCTGTGTTGGCAAGAATGCGGGGGGAAGGGGGAGCGGAGGCCGAGGGGGCGGCCGGAGCCGGCAGCACTCTGGGAAGCCACCCGGCAGTAACGCCAAGCACACACCCCGAACGCCCCAGACAGCCGGCACGTGCCCATGACAGGCCGGCTCACCAACAGGTGACCCACGCACAGGACAGGGCAGGGACGGGGACGGCAGCGGCAGTGCGAGTGTGACCGGCCGAAACCTGGCCGCAAGCCGGAGGTCCTGGCAGAGCAGAGAGACGCCGCTGTCTGACGGGGCCATCAGGGAGCAGTGACAGCCACCAGCACGGAGACCGCTGGGACACTCGGGGACCAGGCACAGCCAAGAGCAGAGGCAACATGACCCGTCCTCCACGTGGCCCGACGCGAGCCTGGGAGGCCGGCCTGGCAGGACGCACGTTCGGCAGGGGCAGTGGGGCCCGCCAGCCTCCAGGGACGGTGGGGGGGGGGGCCCTCACCAGAGCCTGTGTTGTCATCCGCCGTCCACTCTGCACCTCCCAGCCAGACACCCAGGCCCCCACGTCCCGCCCCGCGACCATCCCGCACTCACACCAGTGGGCGTGGTGGAGCGGCCCCACCGGAGGCTGACGGGACCCCGTGCAGCCCCTGCCTGGCTGGCCTCTCATGTCACACACACACCCCCCGCGTAAAACTTCAGGGGTCTTTCGTGGCGTCCTGGGAAGCCACTGAAGACTGAAGAGGCACAGCAAAGGCAGGGCACACTCTGCACTGCCTGGGGACATGTGGTCAGCAGTGGGGCAAGCGCGGGCTATGGCAGTTCTGACGGGCGAGAGGTCCGGAGGGTGCCGGGCCTGGGGCAGGAGGGCCCCCAGGCTGTGCGACCCGGCCGCTCTCGTGTCAGTGGATCTACACGAAAGGGCCATGTTCTCTAGAACGCAGAGGGGCCCAGGCCGGGGGTGGGGGGCACTGCTGACTCGGCTTTGGGGCCCACTTAGGGTGGGAGTCGCGCCCTTCCTTCCGCTGGGCACAGCCAGGGCCCTGCACTCCCAGCCCAGCGCTCCGGCGGGGCAAGCCCAGCTGTGCACGCTGCGCCCCCAACACCTCACTCGGCAACACCTGCTGAAGGGGCCACGGTGGGGGGCACAGCCCCCGGTGCACACCGGCCACTGGCTGTACTGGGTGGCGCTCCCGAGGCCCCACCCGCCAACAGGGCTCCTCAGGGACCGCTCTTCCCCGCGGGCCACTCCGCCCCGTCCCAGGTGGGCCCTGGCGTGGACGCCAGCAGGGAGCACCGCGACGCAGAGCAGAGAGCAGCGCAGCATCGGGCTGGCAGGAGGGATGCGGGAGCTGGGAGTCTCAGTGAGACGGGCCGGCCGGCTTCCTCCTCCAGCTGCTCCCTCTGGGCGGCGGGGCTTCCCCACCAAGCCGGAGGGCAGTGTCTTTTGTGTTGGCAAAATTAATGGCATGATGCAAACAGCGGTGTTTATGTACAAGCCGATGTGTGTCCATCAGAAGGCAGGGGCAAGCGGGAAAGTGCCACGACCACCCACCACCACGGGGACAGAGGCGGAAGTGCTCGACCCCCCAGGACCAGCAACACAGGTGTGTGCTACGTGGAGTACAAGCGCGGTCCCAGGTCTGCGTGTCCTCAGAACACTGCGTGCCCTAGGGGTCACTTCCAGGCCGCTCAGACTTCACAGTGCGGCCAGACGCAAAAGGGAATCTGTGATACCCGGTGGAGATGCGACGCCCTAGGTCGACTCCAGCAGCACTGCATCAGTAGGCAGGTGCAGGGACGCCTGCTGGGAGCCAACCAGGTGAGCGCCTGGGAGAGCCGGGAGGTGGGGACCGCGGGGAGCCTGCGCGCGTCAAGGGGTACTCCCAGGGAACGCGTGCGCGTGCCGAAGGTGGGACGCAAACGCCACGGCCCCGGGCGCGAAGTCCCGGATGGGATCCCGTGTGAGCGGTCCCGGGTGGGGATCCCGGGTGGCCCGTCCCGATGGACGGCCCGGGGTGGCCGGCAGGTGCGCGCGGGAACAAAGCGGCCGGCCGAGCGGCGGCGTACCTGGGCACGCAGCTGGGGCTGGAGCCGTCCACCTCCCAGGTGGCGAACAGGTTCATGGGCACCGGCGTGTTGAGCGCGGCGGGCGCGCCGGCCAGGCCCAGGCGGCCCCGCTCGGCCATGGCGCCGGCCCCCCGCTCCTCGGCGGCCTGGGCTGAGGCCGGGCCGCGGACACGCGGCGGCGGCAGGCGGCGGGCGGGCCGGGCGCGCGGAGGGCGGCGGCGCGGTCACATGGCGGCCGGGCGGCGGGGACGGCCGGGCGGGCGGTGGACAGGCCCGCGGGCGGCGACCAGGCTGCGGCCGCCCCGCCCCACCCCGCGCCCCCCCGCCCCGCGCGCCCGGGACGCGCGCCCCGGCCCCCGACCGCACCGCCCCCGCCGATTGGCTGCGCGGGCACGCGCTCGCCGCCCCGGGCCCAACCACGGCCGGCGGAGCAATCGCCGGAAGTGAGGTCAGCGCCCCGCTCCCCCGGCGCCGCGCGAGGCCGCCCGCCCGCGGCCTGCGGGACCGCGCGCCCGCGCCTGCGCACAGGCCCCGCCCCGCGCGCCCCGCCCCGCCCCCCGGGAGCCGCGGAGAGGGGCCGCGGGAGCCCGGGGCCGCCCACCCGGCGCGCCGGCCCCGTGCGTTCCTCTGCGCAGCCCCCGAGGAGCACTCGTTGTCCCCGGGCATCAATCCGGGCCTCCGGGCCTCCTGCGAGTCTCTCCGTCCCCGCGCATTCCCCGCGTCCCCTGGCGCCCTCTTGTCCCCTGCCGTCTCTTGTGTCCCCCGCACCAACCCCTAGACCACCGGGACCCGCTCCCCTCCTGTCCCCTGACGGGCCTGGGCACTGCCGGGGGCCTGCTTGCAGCAGGAGGACCAGAGGTGCGCGCGGCACAGCCAGCGCCCACCTCGCCCCCGGCGGAGTTCTGGCTTGCCAGGAATCTGGGGAGCCCCCCCTGGCTCGATGTGTGGAGTTGGTCCTCCACAAATCCCCTGCGGGTGTCCTGACTCTGCGCGAGCCTCTTCATTGTCCAGCCACACAACGCACTTGCTGTGTTTTTTTTACACAGGACAATGGAGAAGAAATGTCTTGGGGCAGGGGCGCTAGTGACCCCGGGCTCACAGCGAACTTGGGGACCCAGGCTAGTAGGAGCAAATGACCAGAGCTCCCTACTGGGCCCCACGGGGAAAGGAGATGGGAACAGACCCTAGGAAAGGACATGGAGTTTGGGGTCCAAGGAGTCCCCGCCCGCACCCTTTCGGCGGCTTTCTGGTGGGTCACCAGCTGCTGAGATTTGGAGAAAGCTTTCCCGGCAGGTCTCTCCCGTCGCCGTCCGTTGTCTACAAGGAGTTTTACTGAAACGCGTCAGCGGAGCACCTCGCTTCCTCCCCTGCCCTGGGGTCTACCATCCCAAAGGCCCTGGGAGCTCTGTCTCCTCAGGGGACCCCTCGCGGGCTCTCTCCTTTGTAAGAGCCCCGCCCCGAGCTGTACCTCCTGTGTCTGGAGCAGCGAACAGCTGGGCTGCTGAAAGCCAGGGGCCCGCTTTGGGGAGAACAAGAGGGCCTGTGTCCCCACGTGTTCCAGCTCCTTCGGGTGGCACCGCCGACCAT
The DNA here is from genome assembly GCF_014176215.1 of Rousettus aegyptiacus. NCBI lineage: Eukaryota > Metazoa > Chordata > Mammalia > Chiroptera > Pteropodidae > Rousettus > Rousettus aegyptiacus. Next base: position 194,990 of record NW_023416297.1, on the reverse strand, counting down.
ACGCGGGTCTGCCCGCCCTCGGCCAGCTGACTGGGTATTGTCGTCCATTCCCAGGCCAGCCACCTGTGCGTCTCGTACCTATGAGACAGCGGGTGTTCGTAGAGCGGGCAGCAGTCCCCTGTGAGGACAGGCTCTTTGGTGGCAGGGCAGAAGACAGACACCCATGGACCTCAGCACTTGGCAGGCTGCACTGCGGGGCAGCGCGAGGTGCAGTTAGATGAATGGGCGCCTGGCGCCGCGTCTGTGTGCGCCAGCGTCTCACCCGGCAGAGAGTTCAACGTGGGGCGGCTCAGCCGCGCACCGGGGGACTCAGCGGAACTGCGCCCCGCCTCCATCTCAGGCACGGTCCTGAGCCTTTCAAGCACAGGATGGCCCTGTCGCATCCCCATCTGACGAGTGAGGAAACCGAGGCACGCGAGGTAATGCAACGGCTCCAGGGAACCGGAGCGCGGCGCACACAGCGGCGCAGAGCCGCCCCCGCCCTTCCTCGAGGCCGCGGCGCAGGCGGGGACGCGCGCCGCGCCCGGGCCACCCCCCCCCCCCCCGTGTGCCCGCTCTGTCCAAGGACCGCGTGCACACCAGAATGCTGGCGGCCATGAGATTGGGCCTGCTCCATTTTGCACGTTTTCTGCAGTGCACAGACGTCACTTTGGTGGTCCTTTACCTTTTCTTGCCAGACCTCTTACTTGCATGGTCAGCCCGTGTGCTGCGAATCGGCTGTGTCCATCTCCCGCCCCGCCCCGCGCATTGGCTGCGCCCGGGGATGAGTGCCCTGAGAGCCGGAAGGCACCCCTGCAGAAGAGGCTGGCAAGGCGTGACACGCGCCCCCAAACTTCCGGGCCCTTGTTCTTTCTGATGGCTCTTTCTTTAAAGCAGGAACTTAGTTCAAGAGGGACCACTTGGGACAACAGGGCTGGCTGAGCGTGATTGGGGAGGGAACCCTGAGGAGAGGGTTGTCCAGAGCCCCGGCGTCCCAGGAGGGCACCCTGAAAATCTTTACTGAGACCCGGACAAGTTTTTAAACGAATCGAAGCGTGGGATTTCGCAGTAGCGCATGGGACCCCCATCACGTTGAAGTGCCAACTCCTGGAGGGTAAGAGGAGGTGTAGCCTGGCCACCCCTGCCAGACCCCGGCCTCCGCATCACCACTTGGGGGCCCTCCACCCGCACTTCCAACTCTGACAACTCCTTCGTCTACCCGGCCTGAGTTAAGATGATGCACCCCACGCCCCGCGAGGGAGTGTTAGGGCTCCCGCCCACAGGCGAGGGGACTCTGTGGTGTCTTCACGTTCCTGTAGCAGGGCAGACGGAAGAGGGCATGCTGGCTCCGCCTCCTGCCTGCTCACCTGGGGAGGCAGGTGTGCTCCTCTGTGCTGTCGCCTTTGGAGTGGCTCCAGCTGGTCAGGTGAGCGGCCAGGGTCTCCCACAGAGCCTGGGCACCAGCCAGCTGATGGCTCCAGCGAGCCCTGGCCCACAGGTCCGCAGCGCCTCCTCTTCTGTGTGGAGCAGGACTGAGGAAGCCGCCCCGGGTGGAAAATGTCCCTGTCCAGTGCAAGCTCCTGCAACAGGCGTAGAGCTTCAGAATCTGCTGGATGTGGCCTCTGTGATGTCCACTCCCGTGGGTGGAGCACACCGTGGGGCTGAGCCACCATCACTGGGGAAGGGACAGAAGCTGTGCGGCAAGCACGGCATGTCACGAGCAGCGGCCGGGGCCAGTCTTCTCACGAGAAAGGAGCCGCAGGGATCCAGACAGCCACCCGGCGCGGGGCGCCCCCCCCCAGGGCCTGTCGGAGACACTCCGTGAGGGCGGGACAGGGCGCTGGGTGTTCCGTGCGAGAACCGGGGGTGGATGGCCTCATCCCGAGGCACCGGTAGTAACCTATCTATGAGGTGCCTGCGCATCCTTTTCACCTGTCCACCCCCGACCAGAGCCTGCGCTTCAGGAGACAAGGCGGGAGTCGGCATCTCCCGGGGTGCCTGGCTACGTGGCTAGTGTGGAGCAGGCGCCCATTAACCACGGCTGCCGACACGCCACTACAGGAGCTAGAAATTCTTTCAGGAGATGCCCAAGGAAAACAGCCCGGGCCCTCAAGAGTTGAGTCGAAAGGTTCAAACATTTGTTCGTTTGTTCCCTTAATACATGATTATCAAGCCAGTTTCAAACGCTGGGAAAGCAGCGGGGAAAAGGCAGGACACAGTTCTTGCCCTCTGGGGAGAGGATGTGAACAGGCCAAGTGACTCAGCAGAAGTCGCACTGTCAGAGAATGGAAGAATAAACTAGGGTGTGCGACAGCACGAGGAAGACGGCGCCCGAGCTGAGGACTGGAGGACAGTGAGGAGCCGGCCACAGGGAAGGGCGGTGCTGGCCCAGGAGGCCCCAGCAAAGGCGTCTGCGGCTTGGGTTCGGGAGAGGTAAAGTGTTCCCAAGAGTTCAGATCGGGCCTGCCCTCAGCCTGGTTTTCATTGAAAATCCCTACTCCCCGTGTGGTCTTGGGACATTACCCCGGAGTTCCAGGTTAGGAGGGCCCAGGGTGGCTGGTGGGAGCAGCGCGAATCCACCAGGGTGAGCCCCCTTTCAGTTCAGACTGCACGGGATTGACACAGAGAAAGACACCCAGGCGGGGCATGATGACACCGCAGGAAACAGGCGCCTGGGCTGGAGGCGGAAGAATCGAGGACAAAGGACGTCAGATGCTGGCGTCAACTCCCCACAGACAAAAACACGAGCAGGCTCGAAATAAACACGAGGGGGAATAAGGTGATGGGGGCACCAGAAGCAGGCAGATTTCGAAAACGGAAACCTAAGAGAATGTCTATAAATAATAATAATAAAAAACACAATTCAAAGTTCGTAAAGTTCAGTGGATGGGTTAAAATAAATCAGATGCAGCTGAAGACAGAATCGGTGAAATGGAAGACAAGCCTGCAGGCATTAAACAGACGCAGCACTAACAGGAAATGTGAGAGAGAGGTCAAAAGTGTGGAGATGAGTGTGCAGGTCTGTGACATGCATTTGCTCACGGTTCTGGCGCAAAAGAAAACAGACAACGGGGGAGGCCGTTCCTCCACCTGGACCCCCTGAAGGTGTGCAGGCTGAGGGCAGAGCGCTCCAAGCAGGCGAGGAGAGCAGAGTGTGGCGGTCCCACAGCCAGAACTGGGCCCCTCCGCTGGAGCAGGAATGAGAGCCAGGGGCACAGACGCAGCAGCGGTGCGTGGGGAGGAGCCCAACGGCACAGCCAGGCGCCCTGCTCTCACTCCGCGTGAGCCCACGGCTGGGGGAGACGGCCCGCCTCCTGCTGCTAAAGCACCCCTGGTCTTCCTGGGGCGCATTGACTCTGGCGGGGGTCAAAGTGGATGCGCGAGACCTGTGGGAAGCGGGGATGGAGGTGGAGGCCAGGACGGGGTGGGGCACGGCTGCGGGCGGTGGCTTTTGGAAGAAGAGTCAGCAGGACTGGATGAGGATGTGAGATGGAGATGGGGTGGCGGCTGCTGCGCCAGGAACAACTGGGGAGGTGAAAGGTGAGAGGGCATGTGAGGGCGAGACCCAGGAGGCAGGCGATGACATCGCTAACGGGCGCATTAACGACATCATGTCGATAGAGAGCAAAATGAGTGTGTCCTCCCACAGGGAGCGAGAATGGGGGGCCCAGAGAGAACCAGGGAGGGCTGGGGACTGGGCGTTGCATCATGGGAACCTGGCGGGAGGCGGCAGTATGAAGGTCACAGAGCTGTGACTTTCCCAGGGGCCCTGGCCAGCACAGGAGGCTGACGCGCCCGCAGCCTGCAGACGAGGGAGCCGGTCCATTTAGGGGCCCCGCGAGGTGGCAGGAGTGGTCCTTGCATGTCTGTTGAGTGGCCGAGTGAATGTGGTAGAGGTCACAGAGCTGGTGGGCGGGAGGCGTGGTAGCCGCTGCTCCAACCACCAGCAGGTACTGAGTCACATGTAAGGTGAGACCCTTTATAGAAAAGCAGAAGAAAAGAAAATACCTGGGAACAAACAAGAAGTTAGGGAATGTGGAAATCCTACTTAGGGAAAGAGAAGAGGTCGGCCCACTCCTTCGAGGCGCACCTGACCTGTGACCCGCGTCAGAGCGCTGATGTGGAAACGGCCCAATCAGCGTTTGTGGAAAAACGCACGTGAGCGCGCACGCGGCGAGCACGCGCAAGGTGAGTGCGCTTTGGCCACAGAAGAGCGCGAAAGGAAGGGCCACGTCCATCACGAGGACGACACGACGGCTGTCACTCAGCACAGAGGAACGGGACGAAGCTGAGGGTCCGGAATGGACCCGAGTCATCTCGGGGGCGTGGACCTGGGAAGCTGCGTCTCCAGGACTGAGGCAAAGGCGGGTCACCAAAGGCAGGCGCTGGGACGGGGGGCGAGGCTTTTTTTTTTTTAACTGAATCTTTACTTCACGCAAAATAAATTCCAGATGGAGCAGGAATTTAATCATGAAATATGAAACTAGAAAAGCTCTAGAAAAAAATTGGAAAAATGGTTTATCATCTTGGAGCAAGGAGGGCTTTCTCAAGCAAACCACTAAACCCTAAAGGATAAGATTAATAATTTTGTTTTTGTGTTCTTAAAAAAAAAAAAAAAGCGCCAAAGGATCACAAACTGGGGGGTGGCGGGGGAGGCAGGGGATTGCAACAGATATATCAAGACTAATTTCGTAACACACGAAACGGCTCTTGCAAATCAGCAATGAAAAAAAAAAACTAATAGAAACATCTGCAAAAGATACTACCCCCATTCCATTATTAAAAATCAAGTGATAAACGGTGTGAAAATAAATAAATAAAGGTAATGAAGACACGACCCCACTCCTGAGCGCTGGAGACTCGCCAAGGACCTGTGCGTTCCAGCACCGCACGTCTGCGCTGGCTGCAGGGTGGGTGCCACTTGACCCCTCCCAGCTCCACATTTGGGCGTCACCCAGGCAGCCAGAGGGTGGCCGGAGCTGGAGCGTTCTCACCATGGAAATTGGCAGACGTGTTGCTTGATTTATCGTTTTGTTTATCGACAGACTTCTGGAAGACAACACCCGGGGGTCTCGCGCCCCAGGAACTCGGCCGTGGGACCCCTGACCCTGCCGCAGCCCCTCTGCGCTGTGGGTGTTAGAGTTCTGGATGTCTGTCCCCTGCAAACACAGCCTTCCAGGGGTAGGAAACTGATTTCTTTTAAGCGTGAGACTCGGTTGCAGGTGCTGCATACCCTGGAGCAAAGCACCGAGGTTCCGAGACGAGGCGGGACGGGTGGCAGCCTTGTTGTTTTTCCTGAGCGAGCCCGTGGGGAGAGGCCCTCCCGGGGTTACACTGCATCCCAACCCGAGACCTCGCCTCAGGCACCAGGATGACGGCAGCAGTAGCAGGGACGGGGAAGGGCAGCCCGTGGAGCCAGGCAGGCACCCCTGGGCTCTGCCACCCCACACCCCGTGTTTGCACAGACAGTGACCTCTGTCCGGCCTGCAGGACCACCACCAGGTCCAGACTTGGGATCAGCTGGTGGCCCCCAGCCCCTCCCGAAGGCCCCTGGGATCCTCCCCCAGGGGCCGTGCAGTCCCTGCCGGCTCTGGGCCAGGAGGCACTGCGGTGAATGTGACCCTGTGTGGATTTCGGGCAAGGTCAGAACAGGCACCCAGCTCCCACCTGGCACCCTCTCTCTCTCTCTCCCTGCTATGGACTGAACTGTGTCCCCTGCAAATCCAAATGCTGAAGCCCCGGCCCCCAGTGTGACTCTCTCTGAGGGCAGGGCCTTTAGGATGTAACTAGGGTTAAACGGGGTCGTAAGGGTGGGCCGGGACCTGATAGGACTGGCCTTTTAATAAGGGGAAGATCGACCTCGGACCGCCAGCCTCCAGAACTCCGCGGAGTGGCGGCCTGCTGCTGCAGGCACCCGTCTGTGGCATTTTGCTGGGCAGCGGCGCTGACTAAAGCTCTCTCTCCACCTGCTCTTGGAAAGCCAGTCACGTGTTGTGAGGGAGCCTGGGCCACAGGGAAAGTCACACGCTGCTGTCCCTGCTGGCGGCCGGCAGGCACCAACCACTGTGCTGGCTCGTTCAGCAGGGACTCTCGCAGGACCCCAGCCCCGTGCCCTGCCCCTGCGCAGAGCAGAGCAGCGCTGAGCCCCAATCAAATGCAGATTCCGGAACAATGTACCAAGCGGCCCTGGGGTGTCTTCTTAACGGCTTTATTGTGGTAGAATTGATACCCCATGAAGCCCACCCATTTGGAGTGCACGACTAAGTAACCTTAGTAACCTCGGGGAGCTGTCTGGCCATCGCCACAGCGCCATTTCAGAACATTAGCGACACCCCCAAATTCCCTCTGCGCGTTCGCAGTCACCTCCTGCCCCCGCCCCCCGCGGCCACAGACGTGCCTGTCCCGGCGCTGCCCACGCAGGGAATCAGGCCGCCTGGGGCCCCGCGGGTCCGGCCCCCTCGCGAGCGCAGCCCTGTGTCGGAACCCGCTGTGCTCGTGGCGGCCGAGGGGCGCCCTCGCGTGGCGCCCCGCCCTTCGCGGGCGCGCTCCGCAGCCGCCGGGGTCGGGCGGTCGCGGGCGGGCTGCCACCACAGGCGGCGGGCACGTGGGCGCCGCTGCGTGGCCCTGCGCTTTCAGTCTGCGGCGGGCTCCGGGCAGCGGCGAGGCTGGGTCCTGCGGGAGGTGACCCCCGGGGGGCAGCGGTGAAGGAAGCGAAGGCCTCGGGAAACAGCCAGGCTCTCTCCCCAGGGCACTGCGCCAACCGCGGAAGGTTCCAGCCCCCACCCGCACCCCGCGCCCCAGCCAGAGCGGGTCCCCGCGGGCGGGCCGGAGGGCCGGGGCGCGCCTGTCGTGGTTTGGCTCGTGCCCGCCCCCTCCCCGCGTGACTACCGATTTTAGCATCTCTGCGCGCGCTTGCCGGCCACCTGCGTCTCTTCTGCGGTGAAACGTCTCTTCAGATCTTTAACTGGGTTGTTCGGGTTCTTATAACGGAATGGGAAGATCTTGTCTGTGCTCCGGGTAGGCATTATTCGTCAGGTACCTGATTCCCAAAGGTTTTTCTCCGGGTCTGTGGCTCGTATGTTCTTTTCAGTAGTGTCTTTCGAAGACCAAAGTTTTATGTCTGGGTGAAGTTCGGGTTTGGATTGTGCTCCCAGGGCCGGATCCAGGGACCGTCCCTGCCCCAGCCCTGGGCGAACGGTGGTTCTGGGGGTGTCCACGCAAACTCTTCGGGATTTTCTACGTTTCGATGGTGTGTCCTTTTCCCTGTCCAGTCGAGACGCCTCTTGCGCCACTGTTCGGACCCACTGCACTTCAGGATGGGTTGTCCCTGAGCAGCAGGTAACGGAGGCTGAGCGTGGCCTGCACTGGCAGCGCCGTGTCGGCAGAGAGGCAGGCCGCGCCCCACGGGGCGTTGGAGGCGCAGAGCGAGGCCGCGGGCAGAGTGAGGCCGCGGGCTGCAGGCTCAGAGCCCTGGGGCCTGCAGGCGGCTTGGGCGGGTGGCCACTGTCCCTTCCCGCACGCACACCTGCTTCCCCAAAAAGGCTGGGTGGAAGTACACATGCCACGTTCACCCACCTGACTACGCACTGTGACCGTTCTGCCTTAAATGTTTCTCTCGGGGGCCGTTTGGTGCCCCGGGTTGCAGGGACACAGCAATCTGCTGGCCTGCGTGTCTGTTTAAGGGCAGCCGGACCAACACCATTCACGTCGTAAAACATTGCTGCTGTCCCACCAAAGCGGTCGGTCAGTTCTTAAAACATTAGTAAGAGCTATGGGAAGGGGAGGGTCTATTGTCATTATTAACAGAATTTGATCCTATCCCGAGAAAACCCCGGAGAAGTGCTGTAACTAATCAGAGCTAAGAGAATGGTGAGTTTTAAGATATAAGGGGACGGTCTAAACAGCAAGCGATGACAGAAAGGGCCGTTGGCGCCGACCTGTGCCCCTCCTCTCCCATAGGGACAGAGCTCTTGACCTAGGGCCGAACCCAGGACCCCCAGAAGGGAGACCCCCTCCCCAGCCTTCCGGCAGAAGCTGGGCGTGTGCGGCTGGGCTGTGGGGCAGTGTTCGAGTGTGTGGACAGTGGTCCCATGCCTGTCTGCGGGGCCGAAACCGTGATGGTGGGCGACGGTGAGGGCCGCGGATCCACCTGACTGGCCACAGGTGCCCAGACAGGTTAAGCATGATTTCCAGGTGGCCCCAGATGGGTCAGCGTTTGAATCAGTGGAGTCAGCAAAGATTTCCTTCTCCTGTGTGGTGGGCCTTGCCCAAGCAGTCGAGGCCTGAATAGGACCAAAGGTGGAGGAATTCGCCCGTTTCTTTTCCTTTCTTGTGTTGAGTTGGGGCATCACCTCTCCCTCTGCCCTCGGGCTTGGATGTGCACCCTTGGGCGCCCTGGTTGTTGGACCTTCAGACACAGACAGAATTACAACACCAGCTTTCCTGGACTTCGGCTTGTAGACAGCAGATCGTGGGGCGTCCCAGCCCCCATGGGTGCAGAGCCCACCCCTTGAAACAAATGACCTTTAATGTGTCTGTCCCATCGGTGGTTTCTCTGGGGACCTGACTAAACCATGAGCTTGGAAACGGACGTGGAAGTTCCACTGAGAGAATGACTACGTGGCTGTGCCTGAGAAACCGCCTTGCGTCCTCTTGCTCCTGAGACCTGGCGACCCCAGGGCCTGCCCCGCCGCCCCTGAGATCAGCCAGCGACGGCGTGAAGCGCGGCGGAGCTGGTGCCCGGGAGCGGCCCGTTAGCAGCGCTGTCATCGTCACTGCTGCCACGCTTCGCAGGGAGGGGAAGCTTCCTAACCAGCACCTCAGCGACCCGGCCACAGCCGAAGCCACGTGATGTCACTGCAAGAACCCGAGACGGGAGGATACATGGCCCCTTCTCAAGCCTGCTTGCAAGAAAGTCAGGGTTGAGCCGCCCTCGTGAAACACCAACACAAAACCCAGACGGACGACACTGCACCAGGTGTGGGAGAACCACCGCCGGGACCGAGGGGACTTTCTGAGCAAAGGGACGGAAGGAAACCGCTGGCTGAGAGCCAGGCTGTGCCTGTGCCCTGGAGACGTCAAATGTCCCCACGGCCGAAAATCCACCATCAGTAAAGCTACAACGCAACCGGGAGGACATCGATACGTTAGGGGCCAAGGGCTGACATCCTGGGCGCATGAGGTGTCCTGCAAGTGCCGGGGAGGAGTGTGGAGCAGGCAGGGGAGGGCAGCCCAAAGGCCGCAGGGGGAGATGGATGGGCTGGACGCGTGGGGACAGGTGTCCACAGGTGGGGATGCCCGTTGGCCTGTCAGACTGCCAGGGACTGGGCACCAGGACCCCGGAGTCGGTGCTGCATGGGCAGTGGGTGTCAGTGCACTGGGGGCGCGTTGGCTGCTGCCCCCTGGGAATCTGCTAGGGGGTGGTGAGGAGCTGAAGGCCCCACAGTGGCTTTGCCTGGCAGTGACCCTGAGGTCTCTGGATGCAGCAGGCAGAGCCCATGCCCAGAGGCCATGCCAGCCCAGAGGCCACGCCGGCTTGGCTCCTGAGAAGGCATCCTCTCCGGGTGCTCCTGCGGGGTAGGGGCAGCCCCAGCACAGCCTCCATGGGAAACGATGCATCAACGAACAGCTGAATGTGGAACACACAATGCGATCCTCTTTGGTTAACGAGACGTGTGGACATGCATGTACCCGCGAAGCACATGTTCACGTGTAAGTGGTCAGGGCCGGAGGAGAGGCCAGAAGGTTCTGGCAGATCCTGGAGCGTTACGGAATTCTCTGCCGTGGGGACTCAGTCGACCTAGTTTTTCCTTTTTGCTTGCCATTCTTCACATTTTCTCTGCGATGCACATGCATAAATTGTGCAAGAAAACAAAGGAAAGGAACATAGGCTCCCGCGGCCGGACGCGTAGGTGACAGGCAGGCTGCCGACTGGGCGTCGGGTGCCATCCGGCTGGGTTCGCCCAGTCTGAAAACGATGAGGACAAAGGCCCCACCCCACCCGCACCACACAGGAAACGGAGGCCGTCTCGTGAGGGTGCTGTCTTCCCAGGAAGCATCGCGAACATTGAGGAGAATCAAGCGAATCTATACGGCAGCTCCAGGGGCCCCGTGGGAAACGTCAGGAGGAGCGACAGAGGCCCACGGAAGCCGTGAGGACGTGAGCCCGTTTTGTTCACCGTCACCGTTTCGGAAACTGGAGTCTAAAACAAGCCCCGCGATCCTCTGCCTGGCCCCGGCCTCGCTCCGGAGAACAAACACCTCGCGCCCCAGTCACTCACGCTGGAGTCCGCCCTGGGCGCGCTCAGCGCAGGCGAGGCGCAGGTGTGACCGGGGCATGCGCAGTGCAGGAGAGGCGCAGGTGTGACCCGGGCATGCGCAGCGCGGGCGAGGCGCAGGTGAGACCCGGGCGTGCTTAGCGCGGGCGAGGCGCAGGTGTGACCGGGGCATGCGCAGTGCAGGAGAGGCGCAGGTGTGACCCGGGCATGCGCAGCGCGGGCGAGGCGCAGGTGAGACCCGGGCGTGCTTAGCGCGGGCGAGGCGCAGGTGAGACCTGGGCGTGCTCAGCGCAGGCGAGGCGCAGGTGTGACCCAGGCATGCGCAGTGCGGGTGAGGCGCAGGTGAGACCCGGGCCAGGCGCAGTGTGGCTCTCGGGGGGGCGGGACCGGAGCAGCGCTCTGCACAGCGCCAGGTCTGGCAGGTGAGACAAGAATTGTCAGTGGACAGTGGGGACAGGCGTGGGTGACATTTCACGTGGCTGAGTGTGGGGGAGGGAAGTCTAGCGGCAGGACATGCCAATGGGCTGTGGCACGCCGCCGTGGACCGTCTGCTTGCGGCGTGCTCGTGCAGCGTCGCCGGCGCGGAAAGGTGCTCCCCTCCCGCGGCTCTGCGAAAGTCGGGACTTCCAGCGGAAAGACGCCCCGGGTTCAGGAGGAATGCACAGAGGCGGCGGCCCCCGCGGCCTGAGAACAAGGGGCACCTCTGTGTCCCATGTGACACTCCTCTGTGCTTCGCACAATGGCAGTAGTGTCACAATAGGCCAGTGCATGAGTTAGGTGTTGGAAAACAGCAAGCCCCTAACAGAAGCCAGCGAAGGACGGTCCCGGAGAAGTCACAGCACCCACCTAGTGACAGTCACACTGGGGACCGACGTCAACCTCAGCGCCATTCAGGTTAACACAGAAATGGTCTCTCATTTTCCTTACAGTTCCTTTATTTTTAAAAATGTTTTACACTGAGCAAAAATGACTGTGGTAATCTGAAAGCAACATGATGCCTTAAGTTGAAGAAGAAAAGTGGGACCAGATGGAGGCACCCCAAATGCCTGGGTTGGTGTGGGATCACGTGAGTGGGGGGTGCAGTTTGGAGCAAATAGGGACTGAGCCACACAGCATTTTCCACAAGACAGGGAAGTGTGGTCGCAGGCTGAAAGGCCGTCGGGGTCCATCCTGCTGGTGCCGTGTGGCCGAGAGGCCGGCAGTGGGCCGGAGCCACCAGACAGCCAGCCTGGCGTGACTTGGTAACCGCCTGGGTGTGGGGAGGGGGAGGAGAGAAGAGTAGAAACCAGCTCAGGGTGGGAGATTGCCCATCCCCCAGGAGGAAGAGAAAATTCCGGTGGGCATGACAGATCAGAAAGCAAAACACACACACGCACAAAAGGCGGCCTGTCTGGGATTCAGAACCAGGCCGAAGACAGATGAACAATATCAGGTATGTGGACGTGGAAGGGACAGGGGGACATGTGTAGCTCATTGTCTTGATGTGCCGATGGTTTCATAGATGTAAATACTCATGGAACTTATGGAATAACCCTTGGGTCCAAGAGGAAATCAAAAGGGAAATGTATCAAATTATACATTTTAATATGTACAGTTATTATGTGTCAATTAGGCCTGGTAACACCCCAGACTTTCAGCTTGGAGCCTGAAGGGCAATGCCCCAGAGGCCAGAAGGCAGGGCCTCCCAAAGCTGGAAGCCGCCTGGCACCCCATCACCTGGCCACATGCAGGAGCGGGCCTGGCCCCATGTGATGGATAGAATAGAAATTCTCTCTGAACAAAAAACCTCCAGAGCCTCACTGTTTTCTTCACAACGATCACCGCTTACCCGAGATTCCCAGGTGTAGACCAAGGATCACGTAAACTGAGAGCAAATAACAGACGTTACGTCCAGAGGTCACCAGGTACTGCCGTAGTTAGAAGGGACCTTAAAATGCAAGCAATACGTTTGAGAACGTGAATGAAAAATAGTGAGTTTCATCAGAGAATTGAAGCCAAAGGGGAGAGAAGCATATAGACATTCCAGAAGCGAAGTGTAAAATGACTGAAATGAACATTTGAAAAGCAGATCATAGCATGTGGCCGAGAGAGGACACGCGAGGGTTTGTAGAAAAGCCCCAGCTGGGAGCGTGGAGGGGAAGGGAGTGAAAACGCAGAGTGCCAGGCGTTTGGGAAGCAGCGAGTTCCTGGCGCAGGTGCAGGTGAAGCCCCAGAGATGCGTGGGAGAGGCCGGTGCGGAAGCCGCATGTGCACAGTGCTGGCCGAGAATTTTAAAAGACCTGCGAAAGACAAAAAGCCACAGATCCGGGAAAGCTCTACGAATTTAATTAGCACCAATAGAAGAAAATCACCTAGGAACATCCTGGCAGAACCGCTGAAAATAGAAAATTTAAAAGCACCCAGGAAAAAATGGTGCATTATCTTCAGAGAGCAACGAAAAGGCACAAAGTGCTTTTTAAATAGAAGACAGTGGAACAAGGCCCTGAAAGTGCTCGGAGAGATCGACTGCCCACCCCTCATCCCGACTGGCCTGGAGGCCCCCCCCCCAGCCCGCCCCAGCAGCTGTGAGAACAGGTTTGTCATGCGAAGCTGCCACCGTGATTGATGATCAATGTACCAACAGTCCTTTGAACTATGGAGCAGTGTTGGGCTGTGGGCCTGATTTCACGCGATAGGTCTGGAGACCTGAGAACAAAGAGTGATGAACCAAACGGCAAACGTGGGAAGATGTGAGCTTACATGTGGCCGAGTGATTGTTGGTTCCTACTTTTGGGTCTTGAAACATTTTTATTAAGAAATTACAAAGAAAAGCCACCAGCCGAGGCTTCTCAAAGCAGATGTTCTTCTCCTGCTTTGGCCCCTTGGGTGGTTTTGTGTGTTGTCACGACCAGGCTCCCTCCTCTAGCTGCACTGCTCGGCCTCGCCCTGCCGTGCAGGTGGGGTCGGGGGCAGCACATCCAGGAAGGGGCTTGGCCACCCACCCGCCACTGGCTGCTCACAGCAGGTGGGGGCCTCTGTGTCCTTCCAGCAGTCTCGCAGCTTTGCTTCGTTTTTACTCTTAGCGCCGATGTCACTTGGGATTCACTGCTAGAGCAGCGTGAGGTTGGGATTCGGTTTACCCTTCCTGCTCCTCCTCTGGAGGAGGAGACCACCGGACACCGCTGCAAAGATTCGAGACCCCTGAGTCGCGCACACGCGGCTCATTTCCGGACTCCTGGTTTTATTCCACTTGCCCATTTGTCTGTCTTGGTGCAAATACCACCTGGTTTTAACAGCTGTAATGTGATAGATTTTGGCTTAAGGAAGGGCAATCTTCCTCCTTGTGCTCTTTGTTCTTAAAGAATTATCTCGACTAGTCTTGTGGATTACCTCTTCCAGATGACTTTAGGATCAGCTTATCAAGTTACCTGAAAATCTCGTTGACCTATGATTGGGATTAATACTGACTCGTGAAGAGTCCGTGTTTATAACTTTGCTTCCAAGTGGGAACCGGGCGTTTTCTGAGTTAGTTTACGATCCTGTCACCTCCCACAATTAAGTTTCAGAGGTTTTAAAAAATGTAGTCCTACGCGGTTTTTTTTTAGGGTTATTCCCAGGGATGTCATGGGTGTTGGAGTGACTGTGAATGGCATCTGCAAATACTTGAGGGCACAAGTGGGTGGGGGGACACAGAAATGTGAGTCACAGGTAACCACAAGTGGCGAGAGTCTTGGGGAGACAGGCAAACAGGGCACGGGGGCGCATGGGGACGGATGTCCGAGCAGGCGAGGCTCAGGGCCCGGAGCCCCGGCTAGCGGCGGGGTTGACCAGTCAGCACAGAAGGTCGGCGGGCGGTCCCCGGTCCCCGGTCCCCACCTCGACCTGCGTTGCGCCGCCCAGTCCCTGAGCTCCGTTGCCCAGACCCCGCCGGGCCCCGCCCACCGCCCGGCCCCGCCCCTGGGCCCGCCCATAGGCCGAATCCGGCCGCAGGACGCGCTCACAGCCCAGGCCCCGCCCACCGGCCCGCCCCTCCCGCTCAGGCCCCGCCCCTCCCCCGGAAGCTCTCGCGCTGCGAGAGAGGCCTGCTGCTCCGCGGTTCCGAGGCTCGGCGGCTGTGCGCGGCTCGGAGGCGCGGGTTCGAGTCGTCGCGTCCCCGCCGCGGCCCGGTGCCCGTGTCCGGCCGCCCCGCGGGCGCGGCCGTTGCGGACGGCGCGCGCGGCGAATCCGCCGCTGCGAATCCCAGGCGCGGCGGCGGCGGCCTCGCGAGAGTCTGCGCGCGGACGCGGGCCGAGCGGGCCGGAGCGGCGGGTCGGGCCCGCGGAGCCGCCGGCATGACGGGCCGCGTGTGCCGCGGCTGCGGCGGCACCGACATCGAGCTGGACGCGGCGCGCGGCGACGCCGTGTGCACCGGCTGCGGCTCGGTGCTCGAGGACAACATCATCGTGTCCGAGGTGCAGTTTGTGGAGAACAGCGGCGGCGGCTCGTCGGCCGTGGGCCAGTTCGTGTCGCTGGACGGTGGGTCCGGGGCCGCGCGGGGTCGTGGCGGGACTGAGGAGCGGGGCCGCGGCGTGGGGCCGGGGCCGGGCGCCGTCCGAGGGGCCCGCTCACGCCCCGCGAGCTGGGCCGCGCTCCCGCGCGGTACCGGCCGCCGCCCCCACGTGTGCCGCCGGGCGCCCGGCGCGGGGAGCCACGCCGGCTGCCACCTCTGGGGCCGGGCGTCGCTCGCTCGGCCGCCGCCCCCGGGGGCGCCCAGGCGCTCGCGCTGTCACTGCCGCCGCACGTGGCCTCGGGCGGCGGCCACTTTGGGGTGCTGAGAACGTGGGCACGGGTTCTCAGTTCTCGGGAAGGGCCCCAGGGGTGCGGTGGCTGGGTCGTGGGCGGCCGGAGGTGTCACTTCGGGACACACCGCCCTGTGGCTCCACTGTGGCCGGCCGGGCTGCTGCTCACCAGTTGCCCAGCCGCGTCACCAGCACTGGGTGGCGTCGGGGTTTCCCTTCCTGAGCAGCAGGCGCGGGGTGCCCCAGCGCTGTGGGTGTGCGTCTCCCTGACGTACGTTGATGCTTTGAACATGCTCTTTGGCCATCCCTGAATCCTCTTCGCCAACGTCTGCCCTGTCTTTCGCTTGTTTTTTTTTGTTTTTGTTTTTTGTTTAGGTCGCAGGTTTTCTGACTGTTGAGTGTGGAGCGTTCTAGGTACAAGTTCTCTGTTGGATGTGTGATTTGCAGAGCAGAAGTCAACATTTTGATGAAAAGTTTTAAATGTTTGAGGCAGTCCAGTGTATCGATTCTTTCTCTCTCATAGCTTGTACTATTCGTGCCTAAGAAGTCTTCTAACCCTAGGTTGCCATGTTTTTCTTCTAAAAGTTTTATTTTTGTTGTTTTACCTTTAGATCTGTGACCACTTTGAGTTTAATTTTTGATAAGTGTGACGTGTAGGCCGAGGCTCACCTGTTGCAGTGAACGCCCAGTTCCAGCTCCATCGGTTGCCTTTGCTCTTGGGCAGAGGTCGCTGGGCCACGTTTCTGTGGGTCTGTCCCGCGCTGTCTTCTGTTCCTGCGACCCCAGTGCCAGCCCCGCCGAGCACGCTGCCTCGTCTCCTGCACATTCGTAGCAGCTCTTGAAATCAGATTCTGTGAGGCCTCCGACTTGGCTCTTTTCAAAATCGTTTTAGCTATCGTAGTTCCTTTCCCTTTCCCTTCCATTTTAGAATAAGTTCGTGTATATTTAACAAAAACTACTGCTGCGGTTTTGATTGGAGTTGTGTAAATCTCTTGACAAATTTGGGGTGATTTCACATTTTTACTATATTGTCTTTTCCAGTCCATGAGCACAGTATGTCTACACACATTCGGGTTTTCTTTGCCATGGTTCATCAGCATTTCGTAGTTTCCAGCATAAAGCTCCTGTACATTTTTTATACGTGTGCATAAGATTCAAATAGAACTATTATAAATTACGTTTTTTTAAAATTTAGTTTTCAGTTGTCCGTTGCCAGGAAATGGAAGTATGGTCAATTTCTGTTGTTGGCCTGTTTCCTATCACCCTGCTAAACTTAGTTCGAGGAGTCCCCTCTCCCCCAAATCCCCCGGACTTCCACCACCCCTGACCTGCGGATGTTGCCGTCTCCCCTTAAGAGCTGGATCTCTGAAGGTGGGGTGTCTCCGCTCACGCTCGTGGCGTGCACCGGGGCCTGGTGCACCTGGGGCCTGGCGCACCCGGGATATGGACCATGGCTCCCCCTGGGGCTCAAACCCAGAACCTCCTGCGTGAGAAGTAGACGTGCTCACCACTACACTACGCAGCCGCCCTCTAGGAGTTTTTCGTAGCTCCTTTGGAATAGTCCGGGTAGGCAGGCATGTTCTCCGTAAACAGGGCTGTTCTGTTTCTTCCTCCTGCTGCTCTGCCTCACCTGGGAGCAGACACGTTGGCCTTGTCAGCCCAAGGGGAAAGCACTCTGTCCCTGGCTCGGCGCGACGCCGGTGACAGGCTTCCTGTCTGTCCTCGGTAAGGCTGATGGTGTTCCCCTCTGTTCCTCGTTTGCAGAGGGTTTTTACCATGAGAGGGCGTCGGATGTGGTCGCGTGCTTTTTCTGTATCATGCTACAGTCGTGTTCTCTAGTCTGTCAGTGTGGCTGATTTTTGAACGTTGAGCCTGCCTTGCACTCTTGGGGTGCTCACTAGGTCTGGGGTGTTGCTGAGTAGACTTGCTAGTATTTTGTTGAGGTTTTATGTGTGCATTCATGTGGAATATCGGTCTGTTGTTTTCTAGCAGCGTCTTTGGCTTAGGTGTCCAGGTCATGCGCCTCATGGACGGAGCAGGGAAATGTTCCCTTCTCCTCCGTTTTCTGGGAGAGATTGTGTGGGGTTGGTGTTATTTCTCCCTTGAATGTTTGGTAGAATTCACCAGTGTAGCCATCTGGGCCCGGAGGGTTCTTTTTTTCAGGTTTTTAACTACAGATTCTGTTTCTTTAATAGTCGTAGGTTATAGTTAAGAGTTCAGATGATCTCTTTTGCCTTGGGTGCATTTTTGGTTTTGAGGATTTGGTCCATGAGATCTAAGTTGAGTTTTGGCACGTAAGGTTGTTGACGCTGTTCCCTTATCCTCTTGCAGTCTGCGGGATCTGTGGTGATGGCCCTTCCTCCTTTCGAGCATTGGTGTTTCGTGTGCTTTTTCCCTTCGTCTCTCTCGCTACAGGTCTGTCAGTTTTATTGATCTTCTCGAAGGACCAGCTTCAGGCGATCAGCCAGGAGGGGATGGGACAGTGAAGACCATGGCCCCAGTGAGGTCACAATGGCAAGGCTGCTGTGCTGGCGCCTGGGGCCTTGGCCCGAGGAGAGGCCTGCCCTCCCCGGGAGGGGTGTGGGGAGGGGAGCGGCTCTGGGTAGCAAGGACTTAGACTTGGGGCAGGGCAGGGCTCCCCAGCAGGGTGCGAAAGACAGTGTATGTGTGACAGGCCCCCTCCAGCGTCCTGTGTGTGCGTCGCACTGAGGGGCTCTGGACAGGAGTCCTGGGTGTCCTTACGTGGCCGACTGGAGGCAGGAGGGAGCTCCTGCTTCCTGGGGACCCTCCCGCTCTCTGGGGAGAGCACCTCCCCTGGTGTCCATGTCATCGTGTCTGTCAACTATAAGCAAGAGCACTTGGTACCTCTGTGATGGATGGCCCACCCCGCAAGTCCCTGAGAAAGGCTTGCTGTCCCCAGCCCTGGAGGGCTCGGAGCTGGAGTCCGGTCCTTGCTGGCTGAGGCCCCTGGACCCTAAATAACGCCCGCGCCGCACCCTGGGGGCTGGCCCGCCACAGCCTGCCTGGCGGCGGGGGGTCTGAGCAGGGCCTGGTGCCCAGAGCTGGAGGTTCCGTGCGTCTCTCCCTTGTGGCCCCGCAGAGCCCTGGTGAGCTCCGGGCTGAAGTCTGCCCTGGAGGTGCCCCAGTGACAGGACTGTTGCTTGTAAGATGTCCTCTGCTGCTGCTGTCACCTTCCCGGCTCCATGCTGTGTGGTTTCTTTCCTGTCGCCAGAGTTTAAACCGAACAAAACTGGCTCTCCGGTGCCCCGGCGGCCGCCCCGGGGACGTTCAGGATGCCCGCACTGCTCGGCTGCGCATCTGTCAGTCGCAAGAGATCCGTGCCCTCAGTGCCGGGACTCGCCACAGGCTCGCGGGCGTCAGTGGCACTCTGGTCCATGCGCCATCTCAGGCTGCGGGATCCCTGAGTTCCTCTTCCATCCTGGGCCGCCCCCCTGGACCTCATGTGGAGTCTCTCCTTGAAAGGAGTTTCACAGCAGCAACAGAAAGCCCACACTTTAAATAACATCAATAGGAAGTCGTTACAGTTTTCGTCTCCGAGCGGGGGGAAGCCCTGAGTGTGTGTGGGTCTTCCTGGGCCCTGAGGCCCCCGGCCCCGCCAGGACCCTGCCTTTCTCCTTTGGCCCAGGGGCGCCAGTGGTGCTGGCTTTGTCCGAGACAGCCAGAGTGGCAGAACTCGCGGCACGCCCCTCGAGGCTCGGGGTCAGGCTTTGCACCTTCTTGCTGTTGCAGCCACAGCCCTGGGGAGCATCTTGGGTCCCAGGGGCTTTGTGGGTCCCTCCCCAGCCGCCCACAAGGTGGCAGTCTTGGCCTGACTGTGTCAAAGTTGCTTGTTTGTTCCAGCTTGTGGTTTTTATTGTTAAAGGATCTCGCGGAATATGTGAAATGTTTTTAGAAGTAGAGGGAATGGTACCAAGGGCATCTGAAGGGCGAGGACATCATGCATGGGCAGCTTTGGCCAGCAGTGACACTCCAGCCCCACGGTGTCGGTGCGCTGAGAGAGCTTGGTCTGACAGGGGACAGGCAGGGAGCACACGATGCCCTCAGGCTCTGCCCCGGGAGCTTGGTG
Source organism: Rousettus aegyptiacus (assembly GCF_014176215.1). Classification (NCBI taxonomy): domain Eukaryota; kingdom Metazoa; phylum Chordata; class Mammalia; order Chiroptera; family Pteropodidae; genus Rousettus; species Rousettus aegyptiacus. Next base: position 175,890 of record NW_023416297.1, on the reverse strand, counting down.
ACCATGTGTAAGTGTGCATGTGTGTGCATGTGAGTACATGTGTGCACACGTGTGCGAGTGCCTTGTGTGTGCACATGTGAGTACACCTGTGCACTGTGTGTACTGTGTGCCTGTATGCATGTGTGCACATGTGAGTGCATGCATCTGTGCACATGCGTAAATGGGCCCAAGTGCCTGAATGCATGAGTGCGCTGTGAGCACATGCATGTATGCTCGTGTGCATGTGTGCACACGTATGCCTGTATGCATGTGTGCACTGTCAGCACGTGCGTGCCCTTATGCATGTGTCTGTATGCATGTGTGAGTGCGCACGTGTATGAGTACGTCTGTGTGCTTTTGTGCGTGCGCCTGCATGCATGTGTGCACATGTGAGTGTGTGCACGTGTGTGTGCATGTGTAGGGGCAGCAAGGCTCAGGGGACGGCTCCTGGAGCAGCCCCGGGAAGGGTGCCATGGCAGGGCGGTGGGGAGGACGCACGGAAACAGGAGAGAGAAGTCCTGGTCGTGCGAGGAGGGTACCTGTTGGGGCAGGGAGCCAGGGGCGTGATGGAGGGGGTAGAGGTGGCGCCACCCCCGGGTGGCGGGTTGGAGCAGGTGGAGGGAGGAGCAAGGAGGCCGCATTTAACACCCGACCTGTAGTCTGAGCAGCGCAGCCTCTCCGTGTCTGTCAGTGTCTGAGCAGGGCAGGCGGCTGGCGGGAAGGCCACCAAGTGTCCCGCAAGGTGGGACTTCAGGGGCTTACGTCCTTTCGTTGTCCTTTTTCTGATTCTATCTTACTCTCATTTTTTGAAAACATATCCACATAAATGTGAACAATAGGTAATTCGTTTTCTAAAATTAAGGTTGGGGCGTGCTGGGAACAAACCAGCTGGGATGTGGCTGACCTGATCAGATGCCTGTGAGTGACTGTGGCCCTCGTCGCGAAGATTTCACGTTTGAAAAAGCCAGCAGCAGCATAGCCGGTGGCAGAGGCCGCCCGTCTCGGCCCCGCCGAGCTCATGGGTACCACGCCTACCGGCCCAGGCTGCCTGGCACCCCCAGCCCTGGGGCGGAGCACACCGCTGCCATGCTCCCGCTCACCCCCCACGGCCAGCTCTTGAAGACACGGCGCCTGCGGTGACCTGTTAGGGCACCAACACCCAGTGTGACAACAGCTGTCTCCAGGCACCGCCAGCTGTCCCGGGCACCGCGCCGTACTGGACAGGGCCACAGGCTCTGCCAGTCCCCATGGGGGTGTGGGGCTGGCCCTGTGGCTGCTGCCTGCACAGGAGGCGGCAGAGGAGGCTCCAGCTCTGGGCCTCGGCCGCTGCGGTGCAGGGTGCCGGGGCCGCCTGGCAGTCCAGAGTGCTGACCCCCCGTGTCCTTGCTCCAGAAACGCCTGACGCCACCAGGGCTGGCAGTGCAGGTGTGCCCTGCTGTGCCTGGGCTGATGGCTCTCATCTGTCTTTCTAGGTGCTGGCAAAACCCCGACCCTGGGCGGCGGCTTCCACGTGAACCTGGGAAAAGAGTCGAGAGCACAGACCCTGCAGAACGGTATTTCCCACCACGGGTGCTGCTGGGCGGGCGGGGCAGGGTGACGACGGGGCCCCATCCTCGCACTTCTGGGTGAATGTACCTGAGTCCGCCCCCAGGTCTTCAGGACCCCCTGCCGTGGCCTCCTGCGAAGACTGTGCCAGGGCCTCCCCGTGAGGGCGAGCCCTGTTTGTCCCTGGCCTCAGTTCAGATGAGCACAGGAACAGGTTTACGTGGTTGGACAGGACATGCCGTCGTCCTTGCATTTGGTGGCCGATTGCAGAAATGTCTGTTCCAATCCTGGGACTGTATTTGTTTGTTTGCGTTATTTGTCGCCGTCTTATCGAATTGTAGAAGTTTTTTATGTATTTTGGATACAAGTTTGTATCGTTTACATGGTTTAAGTGGGAGTCCCCAACCCCCAGGCCACGGAGTGGAACCAGTTCATGGTCTGTTAGGAACCGGGCCACACGGCAGTAGCTGAGCGGTGGGTGAGCGAGTGAAGCTTCACCTGTATCTGCAGCCGCTCCCCAGTGCCAGCGTCACCGCCTCAGCGCCACCTCAGACGGTCAGGCTTAGATTCTCACAGGAGCACCGGTCCCTGGGGCCAGAGAGGTTGGGGACCGCTGCCCTGGAGAACACGCTCACCCAGTCTGTGGGCGCGTTCGCTTTCCGGCACCGTACTTGGAAGCACAGACGTTTTTCATTTCGGTGGTGTCCGATGTACCCATCTGTCCCTTTGTCACAAAGCCTGTGTGTGTCAATTACGAAACGAGGCCGATGCGATCTGAATCACAGATTCGAGCTGATTTCTTCCGAGTTTTATGGTTTCGGTCTCAGATTTCGGAGGCGAGCCCCGTCGAGTGCGTTTCGCACGGCGGGCAAGGCCGGTGCGCCCTTGGGCGTGGGCGCCGGTGCGCGTGCCGTGGCCGTGTTTGCCCAGCTGGCGCCCTTGCCGGCCACGCCGTGACGCGCAGCTCCGTTCCGCGGCTCTGCGTCCGTCCTCGCGCCGCGGCCGCGGGTCTCGGTTGCTGCTGCTTTGCAGCACTCGAGGTCAGAAGTGTGAGCCTTCCAACGTGGCGCTTTTTAACGTGGGTTCGTTGAATGTTTTGAGCCCCTTGGATTTCCACCGGCGTGTTAGGCTCAGCTTGTCAGTTTCTGCGAAGAGCCGGCCGGGGCTGATGGCGCCGCACCGAGCCACCTTAACGCGACCGACCGTCTTCTGCCCCGAGCGCGGCGTCTTCCCGTCGTTGCGGCAGTTTTGCTGGTTTTCAGAGTATATGTTTTACATCTCTCTTATTACCTTCTAAGTGTTTTATCCTTTCCGAGGCCATTGTAAGTGGAAGCGCTTTCCTAATTTCATCTTTCATTGCTCGTTGCCAGTGTGTAGGTACGTGAGAGATGTTTGTGTACCAATCGTGGATCCTGCAACCTTTGCAGAGCTCCCTTACTACAACCGTTTTCCAGCGGGCTCCTAAGGATTTTCCATGTCGCGTGTGGCGTCATGACTCTGCTGATGGAGCTTCACTTCACGTCCCGATCTAGCGTGTGGCAGTCCCTTTCCGTGCCTGGTGGCCCTGGCTAGAAACTCCGGCAGCCTGATCGGAAGTGTCTTGTTCCTGACTTCAGGGGAAAGCATCCAGTTTGTCACCCCTGTGTGTGACGTTAGCTGTGGTCAGCTCAAGCAGGGACACTTTCCGCCGGGGCCCCTGGGGACGTGTTCGGGAAAGCCGGCCCATATGAACACTTTCGCGGCTCTGTGTGTCCCCACCCTCCGTGGTCTCTACCTGCTGGTCACCTCCCCTCGGCTCTCCAGGACCTGCCTCCCCTCCCCGCTGCTGCTGTGGGTGGGAGTGGCCAGCAGGGTAATATCCACGTTGGCCGAACGCCCCGTGACCGCCACCTGCATCGGGCGTGGGGTGCTCCCCGCCGCCCTGGATGTGGCTCGATCCCCACCGTGTCGGACGGGTTTGCTCCCCGTCGCGCTTTTTCTCTCGCTCCTGGGTCCCTGGTGTAGTGGGCGCTTGTCTTACTCCCAGCTTGACCATTCTGATGTGAGGTCGTGGTCTGTAGGGCCTCAGTCTTTTGAGACAACCTGACACTTGTCCTGTTTGTCACAGAGGGCACGTCGAACTCCCCGTGGTGAGGGTGGCATTGTCGTCTGCACCCACAGTTTGGTCGGAGTCCTTTGGGGAGTCCTTCCGGGCTGGGGGCCCCACCCCACCCCACCCCACCCCACCCCACCCCACACGCCTGCTTCCAGCCGGTGCTGTTGCGACTCTTCCTCTCTCTCTAGTGACTCTGGGACTTAGTTCCTAGTCGAGGATGTGTGTGTCCCGGACACCCGTGGTGTGCTGTGCCTCCGGCCTGGGTAACTGGTGAAGAGCAGCTTCTGCGGACGCGTGTGTGGCGCTGTAGCTGGGGACCAGCAGCAAGGAGAGAGGGGTAACCCGTCTCAGTGGAGCAGCTAAAGAACCCTTGGCTGGAGTGAGCGATCGGCGCAGACCCCTTGGGCTGCGCAGAACGGGGCGCGGGGCCCGAGCCGAGGCCTGCTCCGCTGTCTGGGGAAGCCACGCCGGCCACTCCGCTGCAGCCCTGTCCGCACAGGACGCCCGCCGCGAGTCAGGGCCCCACGCCCACAAAGGGCCTGGCCCTGCCTGCTGCCCCAGGCGCCCTTCCGCCTCCGGCTGCCGGCCGTGTCCCGTCTCTGCGCGGGCGGGGGCTGTGGGAGGCCCTGGGCCAGCTCTGGACTGTTGACTTTGCCTGGAGCCGCCCACCGTCCCCGGGGCTGCGCTCCTTGCTCTGTGGGCTTCTGCCGGCTTCGCCTCCTTCCTGTCCTCCCTGTAGCCGCGGGGCGATAGGGGCAGGACCCGCCCCGTCCAGACGCCCCGTGAGAAGGGCGCTTCCTGCCTCGGGTCCCAGTTGTGTGTTTGCCTTGCAACCCCCTTCGCCGCCGCCGCCGCCGCCAGTGTAGTGAGGTCGCTGCTTCCCCTCGCGTGGTGTCCGTTGCCCGCCCTCCCAGCATATGGAGAGGAAGAGCTGCCGCCCTCCCACCGCCGGCCTGTGGGGTTCGGTCGAAATCCCTGAATTCAGCCCCGGCCGTCCCAGCGTTCGGTCGGTGTTGGCCGGCTCTCCTGGAGAACGAGCGGGCGGCTGGCTCAGCCGGGCCTCGGTCCCGCCGGCGTCGCGTGCAGCTCGGCCTGGCGCTGCCTCCCTCTTGGCTCCTGAGCTCACACCTGCCTTTTCGTGGGAACGTGCTCGGCCCTGGTTGATGAGCGGGTCCACGAGGGAGAAACTCGGGCGCCTTGTGTATTGGAGCGTAACTGTCCTCCCCCGGGAGTGCTCGCTGAGGCTTCGAGGCAGGTGCCCCCGCCAGGTCCCAACAGGGGAGGTCATGCCCTGTCTGGGTTCTGGTCTCTTTCCTGCTTAGCTGGGGCCCTGCGGGTCTCTCTGTCCCGGAAGCCGTGAACTGGCACGAGCCCTTTCATCTGGCGACGTCTCCCGGGGAGGCTGGTTCAGGCCCGTTGTCCATGGCGTGTGCAGCCCAGTGGGCGCGGGGTGAACGCCGCGGCCCCCGTCACGGCAGAACCTGCTGCCTCTGCCCAGAAGGCTCCCTGCTGGCTCGTTCCCCGCGTCAGACACGCGGAGGGGGTCGCGGGGGGCCCTTCGCAGTGTGTCACTGTGTGCTGCCGCGTGGGGCACGGTGTGAGCACAGCCTCCTGGGTCAGCCCCGTCCCGCGGGCGCCACGTGCTTGGGGGGGGTGGCGGGAGCCGGGTTCCGGGGCCGCGGGTGTGCTCACAGTCGGGGGGCCGTGCCGCGTGGCCGTGCGGAGAGCCCTGGTGTCCCCTCTGGCACTGCTGTCTTTAATCGGCTCTGCTTTTTGTACCGGTGTGTGGACGCCTGTTCTGCGTTCTGGGCTCCCGTCCTTTGCTGGATGTGCATAGGTGGCGTCCTTCTCCTGGTCGGTGGCTTCTCCTGTCACTTCTTGAATGTCGTCTGTTGATGTCTTAATTTTGGTGAAGGCCCTGTGCGTCGGGTTCGCATGGTCGTGTTTGAGGAGGTTCTGTTTGTCTCCAGGTCCGGAGGTCCTCCTGAGCCCCTGTCTGACCCCCGTCTGGAAGTTTACTGCTTCCGGTCGGATTTAGGGTTGTGCTGCACCTCCAGGCAGCGTTCTTGCCGGGGTGCGTGAGGTAGGGTCCAGGGTGACATTTTTAACCTGGACACCCAGTTCTGGCACCATTCCTCCAAGGAGCGCTCGTGCCCAGAGTGTGGCATCGTGCGCTTGTCATCAGACCCCGCTGTGAGGACAGGTGCTCTCTCGAAACGCCTAGCGCGTGCCCTGAGGCCAGCGCGTCTTTGTCGCGCCCCAGCCCTTGTAGTCGGTGCTGTAGGTCCCCTGCTCTGTCCTCCTCAGTCAGCTCCCTGGTTTCCCACACGGCGGGGGCGGCCGAGTCTGCCGGTCAAGTGCAAGTGCTCGCCGCGGTCTCCGGCCGCTTCCTCCTGGGCCCCCGAGGGCCCCCGTGCTGGGGTGGCCCCCTGGCTTCCTGGTCTCGACGTGAGCCCGTGTCCCCGTCTCCGGGAGCCGTTAGCATCCGGCGCGGGCGTCTCTGCATCTACGGAGAGGACCATCTCCTGTGGGTCTCGATCGCACTGGCTCGTTCTGTGAGGCGGCCCACTGGGTCGGGGCGCACCCTGCCTGGCCTGGCCCGAGTTCAGGTCTCTGCCTTTCGCTCACGGCTCCCGGGTCTCGGGCCACAGTGGTGCTGGCCTGTCACCCTCTGTGTGCCCGTCTGCGGTGGACCCTGGTCGGGCTCGCGCTGGCCCCACAAGCCGCCTGCGTGTCTCCTCTTCTCAGCCTGGCCCCTCCCCCCGGGTGGGCTTCGTCGAGCCCCGCTGCTGGTCTGTTTCCGTCCGACCGGCTCTGCCCCGCACCGTCCCCCCCCCACGTCCCTTCGGTTCGTCACTCCTGTTCAGCTTCTCGGCGTGGGACGTGAGGAGGAGGCGCGAGCCCGTGCTGCCCCGCCGGTGCCGCCTGCCTGACGCGGGGCCGGGCTGAGTGCGCACACGGCCCGGCGCACAGAGGCTGCTGCGGAGACCCCCACGGGCTGCGGCCCGGCGCCCCGCACCGGCGCCGCTCCCGCAGAGACGACAGGTCTAAACGCCCCGCGTGCCCGGCCGCTCTCCCTCCGGAGGGAGCCGGCTGCCTGGGTGCGGGGAGGGAGCCCTCCTCTCTCCCGTCCCGCGCGCTGCCCAGGGCCCTCGCTTGGCGGGCGGGCTCGAGTCCCCACGGGGCACGCGCCCTGTCCTGCGTCAGCTGGACGCTCCGATCACTTTTTCAAGCTTTCTCTTTTTGACTGCGTTTAAAGCCGCACGTCTCTCTCAGTGGCGGTCCGGCCGTAGCCCACGAGTGTCGACGGAGCTGCCCTCCTTTAGGGCTGGGGGCTTTTTTAAAGGTTTTGTTTTCTTAGTGCTTCGAGACTGACCTCGATAGGAGAGGCGCTGGGACGTTCATGGGGCGACGTATTTCTACAGCTAGATGTCCCTATTTTTCTGATCTCTGTGTAACTCTGAAGCCCAGGACGTGGAGACTTGGGCTGGTGACAGTAAGACAGTTCCTACCTTCTGGGAGCTACCCACACTGGGCCGGCCACCTCTGCTCGGAAGGACCGCAGGGCCAGCCTCTCCGCAGCTGGGTGGGCACACCCCTGACGGGGTGGGGGAGGAGCGGCTTCCTCTGGCCTCATGGCTGGGGCCAGACCAGAGCAGTTGAGCAGCCAGCTCAGCCCACCCTGGGGACTTCGGCTGCCCAATGGCAGTGCCGTGTGACTGAACTGGAGGCTGCGTCACGAGGACCGTCAAAGCCCCGCCTGGATGTGCAGGGTCCCCGTGGGGGGCTAGCTTCGGCCCGGCCACTCAGGCCAGTTTCAGGCGGGGTCCCCGAGGGAGTGCAGACAGCATCAGTGGGTCCCAGCCCTGCCCCTCAGCCTTCCCCGTCTGTGCCTCAAGTCATTAGCAGTTGATTGTGTTTCAACACAAGTGACCCCGACGTCCGCCATCCACCGTCCGGCTCCCAGGAGGGCGGGGGCAAGCAGGCGGCGGTGATGCCGAGCACACGGCGGCACCGCTCGCCAAGGGCCTCCGCTGTGCTGGGCGCCGGGCGTGCGTCACCCTTTGGGTCCTCACAGCGCCCGCGTGGCCTCTGCGACTGTTTCAAGCAGGCTGCCTTGCGCCCCGCGCACGGGTGGGCAGCAGCGGGTCCAAATGAAGGCAGCTCAGCTTCCCGTGCGGCTCCCGCCGCTGTCCCAAGGCCACGTGCCTGGCTTCCGCTGGCGCTCGGTAGCAGTGCTGAGCACGGAGCAAAGCCCAGAGGTTTACGACAGGGAGCCGGCCGCACAGTTTGGTTGGCGCTCAGCCAGCTGTGTCATTGCGTCATTTGCTGGGCCGTGGATCGTCGGGAGCCCTTCACCAGCCGGCGGGATCCTGGTCCTTGCAGAATCCGGACGTCCTGGCACAGTGCCCGGCCACCTCTGGCTCCCAGTGGCAGTCGCTCCGTGACCCCACAGGGTCCTCTCCGGGGCAGCGCTGGGATCTGGAGGCTTGGAGCAGAGAGCCCACCAACAGTCCTTGCCCTGAGCCGTGGGGGGCGGTGCCCACAGACCCCTCCAGCTCCTTTCGGGGTGTGTGCCAGGGACCACGATGAGAACGGGCCACAGAGCCTTTGGCTGGGAGGCGCTTCTGAGCTGTAGTGCGGGCTGCGCCGTGGCCCGGAGGGCCCGCGCCCCGCCCTCTGCCCTGGCTGCAGGCTGGGGGTGCTGGCCGTGCCATCGCGAGTGGAGGGGGGGCCTTGTTTATACAAAGCGTGAGCGTTCCAAGGCGCCGCCTCCACGCTCCTCTGCAGGCGACGGCCCGAGAGGAAGCTGCTGCCCCGGGGCTGGCGCCACGCAGCTCCCGCCACCCGCATCGCGTGCGCCTGAGGCCGCGGCAGCCATTCGTGCCCGCTGAACACGCACGGACCGAACGCCTCAGGGCCGGGGCGTGATGCGGGGGGCGGGCTCCTTCTGGGGGGACGGACCGCTGGGCGTGGCAGCGGCGGCCCTCCGTGGCGGCCCGCCGGGCCGTACGCTCAGGGCGCATGACTCCTGCAGTGAGTGTGTCGGGTCGCACTGACGGCGTCACAAGCCTCCAAGGGCGCTGTCTTCCAGCGAGCGCCCCCTGTGGAGCGCCCCTCTCGCTGCGAGGTGCGGGGGTCCCCAGGCACGGGCCCTCCTCCAGCCGGCCCGCCTGCCTTCTAACCTCACCTGCGTTCAGTCGGTCAGGGCCTTGGCTCCACCTGGACCTCAGCTCCAGAGATAGTGACTGCGACCCTGACCCCTTGTTACTCTCCCTGGCTGGAGGCCTTGCAGCTGCGTGGGCTCTGGGTGGCCTCACTGGGTGCTCGAGGGAGCAGGGCTGCACAGGAGTGGGGATGGTTGGGGCTGTCGCATGGGGTGCCGATTGCCAGGTCCCTCAGGCAAGTCAGGCTCGTGCCCCAGCTGCCAGGGCGCACGGGCTGCCGGTTCCTTGGGGCTGCTCCCTGGGTGCCCGCCTGCCTTTGGCCAGCGGTCAGTGTCAGGTCATTGTCAGCCACATGCAGGGTGGGTGGGCCTGGCCATGAACCAGGTAAGACCAAGGACACGTGCGGCCCTCGCCTTTCCCAGCCGCAGCCCCGTGGAGGAGAGAGGTCTGGGTGTGCAGGTCGTGGGCGGCACTGGGGTCCGCGACGGGGTCTGCCCGCCCCGTGCGCCGCCGGCAGGTGCGAGGGCGTGAGCGGGCCGTGGCGGCGGCTCGGCAGCTCTCCCCAGTGTCCCTGGCAGGGCCTGTTGGATTCCGTCCAGGTCCCTCTGGGTGTGCGGCCGCGCTCTGCTCCTCTCCTGTCGCTGTCTTTGGGCCCACGGCATGCGGGGTGGGTCAGCTCGGGGAGAGGCGTGTGTGCAGACTGCGCCTCCCCGAACCCCGGGCGCTGCGCGTGCCCTGGCCGCCCGGCGCAGGAGGCTGGTGCTCCCTCTCCTCGTGGTGGCCGGCAGGCTGGTGGGCACGGCCCCGCCCTGCTGCTGGGGCACTCAGCCTCGCTGGGGGGTGGTACCCCAGGCCAGCAGCCCAAATGGCCCTTCCAGACACCCCGAGCACCGCACCGCCCCACCCGCCCAGGCCCAGGCCCAGGCCTGCTGACACGGAAACGTGGGGAGGAGAGTCGGGGGCCCGTGGGGGTCACGGGAAGTTTGCACCCTGTGTTCCTGGAGCACTCACAAAAGCGAGCTGAAGGAAGTGGGGGCAGAGCCATGCCCTGCGTGCTGGGGCGCGGGGCGGCCCTGCGGGGACAGCGGGCGCCGTGGTAACCTTCGGCGTTGTGTCCTAGGGCGGCGGCAGATCCACCACCTGGGGAGCCAGCTGCAGCTGAACCAGCACTGCCTGGACACGGCCTTCAACTTCTTCAAGATGGCCGTGAGCAAGCGCCTGACCCGCGGCCGGAAGATGGCCCACGTGGTCGCCGCCTGCCTCTACCTCGTGTGCCGCACGGAGGGCACGCCACGTATCCTTTGGGGGCTCTCGGCGCCCTGGCGCCGCCTCATACCCGCTGTCGGGGCGGCCGCCCGTCTGGGCGGGTGCCGGGATCCTGGGCGCCCGGCCCCGGCCCTCGGGGAGGATGGGGAGGTCCTCCACACCATGCCTGCGTGCCTTCCCTCGCTGGGCCGGGGGTCGCCAGGCCTGCGTCCCAAGGTGCAGGGCGATGGCTGCACCAGGCCTGCTGACCCCATCCCCTCCCCACAGCTCTGCCTCCTCCAGGCGGGACGTGGCGCCCTCTCTCTGCCTGACGCCTGAGCTAGTTCTGCCCTCGGGGACTTCCCCGTGCCCTTCCTCTCACTCCAGGGCCCCCCCCACCTAGTCCTGCGTGGGGCGCTCCCCTGATGGCGAGCTGAGACCGGCACCTGTGCGTGCTGACAGCAGCCCCTCTCCTGCCCAGGCCCTCGGGGGCACTGTGGAGGAGGTCCAGGCAGCGATGGGCCTCCCCGGAGTTTGCACGGCCGTGCCGCGGTCTCCCTGCCCCTGCACCCCGCCGAGCAAACTGACATCCCGGGCGTGTGGCATCTGAACACCCGGGGTGCCTCGTGTCCTCAGCTTGGGGTCCGTGGCACGTGGGCCCGGCGGCCCTGTCAGCCGGCGCCCCTGTCGTGGCTGGGTGGCCGGCTTCCCCCTCGGCGCCGCCCCCTGCCCTGCCTTCCTGTCCTGTCGCTTCCTCTCACCGACCTTTGGTCCCCGGAGACTCGCTCGCCCAGCAGCACGCTCAGGGAGGAAGCCGGGCCCCCGGCCGCACGTGTGTCGGCGATGCCCGTGCATGGAACAAGAGAATCCGCAGACAGAGCCCAGACCCAGGGCTGCCAGGGGAGGGGACGGGGAGATCGCCGAGGGCCAGTGGTCAGAGCGTGCCCAGGTTAGACCCTGCTGCTGGCTGCCCGGCTCTGCACGCAGTCTGAGAGCCACGGACTGTGCAGCTTGAGCGGCTGAACCAGTGGCCACGACGTTGACCTTGTAAAGCTGTCAAAGACAGAATAGCAAGGTCCGGGGAGGCCCGCTATCCGCCAGCCTCCGGGTGGCGGTTCTGGGGAGGTGAGTGGGGTACAGGTGGAGCGCAGTCCCTCTGCCCTCTCCTGGTCACTGGCACCGCCACCCCAGTCCCCCAGGTGGGGTCCCCCAACATGCCCTGGATGCCCCTCATCCCACCCCTTTGCCCGCTCTGCGCCTGGCTGGGCTCCACGCCCCCTGTCCTGGCGCCTGGGTCACAGAGCCTTGGAGCACACGCGGGGTCCCTAGTGTCCCCGCCCCCCACTTCTGGCCTGTGCTGGCCATGTGTAGCACCTCCCGTCCCTGACATGCTGGGTCTGGGGGCGGCGCATGGGGCTGCTGGGGAGGGGCCTGCTCTCCTGCCTGCCCTCGGCCAGGTGGGTGCGATGGGCAGACGCTGTGGAGCTGTGAGTGGACAGCGCCCACAGCCCCGCGCCAGTCGCGCCAGGCAGGCGAGCGGCCAGAGCACATGCAGCGCCCATCAGCCGGGCTCCCGTCTCACGGTGGGTTGTGGCCAGGTGGGTTGTGGCCAGGCTGCGGGCAGGCCTGTGGGTGCGGCCTGTGTTCAGCCAGGAAGCCGTGTGTGGAGGCTTTTGTCTCTCGGCTTCGCAGTGGACGCGGGACGGTCGGACTCTGCTACCTGTCCCGGTCCCGGTCAGCTGGACTCACAGAGCTCGCGTCCCTGTCCCTTCCCACGCGAAGGCGGCGGGCGCCCAGCGTTCCCTGGGGCAGCGGTGCTGGCGACCCCGCAGCAGGGTGCAGGTCGGCGGGCGGGTCGGCGAGCACACCTGTGTCCGTCGCCCCACCCCGCGGCGGGGGCAGCAGCTCACCAGTCCCCGTGAGAACATTCTCAACACCGGGAGCCCCGCCCCTCAGGCCCCCAGGCCCCGGCAGTCCACTCTCCGTCGGTCCCTGTCGCCTCTTGGGGACACGGCGTGTAGAAGTGGCGGGCAGCTTCCCTGCTGGGGCTGCGCGGGGGCCACTCGGCCGCACCCTGGCCGACACTCGGCCTCCCTGGGGAGGTGAGCCTCTGCTCGTTTGTGCACTTTACAGTGCGTTGACTTCTTTTTATTCTTCTGGTTTCGGGGGTTTAATTCACTATTTTCCACTTTCTTGAGACACAAATTTCTTTATTTCAGTCCTGTTTCCTAACATGTGTTTGAGACTAAATTTCTCTTTGTGAGTTTTCGGTACATCACAGTTTTATTGTCACTCAGTTCACTGTATTTCCTAATTTCTGCCATGTTTTTTCATAGACCCCAGATTCATTTAGAAGTGTATCACTTATTTTGGAAAGTTTCCTTGTACGACACCTTTGGCGTAGCTCTGAGAAGTCCAGGGACACACGGAGTGACCTCGTTTCCCAGCATTGTGGCCATGCCGTGTGCGCCTCCGGGGTGCACCCCCGCAGCCGTGGGCTGGGGTGCTTGGCAAACACCCCTGGGTCTAGGTGGCTCAGACCATCCTGAGCGGTTTTCTGTCACGGGGCCTGAAAGGAGGCGCCGGCCCACTGCACATGGGCTCGCGGGCGGCGGCCGCGCCCTTGGGCCCCGCGGCCTTGCAGCCCGTTCCGCAGCTGTGGCGCCAGGACGCAGGCCTGGCCTGCGTCTCCTCCGGGTGGGGTGACGCCTCGGACTCCGCGAGACGCCCCTGGCCCCTCAGCACTCCGCCATCCCGCCGCGTCCGATGCCGGCGGCACCGTTGGGCCTTCTCCCCTTCGTGCTGGCACGGCGCGTCTCCCAGCTTTGCAAGCGGGCCCTTGGCGTAACGGTGGCGTCTTTGTAAGCAGGACGTGGTCGTGTCTTCCCACCTCATTTTTAAGTCCAGTCCGAAAGCGTTTTTGGTGGAGAACCTCACGCCAGATGTTTACTGCGCCTGCTGGCGCGTTCGAGTTCCTCCTGCCCCCGCGCGTCGGGTTCGTGCCGCCTCCCGGAGAAATCGCACGTGTGGTTGCTCTGTTCTCCTTCGACGGCGCGTTGGCCATAGGCGCACCCGCTCCCACTGCGGAGCCGGAGCCGCCCCAGAGCTCTGCGCCCAGGCCCCGCCTCCTCCCGTGTCTTCCTTCTGCCTCGTCTCGTCTCGTCCCCTCTCACCGAAGTGAGTCCCAGCTTAGATCGGTCCCGTCTGTGGTCGTCTCCCAGAAGCAAGGCGGTGCGGTGGCCTCCGTCCTGGGCGCCAGGGCCGTCTGCACACGTTCTGGAAACGCTCCGTGCTGCACGTGGACGCCCCGGAGGGTCCAGGACCCGAAGGGTCTTTGCTGGCTGCCAGTATGTGTGTCCGTGTGTGTCCCCCGGGGGGCGGTCTCAGCGGCAGGGACCCGGCCGCGGGAACAGACGCGCTCGCACCGGAATGCTGGGCCCAGCCCCGGCCTCCGGGAGGCTGGCTCCCGCGGACTCGTACGTGTCCCACCAAGTTTGTCTGTCTGGTGCCCCCGAGCTCAGCGGTCAGGACAGGCTGCCGGGAAGGACGCAGCTCGGCAGCCAGGCTGACCGATGCTGTGGAGCCACTGGAAGAGCCCAGGCGTCGCTGGTTAGGGACCATGTGGCTTGGGCCCCAGGGGCATTCGTGGCCGGCGGGGCACACAGGGAGGCATGTGGCTTAGATTGTCCTGCTCAGAGGAGGGCCTCGAGCTGTCTGGACCCTCCAGCCGGTGTCCACCGCCGTTGTCACAGGAGTGAGTTAGTCCTCTTAACCTGGCGAAGTTGAATCCTAACCTTTAAAACGTGCAGTCTCAAAGCCCTGGCACAGGTGGAAGGCCCGCACTGCGGCCACCCCCCAGTCTGCCGGTGGCACCCCGGTCCTTGTCCCGCCCCGTCTCTGTCCTGCTCCCCACCCCTCAGCCGGCCTCTGTTCGCACAATTCGAAGTCCGCCGTGCGCAGCGGCGCACCCCCAGCAGGCCTGCAGAGGGCAGACCCCCGCGTGACCCGGCTCGGGTGCTCGCGGTTCCTCCTCCGTGCGGGGAGGCGCAGAGGGCGCGGTGGCGCCGCTGGGTGAGTTCTGATGCGCGTGCACCTGTGCGGCCAGGTCGCCTCAGGGCCCGGGGCTGCCCCGGCACCGTGGCCAGCTCCGGGGCCTCGCGCCGCCTGGCCGGCCCGTGGGCTCTGCTCGTTCTGGAGCGCCCTGACGGGGCCTGTGGGGCGTGCGTCCGTCTGTCCCCATGGGCACCCGGCAGCGCTGGGTGGTGCTCCTGGCGTGGAGCGGGCATTGTCACACGCGGGGCGGCTGGCCGAGGGCCACCCTGAAGCTCCCCCACTCCGGCTGTGGCGCAAGGCATCCGGAAGGCCCTGACCGGCCCTGCCGCCGCCTACCCCCCCAGCGACCGTGGCCTGGGCGGTGTGCTCCTTGACTCTCCTGCAGACATGCTCCTGGACCTCAGCGACCTGCTCCAGGTAGACCATCCCCTCCCCGCGGGCATCCGAGCTGTCTGGTCGGGAGGGTTCGAAGGCAATGGACGGGAGGGCGTGCTCTTTGCTGGGAGGCAGTGGACACGGGCCACGGTGTTGTCCTGGGCAGCAGCCCGGTCTCAGAACCTGCGGAAAGGCCCAGGGGGGCTCTGTCCCAGGCTTGGGAGATCCTTTAAGACGAAAAAACAATGGACTTACGTGCACACTTTTTAAACAGTATTAAAATCTATATTTACTATTTAGAGGAATTTGCTTTTTAGGTCCCAGGAATGCGTTTTTCTGTAGAACCTTTCATTTCCAAAGGACTGAACGTGATGGAAAGACCCAGTAAGAGGGACCTCTGTGGATGGGACCCTCAGGGGCGGGGGCATTGCCAGGCGGGACCATCGAGGTTCTGCTGTGTCCCTGGTGGTGGCGCTGGGGCAGGCTCGGCCCTGTGCCCTGCGGCTGGGCCCTCGGCGACTGCCGCACGGAGGGCTTGGAAAGGGAAACAGTGTTGTTGGAAACAGGCATGAGGACAGTGTGAGGCCCTGAGCGGGGTCGCCCCAGATGGGCGGTGGGCCTCGCTGTGAGCTGCGGTGCCCTCAGGACGGCCCAGCAGGTGGACCGGGGCCTCAACCAGATCCGCCTGTGCTCTGTCCTCCCAGCTGTCTTCATAACTAGCGTCTCTCAGAAGTCCTGCTGGAACGCTCGGGGGTCGAGCTGAAAATAGCCCACCGGAATTGTGCGAGGCCAGCGTGCCACGTGCCGTGCTGGTCCCTGGCAAGGCCACACAGGCCAGCTTCCATCTGGCGACTCCTGGGAGGGACAGGAGAAGGGCCAGGCGGGATGCCCACTGGGAGGAGGGGCTTCTAGTAGCTTTTCACCTGACGTGACTGGAGGTGGGAGACCAGTCAGGTGTCAAGGTGGAAGACGGAGACGGAGCGAGTGTTCCCTCCCGCTCACCCGGCCAGAGCAGGGAGCCTGCGCGTTAAGGCTGGACACGCGCTCAGGCCAAGTGGGGGCACCTGGGCTGACCCTCTAGACCAGGGGTCCCTAGCCCCCAGGCCATGGACCGGTCCCGGTCCATGCCCTGTTAGGAACCAGGCTGCACAGCAGCAGGCGAGCGGTGGGCAGGTGAGCGAAGCGTCATCTGTATCTGCAGCTGCTCCCCAGCGCCGACTCCGCCTCGCCTCAGACCCTCAGGCATCAGGTTCTCGGAGCAGCACCGGTCCCTGGGGCCGCAGAGGCTGGGGACCGCGGCCCTGGAGGAAGCGGGCCAAACACTGAGAGTCGCGCTCTCACCCACCCCGCCGAGGGTGGGCACTCCTGAGCTCGTGGCGACCGTGTCCCCGCAGGGTGACCCAGAGAGCACTACAAGCCCCGGGCGCTGGCCGGAGGCCCCGTGTCCTCATGGTGAGGCTGCCGTTGGGAGAGGAGTGGGGGGTGGGGGCCGGGCTGGCGGCCACATCAGGCACGGCCAGCTGCGGTCAGGTGACAGCCGCGGGCAGGTGACAGCCGCAGGCAGGAGCGCCTGGACAAGCGTCAGTGCCACGCCTCTGACGAGCACCGACGCCGGTGCCAGCCGCCCGCGCTTCCTGTGCCCCCCTCCTCGGCGCTGGGCTGTCCCCCGGGAGGGCCACTGCAGCACCGAGGCCGCCGTCTGCTGGGGGGCTGCGACCTGGGCGCACGTCCGGCCCGGGCAGCTGCGCCCTGGTCTGAGCAGAGGTGTGGCGTCAGGGGGCCCCAGGGCCTGGTGCGAAGCCAGCACAGGGCGGGGGCGCGCACACGTGCCTCTGGTCACAGGCGCGCGCGCTCACACAGGCACACACACACATGTGCACACTCAGGCACACGTGCACAGGCACGCACACACACGTGCACACTCACATTCACATAGGTGGACAAGTCGCAAGCTCCATGAGCTGGCACCCCTCACGATGGGTCTGGGACTTGGGGGTATCTCAGAGGAGGAAGTGGGGTGACTGCACCCAGTGGGCGTGCAGGGTGCCTGTGGCTGGTGTGGCCCCCCCTCCCGCCACGGCTGCCCCTCGAGGAACCTCCATCTCCTCTCATTCCTCAGCACCCCAGGGTGGACATGGCACACACTGAGGCCTTGACTTTTCCTGGGTGTCTTTTTTGGAGGTCTCTTGGGCCTTGGCCCAGGGACCCACAGGCCAGGCTGGCTGAGGCGAGGGAGCCCCTGGGAGGCAGGGGTCCCCGGGCAGGGCCTGCATGGTGTCCAGGCCGCTCCACAGCCAGGAGGGGGAAGAGCTCACCATGGTGTGAGCGGCGGGCCTGGGGGGGCCGGCGGGGTCCTGCACAGGGCCGTGCAGAGCGGCACAAACGGCGCCCGCGTGTGCTTCCCCCGGCAGGTGAACGTGTACGTGCTGGGGAAGACGTTCCTCCTCCTGGCGAGGGAGCTGTGCATCAACGCGCCGGCGATAGGTACGGCGGGGCCGGCGGGGCCGGCGGGCGCACCTGTGGGCACGTGGCAGGGAGGGGACCTGTCCTGCGAACCTGCTGGGAGCCCCGCGCATGGCAGCGCCTTCTGGTCTAGAACCAGGATGTGATCGGTCCCAGGGAGGTGCGGACGAGGGTGTAGACAGAGGGCACCAGCAGTGCGGTGTGCGTGGGGACCCGCGTGTCCCCCTCATTGACTCCACCTGGCAGCTCTCAGCCTGCAGGGCAGCGGCTGGGGAGTGGGTCCTGGGTCACCCACAGGATGGCTCCCCGGGGCTGGGAAGGCAGGGTCCGGCAGTTGGGCCAGGGGGCTGCAGCCATGCTATTGGCCCTGCCCTTTCTCCCAAGAGGCCACATCCCTGCACTGAGTAAGGGGTCAAGCCAAGCTCTCTCAGAAGCCAAACTCAGTGCCCGGGAGTGTGAGCGGGGGTAGGACTGAGCTGGCTTGGTCCCGCAGCGCACCTCCCTCCCCCAGCCTGAATCCTAGGCTTATGGCAGGGCTTCATGCAAGCAGCGGGCATGCTTTACCACGCCAAGAGCATTCTAGCTGCAGCCCCTGGAAGCCAGCTTTGCCCCCACCCCAGATGGTGGAGGCCCGGCCTGCTGGCACGGGGCACACTCCCCTGGGCCAGCTGCAGCTTTTGGCCAGTAAGCACCGCTCAGGCCACAGGTCCCCTTGTCCCCTTGGCGGCTGCGGATCCTCCCACAGTCACGTGTGGTTCTCACTGTTACAACTTTATTGTGGAAATCCACTTGAAGGGATGAATGATTCTAAATTACTTTTCCTTGCCTTTGGATTTGAAAGGAAAATCTGAAGTTAAGCTTAAAACCACTTAGAATAGAATCCAATTTAAGAGAAACAAAGAAGCCCACAAAGCACGAGGCGCGGGCGCCCGTGGCGGGGCCTGGGCCTGCTCCACCGCGGGGCCTGCCCTCTGCCGAACGCGAGCACCTTCCGAGGCCCGGCCACCAGCATTCAGAAACCGAGGCTCTGTGTAGAAAACGTCTATTTCACAGCTTGGCTGTGTACAAAAGAGATACAAAGTTCGTGAAGCCCCGGGTCCCCAGCGCGCCTCGCCCGCTGCACCCCCACAGCGCCTCAGGCGTAGAAGATGAGCTCGGGGATCTGCCCGCCCTGGACCCCGGTGCCGTTGGTGCTGTCGGAGGAGCACTGGAACTGGAAGGTCACCTTGCCGCACTGCACTTCCGTCATGCCCTCCTGCCCGAAGTAGCTGAGCTCGCTGCCGTCCAGCACGGCGCTGGCCGTGTAGAAGGTGTCCTGCTCCACCTGCACCGGCTGCTCGAACCAGACGGAGAAGGTGCTGCTGGAGCCGTCCGACACGAACCTGGTCAGGTTCTGGGCCAGCACCACCCCCAGCCGCTTGAGCTCGATCTTCACGCTGTACTCGGCCTTCCCCGAGCTGGACCCGTACAGGCCCAGCCCAGCGACAAACACCCTGCGGTCCACGGCGAACTGGATGCTGTCGCAGCGGCCGCGGTAGCGCCACTGGTTGCTGCGGTGGGCGGAGGACTGGAAGCGGCGGCAGCGCTGCGGCGCCAGGCCCCGCCTCCTGGTGAGCGGGAAGTCGAGCAGCGGCTTGTTGGCGGCCGTGTACCACAGGAAGATGCTGCGCGTCTCCTCCAGGGTCAGCACGTCCGACTGCGCGGCACCGTTGGCGAACTCCTCCAGCGTCATGGTGGGGATGCGCACCAGGTAGAGGGCGGGCCCCAGCACGTGCCGCTTGTTGCGCGGCGTCACCGGCAGGCCCTGCCTCTTGCACTCGGCCTCCGCCCAGCTCAGCACGGCCTCGAAGACTACGGCCTCCTTGGTGTTGAGGGCCTCCCGAGTGACGATGATCTCCAACGTCTGCCAGTCAATCTCACAGAAGCCCTCGGACCTCAGGGCCGCCTCGGCCTGTGCGTCGATGACCTCCCAGCAGCGCTGGGTCAGCTCGGGCTCCTCAAACAGCCGGCTCTGGGACAGCAGGACACAGGCATTTTTGGCTTCCAGACTCGTCTCCAGGAAGGTGACGCAAGCTTTTGCCAATGCGGGGACTATGTACTTCTTGGCGGCGTAGAGAGTGGCCAGCACCGTGTCAGCTTCCAGGTCGATCTCATCGCTGTACATGTACCTAGGAGCAGGGACCACGTCACAGGCCACGCGGGGCACGTGGGCACCCAGGGCCTGGGAGATGAGCCCGTCTGTCCTTGTGGACTGCCCTCGTTTGCTGGCTGGGGGCACTGGCAGCGAGGGACCACCCCGTCCTTGCAGCTGCTGGGGCTGACTTACTTTAACAGGATCAGGAACGCCGCGGGCTCCACGTCGGGGATGTGGATCTCGGACTTGACTTCCGCCAGGTCTCCGTAAAACATGGCATAGAAAACTGAGCTACCGACAGCTAGGACGTACTGTGGAGAGAACAAGGAGCCCTGAGCCCTGGGCCCTCCCGACCTCCAGCGGCTGCCGCACCTGCGGTAGAGGACAGTCCACACTCCGGGTGGCCTGTCGCCTTTGGAGCGCAAAGGGCCAAGCCCCTACCAACCTTGTGGGCAGGCACTCTCCGGGCCCCGCCCGGGGGCCCCACAATGAAGTGGACGTCGGCCATGAGCTCGTTGTTGAACATCAGCGCGTTCCTGGGGAGGAGAAAGGCACACGGCTGGGGTTGGGGCTCGGGTCGGCGCGGGCCGGCGGGGCGGGGGCGGCCGGGGGCGGGCTCAGGGCCGGGCTCAGGGCCGGGCGCGGCCCGTGCTCACCTCTCGCGCAGGGTCGGGTGGAAAGACTGCCAGTTGGGGCTCTCCAAGTTGTTGTTGTCGGGCGCGGGCGGCGAGGGCGCGGGCGGCGGCGGGGCGGGCGGCGGGGCGCTGGGCGGGCCCTTCCTGCCCGCGGCGGCGGCGGCGTTGCTGTTCGCGATGTCGGTGGCGGTGGCGGCTGCGGCGCCGGCGGGCGCGTACAGCTCCGCGGCCATCTTCGCGGGCAGGGCGGCCTCCGCGCGCGGGGGCGGCGCGCCGTGCGCCCTCGCGCCGCGCCGGGGCCTCGGGGGCGGCTCCGCGAGCACGAGGAGCGCGGTGAGGCACTGCGCCACCCGGCCGTGCAGGCAGGCCAGGGGCAGCAGCATGGGGCCGCGGCGGGCGCTGCTCCTCGCCCGGCCGCCCGCTGCCCGGCCGCGGGGGGCGCCGTCCCGCCTGCGCCTCGCGCTGCGTCACGGCGCCCGGGCCCGCCCCCGCCCGGCGCGGGTGACGTGCGCGCCCGCGGCCCGCCCCTGGCTCTGGGAGGCCGGGCCGCGGGACGCTGGGCGGGGCGGGGGAGGAGCTTCCCTGGCGCCGGGGCCCGCCCCCTCCCGGACGGGGGCCCGCGGGCCTGCTGGGCGCGCACTGCGGGGCCAGGGGCCGCGGATTGCGGCCTGGTTCCGCGGGGCCACCCCACCCTCACCAGTGGGCTGCCATGCCGTGGTGCTGCGATGTGCATGTCCATGATGACCGATGACGTCAGGACCTAGTCATGTGCCTGTTGGCTGTGTCTGTGTCTTTAGAAAAATGACTGTTCGAGTTCTCGGCCCACGATCTCGTGTTTTGTCGAGGAGTTTTAGGAGACGTTAATCCCTTATCAGACACGTAACTTGAAACGTTGTTTCCCGTTTCTTTGGTGCCCTTTTCCTCTGTTGGTTGCTTCCTTTGCTGCAGGAAGTTTTTAAGTTTCATGTAGTTTCATCTGTTTTTGCTTTTGTTGCCTGTGCTTTGGGTGTCGTATCCAGGAAATCATGTTCCGGTCCAACACCACGAAGCTTTTCCACTGTTCTAGGAGTTTTATGGTTTCACGTCTTACAGCTAGTTCTTTACTCTGTTTTGAGTTCGTTTTCACATGATCTCAAGACAAGGGACCCTTTTCTCTGGCGTATGGATGTCGGGTTTTCCGACACCATTTGAAGAGATGTCCTTTCTCCGTCTTGCATCTTGCGGGAGATCATTGACTGTGTGTGTCTGTCAGTCTGTTCTGTGTGCTGTGTTTCTGGCCCCTTTGTCCTTTAGGTCCCTCTGTCTGTCTGTATGCCAGTACCGCAGTATTTTTTTTGGTTTTGTCTTTTAAGATTTTTTTCCTGGTAGTTATTTTTTCTGCTCATTCCCTTTTGGCTCCTTTAAACCCTTTAATTTTCTACTTAACGTTTAGTTCATTATTTCTTCTTTAACAAAGCATTAAGTACGTCTACGAAGTTACTGGACATCCTGATAGTTTGCTTGGGAATGCGGGTACTGCGTTTGCCTTTTTCTGGCTAAGCTTCAGTGTTCTCACTCGAGGTCAAGGGCAAGCCCCCTACGAGTTCTCTTCTCCGGGACATATTGAGGGCTGGTTTGGTCTCTAACACGTGGCCCGTTTTCATAACTGTCCCCGGACTTTAGAGAGGCATCGTTGCTGTTTGTAGAATATTGAACTTAAAATGCATCTGTTAAATCCGGCCTGTGGTGGTGGTATCCAGCTTCCCACGCGGTCTTTTTCCCTGTAGATTGTCGAGCGTGAGAGAGCTGTTAGCCGCACGTTAGTGTGGTTTGAAACTTGTGTGCAGCACTGTGTGCGTGTTTGGTTCTTGCTGAATTTGTCTGTCTTTAGGATGGTTTTCTCCCCGTCGTAAAAGGTTCACCTGGGCGCATCTCGCAGCCCTGTCGCCTCGAACCCCGCGTGGCGCTGGCGTCGCCGCCGCCCTCCGCCCCGGGCGCCCCTGCGTCTGTCCCAGCACAGCTGCTCGTTCTTCTCGTCTTTGCATCTTCTTAGTGTCTCGTAAATAGCATAGCTTAGATCTTGCCTTTTTGTCCAGCTGCTGAGAGGCGCTCGCTCGGGTCGCGTGGTTGTCTGTGGGCTGTTGCTCTTGGCCCCCTTCCCTCTCCCAGTTCTTCCCACCACTACCCTCTCCTGGGATATTCGTCTTGAAATTTATACTAGTATTTTTGAATTTAAGTTTTTCTGCTTCAAGAATCTTATTTCAGTCAGGATGAGATCTTTTAACCTGCTTGTTTAAAACCTTAGCTCCGATGGTTTATGTCTTATTGAAAATACTCAGAAACCTTAACAATTACATAATTTAAAAAATATATCTCAGTTGCTTTCTCCCAATAATATATTTTTAAGCAACCAAATCACCAGATAAACCTCCAAATAAATCCGAAACACCCAGGGTAGAAGTGGCCCGAAGCTCCACACCGCGCAGGCCCAACCCTGTGTCCGCCCACCCCTGGGGGGGCATGTGGCCTCAGACACCTGTGGTTTCTGTGCCATTGCTCACGTGGAAGCGGGGTGAGAGCGAGCAGCCCCCTGTGTGGGGTGGGCCGGGGGCGGCGGTTAGGGCCCTGGCAGTGTGTCGCCATCGGGAGGCGCTGCTCGCTCGTCGTGTGGGGCAGTGTCAGCTGAGTCCGCGCAGTCCCTCAGGGGCTGGCGCTAATCCCCGTGGCCTCAGATCCCGTTCCTGGGTCCTTCACATGAGCCAAAGCTGTCAGGGGACACATTGTGGTCCTCTTAGGAGTGCACTCACAGGACCTGAGGGTCAGAGGTCGGTCAGGTCAGGAATTGCGGGAAGAAGCCGGCCCTCGTGGCCCGAGGAGGGTGCCCCGTGCAGCGGGGGGATTCAGCGAGCTCACCAGTCCCGCCGCGTGTCCCCCAGGGTCCCCCACTCTCCGCCGTCCCCCACCGTCTGCCAGCGCTGCCCCGTCACGGCGCCCTCTCCGTGGCCTCGGCCCCAGCAGCCCCTCTTGAGCGAGGCTTTCCTTTCGCCCGATGTCCTGCGTCACAGACTCTGCGAGCGTCCCCGAGGACACGCATTGCAATCGCAGTGCTCAGCGGAGTCCTTAGGTGACTCCGTGGTGCTGCCCACGCCGGCGGCTGGGAGCTCTGTGAGGTCCGGCCTGGGCACCGCCCCTCCCGCCCCCGTGTCTGTGTGCGCATGCGCGCCACCCCTCCCCCTTCCACGCACCCAGGCTCTTTCCATCAGCCACCAAGAGGCACGTAGGTACAGGGATGACACCTGGGGCTCTTTGAAGGGTCAGAAAGCGAAAGGTGGCATTTCACAGAGCAAGTACAGCAAGTGGAAACATAAGACGTGTGCTCAGCCTCCCCGGTAGCCCACGAACTGCCAGACGGAGCTGCAGGGTGTCGCGGGCGCCCACACCCACGCCTGCGGCACCCGTTGGGGCCTAGCGCCCCGTCCCAGGTGCAGGGCACCAGCCGGAGCAAGCCCCAGGGGAGGGGGCCCCCACGGGGCCTGTGCCGCGTGCGGCCGGCGAGGGCGGATCCACGGGAGGGGTGTGCTTCGTGCGCCTGGGTGGCGGCCATGCGCCGCGGGCCAGGGCACGACTGAGGCGCGCGTCTGCCGCAGACCCCTGCCTGTACATCCCGCGCTTCGCCCACCTGCTGGAGTTCGGGGAGAAGAACCACGAGGTGTCCATGACGGCCCTCAGGCTCCTGCAGAGGATGAAGAGGGACTGGATGCACACGGGCCGGCGCCCCTCAGGCCTCTGCGGGGCAGGTACCCACGGCTGAGGCGGGGCGGGCCGCCTTCCCTGGGCCACCCCGCCCCTCCCGGGCCTAAGTCCTGGGGGGAGGGCGGGACCTTATATGCCGAGGGGGCGGCAGGTACCCGTGGCTGAGGCGGGCCTGCCTTCTCAGAGGCGCCCCCCCCCCCTCGCGGGCCTGAGTCCTGGGGGGAGCCACCCCCCTGCCCCTCCCGGCCCGAGTTTTGGGCGGAGGGCGGGACCTTACATGTCGAGAGGACCACCCGGCTCCCTGGCCTTGACCGCTGGGTCGCTGTGCCCTGCCCCCATGCTGAGTCATTACTGCAGAGCGTGGGTGCCCCAGCCTTTCAGCTGGTTCCCTGAACCCCAGGGGACAGCTTTCTGGTGTCCTCTCTGGTGGCAGCTGTCCACATGGTGCTGCTGTTGTCCTGGTGCCACTGTTGTGCCGGAGCCCCTGGACCTCCCCAGGAGGCCGGCAGGGCCGGTGCTCTTCTTCCTGGCCCTTTCCCGGGCACCCGCAGGGCACGTTCCCTCCCGGGCACCGAGCCACATCCTGTGCTCAGCTGCCAGCAGGGGCAGCGCTGCCCGAGCCTCGTGTCCCACCTCAGAGCCCAACCTCTGTGACCGCAGTGCGGGGCCTGGGTCCCCTGGCCGTAGTCTCCCCGCACAGGGCACGGGGCCGCCCCCTTCCCGGCCCGGCCGTGGCCTCGGCTCCCAGCTCCGCCCGGCATTTCCCAGACAGTCCCCCGCGGAGCTGACGCGCTCGCTCCGAGGGCTGCGGGCAGTCCTCACAGAGCCTCCTCTGGCTCCCCTTGCACCTAGCCGCGGGCGACAGCAAGCTCTGCACGCCAAGTGGTGGCCCAGTCGCACGCAGGGTGTCCTGAGGACCCACAGGCCGCGCGGCCGCGGCCCACAGGCAGAACGCAGCGTCGCCCAGCAGCGCACCTGGGCGCGGCGTGCAGGCCCCGCCCTGGCCCGGACACGGCGCGGTGCCTGCTTCTCAGAGCCCCGCGTGCCTTTCTAGCACTGCTGGTCGCAGCCAGGATGCACGATTTCCGCAGGACCGTCAAGGAGGTCATCAGCGTGGTCAAGGTGTGCGAGTCCACGCTGCGGAAGAGGTGCGTGCCACCCCCGCCCGGGCAGGGCTGCCTCCGGGGTCCTTGCAGGGGGCCCCAGGGTGCCACTGCCTCCTGTCTGGCCCGGAAGCCCTACGGCCTCCTGCAGGGGCCGCGTCACCACGTCCCGTGGTGGCCCCTTCCATACCCGCGGTGACTCGGGGTGGACAGTGGTTTGTAAAGTTGCCCAGACTTGAAACAGTCAGGAAGGAAGCCCTGAGGGCGGCCTCGCCTGTCCCCTGCTCAGCGCAGCCTGAGCCACCAGTCTCTTGGAGGAAGCTGAGCTGAGGGCCTCGGCGTCCGTGTGCCCAGGCGGCCCGGCGAGGCCCTGCTCTGCAGCTGGGTCGAGGGGTTGCTGCTTCTCAGCTCCAGGGGCAGCTGCGCTTGGACCATGATGGAGCGCGAGGCCCTGGCAGCCCTGTCCCCCGCTGAGTGTTCCATGCGTCAAGCACGTGGTGGCTGCTCCCCCCCTCAGGGCATGTCCCGCAGCAGTTTTCAAAGGCAGCTGGAAAATCATGGGCTCGTTTGACGTCTAGTTCTCTTAAAATTCTTGCATTGAACTTTTTGGAGGTCACGTGAAGTGAGGAAGTTAACCGAGTTGGTGGGAGTGACCTTGAGCTGGGCAGCCTGGTGAGGAGCCCGTGCTGGCCTGCGACTGCCCCGGGCCGCCCCCGAGCCTGCCTGTGGGGGCCGTGGCGGTGCCGGGCCCGGCAGGATCAAGGGGCTGCCAGATAGTGCCTGGGCCACACCCTGGCCGGGTGTGACCAGGGCGCTGGGCCGGACAGTCGGGGGTGTCTGAGCGGCAGCGTCACGAGCCAGGTGCTGCTTGGGTGGCTGATTTCAAGGGCATCAGATTCCGCTCCCCGTCCCCGTTTCAGGCTCACGGAGTTTGAGGACACCCCCACCAGCCAGCTGACCGTGGACGAGTTCATGAAGATCGACTTGGAGGAGGAGTGCGACCCGCCGTCGTACACGGCCGGACAGAGGAAGCTGCGCCTGAAGCAGGTGACCTGCACCGCGCCCCGCCCGTCAGCACGCGGGGCCCCGGGCGCTCCGCACATCTGCCGCCCGGTTCTCACTCAGAACTCGCGCCTGCTCACCGAGGCTGGAGTGGGCCCGCGCGCCCGCGTGGTGGGGGCCGGGTGGGCTGCACACCGGCCCGCTCTCCAGCCTGCCCCTAGGGGCGCCCAGCACGCCCGTTCATCCGGGGGCTGCGCCCGCATCCCTCTTGGCAGGCGGGCCCCAGGCCACAGCTCAGTGTGCCCCTGAAGCTGACGGCCGACTGGCAGGGAAGCTGGTCCCCAGCGAGGCGGCGTCGGGTCCCAGTGTGTCAGCGACAAGCCCGCGTCCCATGTCTAGCTCACGCTCACCCTGCTTCTTCACTCAGTGTCCCCGTCCTCTCGTTTTCAGCTCGAACAAGTCCTGTCGAAAAAACTGGAGGAAGTCGAAGGTAACCGGCCGTCCGGCCCCGCAGGCGCCTGGGTCCTCAGGGAGGGCGCTCTGTGCTTAGTCTCCGCTCCTTGTCCACCGCCGCAGGCGAGATATCCGGCTACCAGGACGCCATCGAGATGGAGCTGGAGAACAGCCGGCCGAAGGCCAAGGGGGCCCTGGCCAGCCTGGCGCGAGACGGTCAGTCTGCCCTCCCCGCACCCGGCCATGCTCGGGTCGCCATGCCTGCCCTCCCGCCCCCTTCCACGGCCGCGCGTCCTGCTCCACCCCAGGCAGCCGGTCACCTGCTGGCCCTCACACCCCGTGCTGTGTCTGGCTGCTCCTAGGACACCCCCGTCCCCCAGGTTCCAGCCCTGCCTCGCCTCAGCACCTGGGTCTTCCTGACCTGTGTCCTCCCCCGGCCGCCCTGGGCCGAAGCCACGTCCCAGACCAGACCCTAGTTCTGGGGTGAGGCCCACGGCCCGTGGGCAGGGCTCGTCCCACGTGCCCGCGTTGGGGTCGGGGCCCTGCCCCGCGCTGGGTGCACTCTTGCAGGACTCCTTGCGCACGTGTCCCCATTCCTGCTCCGGTCGCCAGGTGGGCGTCGCCCGACGTCCCCCTGCCCAGGGCCGCAGGGTGGCCCGTGCGGTGCCGCGGAACGAAGCGATGGTGGGCCCCCCAGCGCCCCGTCCTGCTCCCCGCGGGCGGCGGGCGCCCCTCCTCCAGGCCCCGCAGCCGGCGGCTCGTTTTCCTTGTCTGCCTGGCCGTGCCCGGCACGCTGCTCCTTTGGTGGCCGGAGGGACGTGGCCGTCCCCACCACGGCGCCGGCTGCTGGAGGTGGAGACCCCGTTGCCTTCGGCGCTGCCGTGGGGCGAGGTGGTCTCCGCGCGCCGCCTCCCTGCGCCCGTGCGCCAGCGCCGTGGGCCCTGCGGGCAGGCGTGGCCCGGCTCACGGCCGCGCGACCGCACGCGCTGCGGAGCTTGGGAGTCGGTCAGTGCTGGGCTGGCAGTGCGCCCGGGGTGCCCCCGTGATGCCGGTGGCGGGTGCACGGCTTCTGGCACCCGGGCGCCCGCGGGGGTAACGATTGCCACCCCCCGACGCTCCACGTGCCGTCGTGGGGTCTGCGGGTCTGCTTCCCGCCGCGTCTGGTTTTGCAGTGTTGCGTCGATTAGCTCTGCCGCCTTCCTGTTTGCTGAGCCAGCGATTCCTGCTTCTGCCCCACCCTTCCCGAACCTCGCGGCTGCTGCTCGACGGGTCACTCTGGGTGCGGGGCCCCCAAGCGCAGGGCGGCCGCCTCCCTGACGTGGCTGGTGCCGTCAGGTGCTTCCTGCTGCTCAGGCTCAGGCCACGCAGAGTCAAGTGACAGGGTTCAGACTCCAGTGGGCGGGGGTTGCGGGCGCCTTGTGTTGCTTGTACGGTTATCACGTTGTGACCGGCGGTCCCTCCTCTGTGCCGTTTGTGGCGCGTCCGGCTGGGTGGTTGGTTGGAGGTGCCTGTGGGGCTCGGGGAGGGGGCCGCTCTGCTGCAGGCAGTGGTCTTGACTCTCACGTCTCGGCCTGATCCTCACTCACTCTGCCCGTGGCGTCTCACAAACACGGTGGCTGATGTCCGCTTGCCCTGCCGCAGCTCCCGCGGCTGGCGCGTGGGGGGCGCCTGGCGCCCTGGCGGGCCTGGGCGCTGCTCCGCATGGCCTGCCGCCCCCGCCGTGGTGCGGGCCGCGGTCTGGCGCCCGGGGCTCACGTGCTGTCCGCCGGTGTTCCCGACGTCGCCCCTCCAGCCAGTGCCGGGCCCTGGCAGCGCCCGTCTGAGCCTGCCCCACGCGGCCACCCCCCACCGGCCAGTGCCGCCTGCCCCAGCTCCCCACGCGCTTCTCTCAGTGAGGCGGTGGGGGTGGGGCCCCGTCCGCACCCCCCCAGGTTGGTGGCAGGTGGCGCCCGAGACTGAGCGGATGAGGCACCGTGCTTCTGGCCCGCAGTCGCGCAGCTGCCCCTCAGGCCGCGTGTCCTGTCCTGTGTCACTGTGTCCGTGGGACACGCTGCAAGGGGAGAGGCCATGCTAGTGCGGGAGGCGATCGGACAGACGCCTGAGGGAGGGCCAGGGGCTGGAGGGGGGTCGGGGTCGACGGAGGGAGAAGCGGCTGTGGCCATGGCCACAAGGAGGGGCCCGTCCCTCAGAGGAACGTGAGCCGTGTGTCCGGAGTGCCGGGCTCTGGGACCCCACAGGGCCAGAGCGCAGAGACCGCCGCCCTCCTGCTCTCGCCTCCCACAGGGACGTGATGGGACACATGTGGCCATGGAGCGGGCGTCACGGTGAGGTGGATGGCGTGGGGGGGCGCCCCGCGGGGCGGCCTCCAGGGCGGCAGAGGCCCGTGGGGCCCATGCAGGCTGGCCGGCCGTGGGCCGAGGCGGTCTGCGTTGGGCTGCGTGGGCCCTGCAGGACCGTGCCTTTCCCGTGGGGTCCCGTGGGGTCCCAAAGGGCCCTTGCTGAGCTGAGCGGCCGGCTGGGCCGCAGCAGGGCAGGCGTTCACGCCTGCGAGAGACCACCCAGCACGTCCCAGCGTGGCCATGCCACGGCCACCCGCCAGGCGCGGTGTCTGGCGTCTGGGCCACCTCCGGTGGGGGCGCTCACCGTGGCTTCGCGGCGACCCTCCAGGCGGTCCCTGTGCTGAAGCGTCTGCCCGACGCTCGCCCCTCGCCCCTGGGCTGCATGTTGTCTCGTTACGGGCGGTCGGGAGTTCTCCGCGTCTTCCAACGCGAGCCCGTCCTCGGACGGGGGTTTTGCAGCGAGTCCGTGCGGCGTCCCGGTTTCGGCGGGACCTGGCCCATCAGTAACCTGAGGGTTCTGCTCTACGCGTCCTGCCTCAGCTGTTTTTGCCCAGCCCAGAGCGACCAGCCGGGCCGCACGGGCGGCCGCGCAGGCCTGTGAGCCGCCCCGTGACCCTCCCATGGGGCGTCGTGGCGCCTGCAGTCCACTGGAGGGCGCGCAGACCGCAGGCCGCGCCTTCCTGCCGCCTCATTCGCGGTTCTTCGGTTCTTGGTTCTCAGCTCGCACAGTGCCCGCCGGGGCCATTTCTCTGCAGACGGGCTCTCCCTGGCGTTCTGCCCAGCTAACAGGCGGTGTGTGGAACTGTGTCCCCAGGCTCTGTCGAGGATGCCACGGCCAGCTTGTTGGGCGAGGAGGACGCCGAGGACGAGGAGCTGGAGGCCGCTGCCAGCCACCTGAACAAGGACTTCTACCGGGAGCTGTTTGGCGGAGGCGTGCCCGGCAGCTCAGAGGCGGCGGGCGGCCCAGGCCTGGGTGGCGGGCCCCCTGCCCTGGAGGCCCTGCTCGGGCCCCTGCCCACAGCAGCCAGCCTGGGCATCTGCGAGCCCGTCCGCGAGTGCATCTCCTCCCAGAGCCGGGACCCCAGTGAGCACCGCGGGACGGGTGGGTGGACAGGGGCAGGCCAGGCGATGTCTAGGGCCACGGGAGGTGCAGCCTCGAAGGGGGGCGTGGCCAGGGCACCCCAGCTCCTGCCGACGCCCGAAGGGCAGCAGTGCGTCGTCAGCCCTGGGTCCCCGGTCTGCGGGCCTGCTGGCCCAGGCCCTGGGCTGCGGCCGCGCCGTCCTTCCTGCCTGCCCTGGGGGCCCAGGAGGCATCCCTGCAGCAGCGTCCCGCGAACCTTAGCTGCGAAGCCATGGCCACGTGTCACAGAGGGGCCCGGGGCAGAGGCTGGCACTCCCTGCCTGCCCTTCCCCGGTGTCCACCTTGTGGGAAGTGCTGGCGGAGGCAGTGTCTCCATGGCCAGATGGGCATCGTTCACTGCGCCCCAGTGCCAGCAACGGTGGCTGCTCAGCAGGGGACCGTCGCCCCCAGCCCACTGGGGAAGGCCCGGATGCTGGCAGTTCGGGATCCGTCGAGTCAGCGCCGAGAGCGGTCCCGTCCTCTGCTGGGAGGGCCTCCCCCGCCCCTCCGCTCCCGGCACTGAGGGCTCGCGCTCTGTGGGAGGGGTCACTGCTCAGAGAGGCTATCCAGCTGCTGAGACGTTCATCTCCCGTCCTGTGGGCTCAGAATGGCAGTGGGTGGCTGTGTGTCTGCCCCAGTGACAGTGGCAGTCTCGTGGGGCAAGGGACAGCCACACAGACACAGCCCGTCACTCATGCCCAGTTGTCCCATGCAGGGGCTGCTGTGTGGGTGGAGCCCGGGGCGGGTTCTGCAGGGCACCAGCCAGGGCACGTGCAGAGGCCCCGAGGCAGCACCCCACGACCCTGGAGCAGAAAGGAGCGGTCTGGCTTGACCTAAGAGACCGAGGTGGGCCCAGAGGGGCACGCTGAAGCGCCAAGGTGGCCCTTGCAGGGCCCGGGCTGCAGAGCGGGGCTGCGGCTAGAGAGCGTCCTCGAGGCCTCCGGCCTGCGGCTGGTGCGGGTGGGGCTCAGCAGCCGACATGGGGGGGCGAGGGGCAGCAGACTGCAGGGAGTGCCCAGGTTTCTGGGCCATGCGGGTCATGCTGCCGACCCAGCCAGGGCAAGCTGGGGTGGCTGACAGGTGGGGTCATCTTGAGCCCGGTCACTGAGGGCTCCCCAAGGCCCCGTCCTGGTCCGGAAGACTCCTCCGCGGGCAGGGAGACTGGTGTGGTCTGCTCTGCAGCCCACTCAGCGTCCTGCCCCGTACGTAGTGGGACGTCCACGGGTCCCACGCGCGGCGAGCAGAGGCCGGGGCTCCAGAAGCCCGGCCATCCCGGCCTGCGCGCTAACTGGGAGCTGTGCTTCCTCCAGAAGACGCGGGTGGCGATGGCGAGCTGGACCTCAGCGGCATCGACGACCTGGAGATTGACAGGGTGAGCGGGGCCCGCGCCCGCCCCAGGGCCGTCCCCGTGACACGGCGCCGCGCGAGCCCGCCTGGCGGGGCCTCTGCGACCCCGGGGGCCCCGCGCGTCGTGTCTCTGGACAGGCCCTGAGCGGCTCCCGCGGCGCGCTCGTCCCCAGCAGACGTGGCATTTTCCCCTGACCTCGCGGCGAAGCTCCTAGGACCGCGTTAGCTCCTCAGCCGGCCTGCGGCCCCTGTGCCCTGGGTGGGGGCGGCAGGTCCCCCTTGGGGTAGAGGTCCACGCCTGCTCCGTTACGTGAACGAGGAGCAAGCCTGTGGCCGAGACCCGAGCGTGTGCTCGCTGGACCTGACACTGTTCTCTGCCCTAGTACATCCTGAACGAGGCGGAAGCCCGCGTGAAGGCGGAGCTGTGGATGCGGGAGAACGCGGAGTACCTGCGGGAGCAGAGGGGTAAGCGCTGGCCCGCCCGCCTGGGCGCCCGGGGCACGGCGCCCTGCTGACCCCGGCGCTTGTGGTCGTTGCAGAGAAGGAAGCACGGATCGCTAAGGAGAAGGAGCTGGGCATCTACAAGGAGCACAAGGTAGGGCACGCTCCGGGCCGGACGCCAGCCCTGCCCTGCCCTACCCTCCAGCCCCAGACGCGCGGCCAGGAGCCCCAGGCAGGCCGTCGGGACTTGGGGCCTATGGCGAGGCTCCTGGAGTGGGTCCCAAGTCAGAGAAGCACCCAGAAGGCCCCATCCTGCCTCTATGACTCAGCAAAGCCTGCTCCTCATGTTGGCCCTGCCCTGTTCGCGGTCACGGCAGCACAGCTTAGCCAGTCTGGGTGGGCGGGCGGGGAGGCCAGGCCGTGCAGCTGTGCTGGGGGTGGTCAGGCCCCTAGTGGAGCGATGGAGGAGACAGGAGCCCACGTGGCCGCTGAAAGGCTGAGCCCCAGGACCTCTGGGGCTGGGAGAGGGGGGCTCTGGAGCTTGGGGGCTGCTCAAGAAGGCTGCTGGGCTGGAGAGGCAGCTTTGTCGGGGGGGGCGTCCTGGAGGTGGCTTGCAGCTCCAGCACCCAGTACCAGGTCCAGGAACTAGATTTCTGTGCTGGGCGACATCTAAAGCATAGGGAGTAAGCCTCCTGCTCTGCCCCTAGCCACCCGCCCAGCACGGTCGGGGTCGGTGGGGTGGGCTGCAGGAGCCCCTGTGGCACTGGGCTGCCCAGGTCCCGCCTGCTGGGGTCGGTGCAGCTGGGCAGATGGGCCCAGGCCGAGGGGAGGCGCAGGCCGGCCCTCCACAGCGGGGTCTTTCCCTGGAGCGCGCCGGCCCCGGTCCCACAGTCTGCAGCGCCTGGCGGGTGTGCGGGCTCCCGCTGCAGATGCCGAGGAGGCGTGACGCCCATGTCTCCACGCAGCCCAAGAAGTCCTGCAAGCGCCGGGAGCCGATCCAGGCCAGCACGGCTGGGGAGGCCATCGAGAAGATGCTGGAGCAGAAGAGGCTGTCCAGCAAGATCGACTACAGCGTGCTCCGCGGCCTGGACAGCAAGGGCGCTGGCGGGCCGCAGCGGGAGGACGCGCCGCCCACGGACAAGGCCGGCACCAGGAGGCTGCCGCGCAGGAAGGGGCCGGCCAGCAGGAGTGGGGCCGACCCGGCGCCCGGCGCCGGGAAAAGGTACCAGGCCGGCGGGGAACGAGCGTGAGGGGCAGCCGAGGAGGGGCCTGGCTCTGTCACGGGGAGCGGGTGGGCCCGCTCTCCTCTCCTGGGGCCGGAGAGAGCAGAGCACTGACGGGCCGGGGGGGGAGGGGTGCAGGAGGGACCACAGCCACGTGCGCTGTCCTGGCAGGGCCTGCGCCGGCGGGCCAGGCGGTGGTGCGAGGGCCCCCGCCACAGCCCAGGCCGGCCCACCGCCCCGGCCCAGGCGCCGAGGCCGGGCTCCGCTGCCACCAGCCAGCCCTGGGCAAGGCAGGCGCCGCAGGCACCTGCGGTCCCGAGGGCGGCCGCGCGGGGCCCCCCACCCCGTCCAGCCACGCGTCGCCACCTCTTCATTCGAGACTTACCTGACGAGGGGGGGCAAACGCTTGTCGTGGTTTCCAACACCGTCTCTGGATTGGGTACTGGGCACTCGCTTCTCAAGCCCCCGGGTGCCCAGCACAGCCGGTCCCCGTTCAGGCAGCCGCTTCCGGCCCTGTCCCAGGGGCACGGCTGGCCTGCCCGGCACTGCGCCCACGTGCCCCCGTCTGCTGGGACCGAGGAGGCGCTCCACGGAGCCCGCCCCTCCCTCGCTGCGTGGTCACAGAGTGGGCACCGTGCGGGCTGCCTTGCCGAGGGCGGCTGGCGTCCAGCACAGGCCTCCCTCCTGCTCAGGCCGGCCAGTCCGCCCTTCGGCGAGGCTGCGCGTCTCCCCCACGCCACTGCTCGCGGCCCGTGGCTGGCATCTGCGGGCAGGCAGAGGCAGGCGTGGGCAGCAGTGCCCAGCACAGGGCGGCCCCCTTCTAGGGCCCCAGGCTCTGCCCAGGCTGTCGGCGGGGAAGGATTGCAGGCGGGCCCGGGGGCTGGCCGCGGGAGCCCGGCGGTGCCTCTACCTCAGCGGCGGCCGGCTGGGCTCACGGGCAGAGTCTCAGGTGCTCACAGGCCCTCGAGGCCCAGCCAGCGCGCCCAGAGTCAGGCGCTCTGTGAGAAGGGACCGGAGCTGCAGCCCCCACGTCCCCACCCAGGCTCTCGGACGCTGGCCTTCCTCATCCCGCCCTCCGCGGATCACCGTGCCTGTGTCCAGCTCGGCCGGTCCTCACTCTGCCGGGAGGACGGGCCTGGCTGCCGCCTCTCGTTCTGGGGCCTGGGCCTCCCGCTGGGCCTGGGGCACCGGGGGAAGGGCTCCTTCTGAGCTTGGCCTGCAGACCACGGGCACAGCGCCTGCCTGCCTGTCTCCCGCCCCCTGGAGGCCGCCGGCCGAGGCTCTGGGAGCTGCTACCTGGCCCTCCTCTCGGACCAGCTGCCCTCACCGAACAGCCAGTCCCTTGCTGTCAGGTGTCACTGTCAGCCGGCCACAGCTGTGACCGTCCACCTGTTGGTGTCCCCAGGGTTCACCGGCACGCCACAGTGGGGCCGGGCCTCGGGGGGCCCAGGGCAGTGGGCTGGGCAGGGTCAGGCACGCTGTGCAGCTCGGCCACCCGAGCCCCCGCAGCTCCCAGCAGGGTGTGTGTCCCGAGCTGCCCCCAGGCTGTGGGCTCTGCCCCCGCCTCCCCCCGCCAGCCAGGGTGTGCGGGGTTCCTGGGCCCGGACAGCTCCTACAGGTGGGACGTGGGAGTAGATCCTGCCTCCTCTCGGGCGGGGGTCCCACTGTCCCCCTGGGGCCAGTCAGCACCCATCAGGATTTGACATGCTTCTTCTTTGACATGCAAGTGACAGCATGGACAGACACCCTGGCTTTGCGTCTGGGAGGTCTGGTCTGGGAGAGGGCGAGCAGGCCCAGCGGAAGGGGTGCCGACAGCAGGAATCAGGGTACCCTGTGCTGGGGGGAAGAGCGAGGGGCTCAGACTGGGAGGAGAGGGGGTGTCTTGGGTGCTAGAGCTCTGCCCCCCCCCTCCACCCCCTCCCTCGTGCTCCGCGCGGGGTTCTGTTGCAGGCTGAGGCCGATGGTGTCCACGCAGCTGGCTAAGAAGGCAGCCACGGGAGAGGTGTGTTGTGTGGACAGGCCGGAGGCGGGGAGCTTGGGAAGCAGTGGACCCCAGAGGGGACCCCCGAGTAGCTGGAAGACAGGCACAGTGCCCCGCGTGGGCGGGGAGGAGGTCCTGGGAGGAGGCCTTGGGAGGGGCCTGGGGGCCGAGAGCCTGGAGCCCACCCAGTGGGGTGACTGGAGCTGTGCACCCTCCGGCCCTGGCCTCAGGCAGCCCGCGGGCTGGCCCTTCGGAGAGCGTCTGGGTCCCACCCGGCCACTCCAGTGGTCCAGTGTCGCCTTCGGCCCGGCCCTCCAGGCCAGGCTCAGACCCCGCCACGCAATCTCTAGGGTTTTGGTACCAAACAGGTAACGGCGGAGAAGCAGGCACGCAGGTCCAGTGGGGGGCCCAGGGCAGCTGCAGGTGCGGGAGGGACAGACTCACCAGGCTGGTCAGGGGGCCTTGCTCCACACGCTGTCCCAGAGCCTATCCCCTCGCTCGCAGGCCCGGCTCCCGACCTCCCCCACCCTGGGAGCCGAACCTGTGAGGCCTGCGGCGGTCGTGGTGGAGAGCGGGCCCGTGTCCTACCACGCCGAGGACGACCCCGAGGAGGACGACCCCGAGGAGGAGGACGGGGAGCCCTGTGTCAGCGCCCTGCGGATGGTGGGCGGCAGCGGTGAGGCTCCGCGGGGCCCCGGAGAGCAGCAGCCGAACGAAGGGGGCGTTTCGTGGACCGGCCACGTGGGTTTGGAGCCCACTCGGGAGGCCAGGGGCACCGGGCTAGCCCAGAGGGTGGCCCTGCCAGAGGACTGTGGTCCTGGGCGCTGACCACATGCCAGGCCGCTGGCCCCCAGGATCTACAGCGACGAGACCAAAGCGGGGTCCCCCTGGTGGGGGGCCGTGCGTCCAAGGCCCACAGAGCTGGCACCGGAGCCTCGGGGGCGGAGCGGGGCGGGGCGGGGGCACCGGGCGCCTGGGCCCACAGCACTCCTTAGCCTCCGCCGCCCCTGTGCTTTGCAGATTACGGCTGTGACGGTGACGACGACGACGGCTACTGAGGTGTGTGACCTTGCAGCTGGGAGTGTTCCGGTGGCGGGCCCCGCCGCGTCTCCTTGGGGATCAGACGGGCCTGTGCGGCTGGAGCCCACAGGTGTGGGCGCCGCCCCACCTGCTCTGTGGCCCTCGTCCCACGGCCACGCGTGGCGTCTGTGGCGTTTGCCGTTAGGACTGTTGGGACCATGTTTTGAGCAATGCAAGGCGTGTGTGTCCCCAGCACGGGACCGGACCAGTGTCGACGTACGGGCAGCCAGACGTGGGCCTCGAGGCCCAACAGCCTTCGCAGGTGGACAGTCACATCCCTTCTGTGGGATCAGGCACAGGAGGCCCAGCAGGCGGGTTCCAGGAACCAGTCTCTGCCGCTCACGGAGCCGGGTGCCCTGTGCCCCCTTCTCGCCGTGTCCAGCTTCTCCCTCTGCTGGTCCTGTGCTTCCAGCTGCAGTTCTCAGCCAGACCTCCGGCCTGGGCGCTGGGGCCATGTGACTCTGCACCCAGGAGCCCAGGGCACCCTGCCTGGGTGGCAGCTTCGCAACCTGAGCCGAGAGCTGTGGCACCTGGCATCTGAGCTGGTGTCTGGCCACATCCTGAGGGAAGGCACGCAGCGTCCCTGAGCCTGGCCATCCTGCCCTGAGTGGTCCCCAGCAGCCTGTACTGCCCCGGGTGCCGGGCCTCGCCCAGAGGCCACTGTCAGACTCCTGGTTCCAGCGTTGCGGCCCTGGATGTGGCCAGGGAGGGCGGGCAGGTGCCTCTGCCCCAGACGCCCGGGCTCCACCTGCTTCCCAGGGGAAGATGAGCAGGGTGCCAGGAGACCCCATGCGTTGCAGGGCCCACGCCGTCTTCTGGAGCACAGCGGTGTCTGCGGGTCGGCTCGGGGACTTTGCGGTCTGGTGTCCATGCCCAGCCTTGCCCCCAGGCCTTCTGGGAGGTGGGCTGGAGGGCGGTTGGTGGAACAGGAAAGGCTTAAGCAGGAACCCTGAGGTTGTGGCCCATCGTTTCACGCGTGACCTCCTGGAGGCTGGAGGGGGCTGGTGGGGCCTGAGGACTCTGCACTGGAAGGAGGTGGGGGGGGGGCAGCTGTGGCCGGGTGTGTCTGGCTGCAGCTGGAGTCGCACTGGGGTGGGGTACAGGGAGGAGGGGCGGGTGGGGAAGACAGTGTCCAGGGTGAGTTGAGGAGCATTCAGCGTCAGGGTCCTGGACTGCCGGGAACCTGCAGTACGCGGACATGCGGGTGGCCGGTGGGGAGGGGACAGGCCAAAGGTCAGCAGCCAGCAGTCGGCAGGACGCCTCTGGGTTAAGCCACCGCTGCCACATGCGCAGGCCCTCAGGCCCCTCCGCCCCGCAGCTGCGTGCTGCCTTCTCAGCTGTGGGACGGCCGTCCCATCGAGCCCAGGGCCCTGGGGGTGGCCGTCCCTAGTACTCTCAGCTGACTGGACATCGGCCCCAAAGCCAGGTCTCTGTAGCTGCTGGCCCCGAAGCGGCCTTGGCAGCACCCTTCCCTGGAGGGGCCCGGGCTGCCGCTGTCTGGCGCCCTCCCTCTGGGGCCAGGCCTGGTGCCCTGGCCTTGGCGAGCAGAGCCGGGCCCTCCGAGACCCTGGGGTCGGAGTCCCTGGGACACCTGGGGAGTGGGCTGTTCCCGGAGTGGCCGTGGCCATGTCATGGCCCCACCTGCTGCCGTCCAGGGCCCCTCCCCTCCGGAGGCCTCCCTGCCACGCTCCTGTGCGCCCGGTGGCCTCCCGTGGGCTGAACATCACGGTTGTCACGGGCTCCCCCGTGGCTTCTGGCGGGTCTCAGGTGAGACCAAAAGGCACAGGATCCTGAGTAAATGCCCAAGGTCCCCCAGCTGGGAGGGGGCCTCCCTGGTGCGCGTCCTGACAGCCGCCCACTGTCTGGGGAAGTGGCCCCAGGAATGCAGGGTCGGGCTGTGCCTGTGCCGAGGTGTGAGCGGGTCGTCCCGGGCCTGGCCGGGGACAGCATGCTGCCGGCCCCCAGCCCCGCCACTGCTGCGGGCGGCCGGAAGTAGCCTGCTGCCCACGTCAGCCCTGCTCCCTGGGGTCCCTGAACCCACCCAGCCCTGTCAGTGCCAGGGTCTTTTGTGGGCCCGGAGTGGGGCCACGCGCCATGCTGTGGCTGTCTGGGGACAGGGATTTGCCCACAGGTGTGTGGGTCCGGGCAGTCCAGGGGCACGTGTGTGTCCTCACGGGTCCTTCGGGGCCGGAGCCCAAGGCTGGCCAGGTCCTTCTGCCACCACACATGTCACACTGGGGGGTGAGACCGGGGCATGGCCACTCATCCTGCAGGCGGGCTTTCCAGGCGGTCTCCTGCCCTCCTTCCCCACGGTGACCCACCTGGGCCAGCTCCGCCTCTCCCCGGGGTCCTGAAGGGGGAAGGGGAAGGAAGGCCTGAGCGATGGTGGGCGAGGGGTGGCGCGGCCCAGGGAGGACAGTGCAGGTGGCCTCAGGCGTGCAGGTACGGGGACCACCGCCTCAGGTGTGCGCACACCCATCTGCACACAGGCACACGTTCACTCGTGCCCACACACACACTTGTCCACTCACGCCGTGGGCACACGTGTCCTGACCTGGTGCGGCCTCTGGACCCCTGGGGCTGGCAGGGGCTCCTGGCGGGCCCAGATCCACTTGGCTGAGCTGTCGCCTGTCGGCCCATTGGTGCTCTGGCCAGTCTCTTAGCAGGGTGCTGTGACAGGCCCCACCCTTCACGCACTCCCCACGGAAGGTGGGGGAAGGGGCCTGGCCAAGGCCAAAGGCTTGTCTGTGTCCGTGTGGCTCCTGCTGTGGTCACCCAGCCCACACCAAGCGCTGGGCCACAGAGCTAGGACTGCAGGGGCCCTTTCTCATGAGGCGAGGACGAGCCAGGAGGTAGGGCAGTGCCCACTCCAGGAACGGGCAGGGGCAGGACCCCCATCCCCGGGGCACCCAGAGGAGCTTCCTGAACCTGCCTGGCACATCCTGGGAGCCCGCGCTGGCAGCGGGAATGGGGGGCCAGGGACGGGAGCTTCAGCCCTTCTCTGCCACCCACTGCTCGGTCACCAGTGACGTTGCGCCTGCCTGCTCCTCCCGCCTCCCAAGTGGCCCCACAGGGGCCTTTGGCTTGGTCAGGTTCTCAGCAGGCAGCAGGGCTGACGGCCACAATCCACCAAGACCACCTGAAGGCCAGGTGGCCAGGATCCTTCTCCACAGAGCCCAGCCCGAGCCCCCGCCGGGGCCTGCGAGGGCCAGTACCTCCTCTGGCAAAGCCGCCAGCCCCCTGCTCCCACCCACGGCCACGCGTCCTGGGCCACCGGCCACGGCGGCACCGCGGTCCGCCTCCTGTCCCTTAGTCCACCCCCCCAGCCCCATCCCGGCCTGCGGGCCACGGCACTGACAGCAGGCCGCACCCTCCGGCCCCTCAGCCGCTCCCTGGGGACGGCGGGAGGGCCAGGCTGCGTTGGGCAGGCCTAGGGCCAGGTCGGCCCCTGGGGCTGCTGCTGGAGGGGCCAGCGGGCCCAGGACTGGAAGGGGGCTCGTCACTGCCCTGGGTCTGAGTGGGCTGCAGGGCGGCGTCTGCTGCCTGTTGCCCAGGCTCCGTGTTGAGGGACTCGGGCCCGGAGGGGTGCGGTGCGTGTCCTGGCCGCCCTTCCGCGGCTGCGGCCCACTGCGGGGGCTTCTGGGTCGCAGTGGGACAGACGTGGACTCACCGAGGGCCAGGGGTGGACCCGTGGAGGGGCGGGGTGCCCAGGGGCCTGAGCCTGTGCGTCCATGTCAGAAACACGCTGCCCGCCCGGCGGCCACTTGCCTGCCCCCTGGTGGCCACTGCGGCACTGCCCGGAGGTGGAGGCCCCGACACCCCGTTCCCGGACCGGTGAAACCGCAGGCACGTGCAGGCCCTCCGCCTGGCCTGGGGACTTCTCGTCGTTCCCTCCTGTCGCCGTGGTGCCCACACAGCACCACCCAAGGCTGCTGAACCCGCGGGACCCCACCCCAAGCAGGCTCGCCCTGGGCCCTTCCCGGGTGGAAGACCCCTTGCCTGGCGACAGTACCACTGAGGGGACACTCCGGGGCCGGAGTCCCCAGCGCCCTGACAGGCGCCTCAGACCCAGCCCAGCCCACGGCAGGGTTTGCCCCAGTTATGCAACCGCGGCCCTGGGCCACAGGGGGCACCCCAGGACCAGCTGGGCTTGGGCAGGGCACTCGGCTCCGCGGGGGCCGCCTGCCTGCTCCCTGCCCCGCCCAGGCGCGCCTCCCTGCAGCCCGCTCAGACCCACCAGGACCCGGCCACCACGCAGGCACCCTGGCCCCTT
This sequence comes from Rousettus aegyptiacus, assembly GCF_014176215.1. Lineage (NCBI taxonomy): Eukaryota > Metazoa > Chordata > Mammalia > Chiroptera > Pteropodidae > Rousettus > Rousettus aegyptiacus. Next base: position 136,104 of record NW_023416297.1, on the reverse strand, counting down.
GGAGCAGATCAGGAAGGTCCAGTTGGCCTCCGTGGGAGAGGCCCTGAGCCAGGGCCCCCAGGCACCGTGTCCAGCTCTGGCACCATGTGTGGGGCCATGCCTGCGTGTGGGCGGCAGCTGGACTGGTCAGCACCTACGTGCCTGGCAGGGTTGGCCGGTCCCTGGGGAGGCCTGGGTCCCAGCCAGGCTGGTGAAGGGTGGGGGCTGAGGGGCGGGGCCCGCAGGCACTGACTGCCCTTCAAAGGGCAGAGCAGGGGCTCTTTATGGCTTCCTGCCGGAGAGGGACCCGGCTCAGGAAGCCATTGTCCCCACACAATGGGCCTGTGGGGACCTGGGAGGGCAGGGGCTCCAGACGGTGGGCCCAGCCCTGACCGTGACCTCGACCCTGACCCTGGCCTCCCGCTGATGCTCCATGCGCGGTGCCCTCGCTGCCCCGCTGTCTGGCTGGCCAAGCTGGGGCTGGGGACAGGACACCAGGAAGGTCCCCGCTGTGGGGGGACAGCCCTGCGGGTCATGGGAGTGGGTGCCCTGCAGCCCAGGTGGCTCTTGGGCAGGAGGGGCCGCCACGGGCGACGGAGCGAACTGCCGGGGCCTCGCGCCCCAGTTGGACCCGGGGCGGGGCAGGAAGCTGTGCCCCGCTCTGTCAGGCGAGGGGCCTCGTTCCCTTGGCCACGAGGGGCCTGTGCTCGCCGGGCTGAGTAATTGCTTCCCCTGGTTGAGGCCTCGGTGAATACGGACGTTGTCTGCCAGGGGCCCGCCGTGGTGGGGCCTGGGAGAGAGCACCCGTCGCAGCCGCCAGGCACTGCAGCCCCCGCCCCGTCTCAGCAGCGAGGCGGCGCGGAGCCAGCAGCTGCGGACTCGGCCCTCCGGCGGGAGGCCTAGGGTCCGCAGGAGCCAGACCTGGGCAGGACCTGCGGTGCCCCGGCCGCAGGGGGCCCAGGTCCCAGCCGAGGGAGTTGGGTGCCGGGGCCCGGAGGTCGGGGCGGGGCCGGCCTCTGAGCATGTGGCCTCACGCGGGCGCACACACTCGGAGTCACAGAGGCCTCCACTCAGAGGCGCGTGTGCACACCCTGCCAGTGACCGAAACGGAGAAGCCATCACGGCTTGTGTCTGTGTCCCCTGCAGCCCGAGGACCCCACCCCTCAGGGTCCCCTCCCAACCGAAGCCCTTCACGAGGACATTCCCTCCGACCCCACAGAGGGCTCTTGGAAGTACGTCTCCCACTCGCTGTCCCACAGAGTGGCCCTACGAGCACTAGCAAAACGCTGGCCTGGGGTCGCGTGGGGGCCTGGCGAGGGGAGCCCAGCCGGCGGGGTGCCTGCAGCAGCAGACGGCAGAGGCGGGGCGGGAAGCAGGGGTCTGAGCGGGCGGGCGTGTGGCCGCAGTGTGAGGCGATGGGGAGCAGCGGGTGCTCAGGGCAGCCAGTGGGAGAGTCTGGAATGATGAGGCCACACGGGGTGGCCTCCTGGGCCCCCTCGGCGCACGCTGGCCCTGGACAGGGAGGCTGTTCAGATTCTCCAAACCACGGTCTCTGGCCCTGGCCTGGGGCTCTGAGTGTTTGGGGGGGGGGCGTGATGTTCACGTGACCCAGGCTACAGGAGAGCCCATGCGTACACATGCACACGTGGGTGCCGCCGTGCCAAGCACCCCCCAGCAGCCCTGCAGGCCCCGGCCAGCAGGCGGCGCTGCAGGACGGCCAGGCGGACCTGACAGGCAAGGAGCCTTGGCCATGTGTGGGATGAGGACCCTCCTGCAAGCTCGTGCACGTGCGTGTGGGGAGCAGCTCCACTCCAGGGAGGGCAGGAGCCCCCTAGACCGGCGGTTCCCCTGCCATTTACATCTGCCCCGGGGGGGGATCCCCCGATCAGGCAGAGTGAACCTCAGGGCCTCTCTGTCCCCCACCCATGGCTCTGTTCTGTTCTTCCACAGCTTCCCCAGGCACACTCGGGGTGGCAGTGGGTTCTGCCCATCGGCGGCAGACTCTGGGTACCTGCTGAGGGTCCTGGGTCTGTGCAGTGGCGACACCCTCGGGAGCCCCTTGGGGTGAGGGGGAAGGCCAGGTTTCCCCAAGGAAGAGCGGCCCACACTGGGGCCCAAAGGAGGAGCTGCACAGGCCCCAGCGGGCGCGGGCCACCGACCTGGGGCTGGGTGACAGGACGTGCAGGGTGGGGGGCCGGGTCCCTGAGGTCGGGGTGTCGTGCCCATTGCAGGGTAGGGGGACAGTGGAGCCCATGGGTGGAGAGCAGCGTGTGGCAGAAGTGGGGGGTTGTGCCCGGCGCTGCTGGGCCCTGGCCCACCCTGCTGGCCGCGGGCAGCCAGGACTGGAGTGGTGGACAGACAGACGGATGAGGCGCCCTGCTGGCTGGGGGGTCTGCCCCGTGAGGAAGAGCCCACTGGGTGGAGGAGTGCAGGCTGCGGGCCCTGGAAAGGGCACTGTGAGCCGCCAGCCAGATGTGGGTCGGGACGAGGGTGGGCGGGCAGGGCCGCCCCAGGCCAGGCTCTCCGAGAGTCACCTCTGACCCAGAGTCCCAGCGCCACGGGCCCAGACCACATGGCCACAGGAAGCAGTGAGGGCTCGTAAGGCCACAGTCAGAGCGGCCGGTCCCCCACTTCCTGTGGCCGGAGCAGCCGAGCGCAGCACGGTGCAGGGGCCCGGCGGGCTGGCAGCTACCGACGCAAGACCCCGTGTCCGAGGCCCCGCCTAGATCAGCCACAAAACAATGCAGATGAGAACTGTGAGGACTGGCTGTGCCCGAGGACGCCATGGGCGATGTCACAGTGGGCCGGGGAGTCCCGGGTGGCCTCCGGCGGGAAGGACAGCCACAGTGCTGGGGCAGTGGGGAGGGCGGCCAGGGCCAGGACAGTGGACGGGAGCCTGGCAGATGGGGTGCCCTGGCTCGGAGGCCATGACCCCAGGCCACTGAGCCGCAGTCTGGGCAGCCTCGCTGAGGCGCCCCACCCACACGGGCATTCCCGAGCCCCACGCCAGTAACGGCCGCCCTCCCGCACCCCAGCACGCTGTCGTGGCCACCACCGCCACCCAGGCTGGTCCTGCGTCACCAAGGCCACACTCCAGCACCCTCCGCACAGCACCACCCCCGCCGGGCACCCCACCCCACCCAACCCCAGCCGAGAGTCACTACGTATGCCCTTTAGCCAGGCCTGGCCACCAGCGGCCACCTCCACAGCCACTGCGACCACCAAGCAGAGAAGTGGCCAGAACAGGCCCGAGAGGGCCAGTGCCTGGGCGATGCCGCCCCATCCTGGCAGAGGCCCTGGCCGCCGCCCGGGCTGCCCGCCTCTCCCCAGACGCCTGGCTTCTCCCTGACTCCGGCCTGTCTGGGCTGCTGCCCCCTCCTGTCCCCTCCTCACCTGACAAACCCAACACGAGTGTCGCCTCCAGGAAGCTGTCCTTGTCCCCCGGCTCCCCGCGGCGGGGGCAGAGCCCTCTCCCGGGCCCTGCGGCCTGAGTGTCCCTTCGCCCCGACTTTGCCCTGTGTCATCTCCATCCTGGGTGGGGCGCTCCCACCAGGTCGAGGCCTCGTCCAGGGCAGGGCCCGCTGGCCAGCGGCGGCAGTGCCAGGAAGTGCTGGCTAACCCCTGGGCTGGGCACACGGGAGCAGGAGGCCACCGTGGGCCTGAGCTCTGGACTCCCTGCCTGGAAGGGGAGCCTGCCTCAGTCTCCCCAAGCCTCTAGGTCTTTCTTGCCCGGCTCAGCTCCTCCTCCGGCCGTGGCTTTCCAAGGGGTGGGGGGACTGTGGTCAGGGGCTGGACCCCACCCCCAACACTCGCCCTGCACTCACTTGCCTCGGTTACAGCTCTGCGGCTGCCTCACAAAGCCTCGCTGATCAGGGGTGGGGGATGAGGGCAGCACCTGGGCAGCGGCAGCACGGGCGGGGTTCCCGGTGGGGACCCCCACTGCCCCCTCGCGGCCGGCCTCCCCACTCAGTTCCGCACACCGGGCTGCCCATGCTCACTGCTGTCCCCAAGGGGAAGAGCCCCAGAGAAATATGGCCCTGGCTGGCCTCCCAGGCACCCCTGGGAGGCTGCACAGACAAGCCCGGGATTCCAGAGGGAGCCGGATGCCACCTCTCCCTGCGCACGGCCCGCCCCCGCGGCCCTGCCTGGAGGCGGCCCCCCTCCGCCGGCGTGAGGACCCCGGCGCCCCCACCTTCGCAGAGCGCCGAGGGGTGCGGGAGCCCACAGGGCTGCCCTCCGGGCTGTCTTCCACTCAACGAGGTGAAGGAGGCGCGAGGCGCCATGTGCCAGCAACAGAACTTCTGATGCTGTTTGGGGAAAATAAACATCTCGCGCTGCCCAACGCGTGGCTTCATTTGTGGCGCCAGGGCCAAGCTGGCGACCAGGGGTCCAAGTCCGACAGGTCCCCGGCCCCGAGCGCGCGGGGCCGCCCGGGGGCCCGAGGCGGAGCGGGTTACGGGGTGGGGCCCGGCTGCTCGGCAAGGCCAAGGGGCGGGGCCTCTCGGGGAGCGGCCGCGGGGCGCGCCGACACCCCATTGGCCGCTGGCTGCGCGCTCCGGCCGCGGCCACGGGCCCCGCGCTCAGGGAGCCGGCGGAGGCCGGGCCGCGAGCAGGGCCGGGCCGGGCCTGGCAGAGCCGGCCCCCGCCCCGGGCCGCGGCGGAGCTGGGTCTTATCAGCGCGGGCAGCTGGCGGCCTGTCCGTGCGCGAGCGCCCCGGCCCAATTCAATGGCCATTGTCCGCCGGCCCCTTTGTTCAGGAGGCGGCCACTTCCTGCGGGGCCTGGCTGGGGCGAGCGGGCGGAAACGCCCCGAGCCGAGCCGAGGCCCGGACGCCGGATGCCCCAGCCTGGGGTCAGAGGCCACGGCCGCCCCCCTGGAGCGCCCTGGGCTTGGGGCCGGCTCCCCGAGCCGAGCAGGGAGCCAAGCTGGGCCCAGCTCAGCCTTCCTCCGGGTCTCAGTGTGCCGTCCGCAGAGTGGGCGGATGGACAGGCATCCGACCCGGGGAGGGGGACACCGTGGTGGGTCCTCCAGAGCTGGGCGAGGACAGGAAGGAGGAGGAAGGTCCTCAGGCAGAGGAGAGCTCCTCCCGGCCTGCCCTCTGCCCCGATCCCCCGTGTGCCTGTCAGGACGGCCTCAAGTTCCCAGGACTGGGAACCCAGCTCCCCAGGACTGCCCCACGGGGTGAGGAGCAGCCCCTGGGGCCTGCGGGCTGGGAGAGCACAGTGGCCTGGGGGGGGGGGGGAGCCGTAAGGGCGGAGGGCCCCAGGCGCTTCCCCACCCGGCCAGGCCACCTGTCCCTCCGACCACAACAGGCCACCTCCTTGGGGCCTTCACCAAGCCTCCTGTCCCTCCTCCGCTCCGCTCCAAGACGTGGCCCTCACCAGGCCCCATGGGCCGCTCTCGTCAGTGCTCAGCAGCGGGGCCTCCCCACGGCTCACCCAGGCTGGGAGTGGGGTGGGGTGGGCGGGGCGGCCTGCAGAGGGCTCACAAGCCTGTCCTCCAGCCAGTGGAGGCACAGACTTCTCTCTGCAGTTCTGGGGTGGCCTTCCCTAAGCCCGCCTGCTCCCGGGCCTGAGAAGCCCCGACAGGTCCTCAGAGGCCCCCACGCAGCCCACCCCCTCTCAGAGCCCTGCCCTGACCGACCCAACCCAGTCGGAACCATGCGGGGCATTTCAGATGACGGGGTTTAACCCAAGGTGTTGGGAGGGTGGGGGAGCCCTGAGGACAGTCGGGCACCCCGGAAATTAAATGCTGCAGGAGGCCAGGGGAGCGAGGGGCGTCGTCACCCAGACACCAGAGGGGCTGCGCCCCGCAGGCCGGGCTGCTGGCTGTGGGCAGCGGGCAGCGGTCCCCTCCGAGCACCTGGGCTCTGACCCAGCAGACGACGCGGTGTTGCTCACGCTGGAGCACCCAGCACGGCCCCAGAACCCAGCAGGTGCTTTCCGCGGGCGGCAAGTGTTCACAGAGGGCCTGGGCAGCCCCCAGGAGGGGGACCCATCCCGCCCCGGTGCCTGGGCCTGAGGAGCTGGAGGTCAGAAGGTCCAGCAGAGGGAGCGCTGAACTTGAGCCCATCTGGGCAGCCGGGGCCGGCGGGGGTGGGAGGGGACGCGGAAGAGATGCAGGTGGATGTGCCTGTGAAGAACAGCGGGCACCCTGACCCCACGTGGCACCTGCGGGGGCGGGGCAGGAGGCTGGCGGGAGGGGCCGCCCCACACCCCCGCCCTGCTGCATGGTTCTGTCCTGGGCCAGGGGTCGCTGGGGCACCGAGGCCCCAGTGCGGACGCCATGGGGTCCAGCAGAGGACAGCGGCGGGCGCTGTGCACGGGCTCGGGCGGCGGGGTGTCCAGCGGCTTTGTCACGTGGCTTCGCGTGCCAGCCCCACACTGGTGTCAGGGTGGCTGTGTGTGTCCCCAGTACAGGGAGGTCGGTCCAAGGACAGGGCGTGGAAGGAAAGTGGGGCAGGGGTGAGACCCCGGAGTGCGGGGCAGGGGTGGTCTGGCCAGGGCGTGGTTTGGTGCGGGGGGGGGGGGCCAGAGCCTCAGGCGTGGGCAGGAGGGTGTCGGCCAGGGCCTTACCTGGGAGAGACCGGGAGGCAGGGGCCATGGGGAGAGGCAGTGGGCTGGGGGTGGCGGCTAGCTGCTTGCGGGTCCCCTGCCCCGGGGAGTGCAGAAAGGTTGAAATACAGAGGTCAGTGGTCTGCCAGGGACGGACCGCGTGCCCTGGAGCATCGGAGCTGAAGGTCAGGGACTGTGTGACCCCACCCTGCGGGTGAAGAGCAGAGCGGCCTTACTGTATTTCCCGCGGAGAACCCAGTGTGGGCCTGGCCAGCATCTGCTCCCCACCCCCGGTGAGGACCCCAAGCCCCGCTGGCTTCCATACTGCCAGGCAGGGGCCAAGTCTCCCCTAGTCCCCCAAGGCCACCACCAGGGCCTGTCCCCACTCCCTGAGCAGGTAGTGTTCCCGGCACTGGGCCTGACGCCTGGCCACGCGGGACTGTGTGCAACCTGGGAACCGGCGGCCAGCCGGCCCCTCCGACTCGGCCCCTGCAGGGCGGCCCTGGTGGGCGTCGCTGCTCGGCCTCCCCCAGGCCCCCCGGAATGTGGAGGGACACCCAGGTGCTGCGCGTCTGCGTCCCTGTGCCCGTGGGCTGCCCTCAGCACCGCCACGGCACCCATCCTGACCGCGGGGCAGTAGAGACTGCTGACCACTGTGCCCCTAGAGGAGCTGCCCTACGTCCTACGCCCGCCCCCCGGCCCCGCGTGGCTGTCAGCTCTCCAGCTGTGCACCCCCCCCCCCCGGAGGCCCCCGCACCACCTCCCAGCCCTGCTGCTGCCCGTCCAGCTCAGGCCCTCGGCAGGATTCAAGCTGCCGGGGGTGAGCTGCAGCGTGGGAGCAGGGCTGGGCTCGGAGGGCGGGGGTGGGGTGTGGGCCGCCGCTCAGCCCGGGGTGTGGGGCTGCGGGGCCCTAGCCCTGGCCGACTTGGCCAGAAGCGCCTCTTTGTGGGAGGTCTGTGTGAATCACTGCTCAGCCACAGGCACAAACGCAGGAAACCGCCATTCTAGCAGACGCTATTTTCTCCCACCGAGGGGAAAGTCTGCCACACGAAGGTCATTGTTCCCCAGGCTCCTGCCTTCCGGCGGGCCTCGTCTGACGGGCTTGTGCGCGCCGGGGGGCTCCCAGCCGGGCTGCTCCCCTTCGAGACCCAGGGGCGCCTAGGGGACGGGAACGTGGGGTGTCCTCCAGCCCAGCCGCACACAGGCACACAGGGAGGCGCACGGGGGGCGCGCCCCCGGCGGCCGGGGGTGCTAGGGCTCCAGCGAGGTCACGGCCTGGCTCGGCAGGCCACTCACAGCGCTCCCCGGCCCCCCGCCCTTTCACGCTCCCCTCTGCTCCCTGGGAGGACCACCCCAACACACCCCGCATGCCCCCCACCCCGCAGCCCTCCCCAACCCGGCCGGGGATTCCCGCCGGCGGGCCTGGTGCTGCCTGCTGCCCCCGGCTCAGCTTGGCTCCGCGTGCATGGGCCCCTCCGTCCTGGGAGCCCCTGCCATGCTGGGTGGACGAGGCTGGGCTAGGCGGGGAGCCCACTGCGCCGGGCGCTGCGGGCAGTGGCGGGCGGGCAGCCCGCACCGGTGCTATGCCGTCAGGCACCCACTTAAAACACCCGGACACGAAGTGAAAGATGGAGAACCTTCAACCAAAAGGAAGCTGGGCAGTCGCTTTAATAAACAAGAAAATAGATTTAACGTGAAAGCATCGCGAAAGGAAAAGAGGAGCCTCGTCCTGAGAGCGGCGGCAGGTGGAACACGTCGCCTGGAGCCAGCCGCGCGGCAGGCGGGGCTGCGGGGGGACAGCCCGCTCCCGCCCCCTGAATCGGGGGCCCGGCCGGGGCCGCGGGGGGACAGCCCGCTCCCACCCCCGAGTCGGGGGCAGCTCCATGGCTGTGAGCAGAGGAGTGATGTAAATGGGACATTCTCCAGATCAACGTGAATTAGGTCCCAAAGGGGCCCTCGTAAGGGACTGGGACATGAGACAGCCACATGGCTGTGCTGAGGGCAGCCCACGGGCACGGGTAAGCCCACCAGGCCGTGGAGGCAGGCGCTGCCGAGGGGCAGGGCGCAGCCCGCCGCCCTGCAAGGCCGAGGGTGATCAGGGTGCCTCAGACCGGCGAGGGCCCCACACGCATCTTCCACGCGCGGTCTCCAGACACTACCGCACGATGCGCCCCATTAAGGGAGTGTCACCGAGGAAGAGGGGGCCTGGCGCAAGGAGCCGGGGAAGCGGCTCCTGGGCGTGAGAAGGGACAAGTCTGCAGGACAGCTGGGCCCGGGTGGCGGCCCTTGGGTCAGCGCCGGGGCAGCTGACCATGCGGCCTCCCCAGGAGTGTCCGCTCTGACCCGCTCGTGACCTGTCCTGCAGGGCGCGGGGAGGGCCCTCGGGGGGCAAATGCAGAGCGACCCACCCCCAGCCCCACCCGATCCCCCAGCCGAGGGTGCTTGGGTGTCCCTAGATCTTCTGTGTCCTTGTCCACCGATGGCCCCAGAGCGGCTCCTGATCTCAGGGAGTAGAAGCCAGACACCCTCCTCCTGGGGCCTTCGGCTTAGCAGTTTGCCCAAACGAAGGACAGCCTAGCTCAGGGGTGTCCCCCAGATGTCAGGAAGGTTCCTAAGACCCAGGAGAGGGTCGACGATGGTGCAGGAAGTGACTTTGCTGGGAGCAGCCCCCGCCCGGCGGGAGCCTCTGGGGAAGGGGTCGGCCAAGGGCACCGGGACAGAGAAGGAAGCCTGAAGGCCACAAGGGCTGTCGCTGCTTTCCATCCCCGGGTCTGTCCCGTCAGAAACTGCCCGGCCAGGTGCCCACCTCTCTGGGCCTGTGACCGCCGGCCGCTCCCTCTGGGAGAAGGCCGAGCCAGGGAGGAAGCCAGCATCCACCTGTGCACCTGCCCAGGGCCACTGCGGCCCGCTCACCCTGCCCCCTGGGCTCCCAGCCACCTGCCCTGTAGGACCCCGCGCAGCCACCGTCCCCGCCCCCTGCATCCTCGCCCCCGACACAGCCAAAGGTGGCGGCAGCCAGCAGGAGCCCCCGGCGTCCTTCCAGCACCTGCCCTGCCCTGCGAGGACCCCCTTCCTGACACGGGATCCGCCGCTGTGCTCCCCGAGTCCACGCCCTGATCCCCAGAACCTTCGGCAGATGTGACTAAGTGAAGGACCCTGAGATGGGGGTGATGCAGGATCGCGGGGTGCACCCGGAGTCATCACCAGGTCCTCACGAGAAGAGAGGGAGCAGAGACGGGACGGCAGGAAGGAGTCAGGGAGAGCAGGTGTGAGCGGGAAGGTCAGCGCCGGATGCGAGGACGAGGAGGAGGCCGCGGGCCAAGGGGTGCGGGCGCCTCTGGCGGCTGGAGGAAGCCAGAGCGGATGCCGAGGCTGCAGGGGGGCCGCCAGCGGCCACCGTCTGGGTCAGCCCAGCAGGACTGCGCTGGACTCCTGCCCCAGAGCCGGAGGACAGTGAATCCACACGGTGTTCAGCCGCCAAGTTTGCAGTGGCTGCTTTCTGCAGCAGTGACACCAGGTGGCCACAGCTGCTGAGCCCGCCTGCCTGGCACACGCCGCTCCACAGGGTCTCTGAGACCCCCACGGTCCCCAATCCGGTGGTGGCTTCAGGGGACTCGCGGCCCCTCTCACACCTGGCACACGCTGGACACGCCAGAAACATGGCCGGACTCATGCCTCAGTGGAGAAACTCGCCGCTCGCCCCCACCGCTGTCCCCGAGGCTGCAGTGGCCTGGTCCTGGGCCACAGGAAGGGCCCCAGGGTGTGGGGGCGGGGCTGGGTGCAGGGGCCGGGATCGGATGCTCCTGGACGGTCGCTGACACGTGTGTATTTTGAGCTGAAGCCCCTAACGCTGACCTCTCTGCACACAGCCCCGTTCGGCGTACACCGCGGCACGGGACCAGCTCCCCTGCCTCCGTCCGGAATGTTCCCGTTGCCCTGAGAGGGAGCCCGACCCGCTGAGTGGCCGTCCCCAGACTTGGGCAGCACCCCATCTCCTTCCCGTCTCCACGGACAGACGTGGCTCTTCGGGACATTCTGCGTCAGTCGGTCTTACGACCTGTGACTTTCTGCATCTGCTGCTTTCCCACCGCGTGACATCGGGGTTCCTCTGGGCTGTGGCAGGCGTCGGAGCGCCGTTCCCTCATGTCGTCCGGCTGCACCCTGTCTGTGTGCCCATCGCGTGTCGACGGGCATGGGGTTCAGGCTGCTGGAACAAACGCGCTCGAGTCTGTCCCCCATTCCTTGGGGGTACGCAGAGCAGCGGGTTTGCGGGGTCATGTGTGATTCTGTGCCGGACTCTCCGAGGACCTGCTGGCTGTTCCCCACGTAAATCCCGCCCTCCGCACCGCCTGCCCCTCAGCTTGCATTACCAAGGGAGCGATGCTTGGGAAGACGCGGCCTAGGGGGGCCCCCGTGCGCCCCAGGCCGGGCCGCTGCTGTGCACGCTCTGTGATTAGTCCTCACTTTCCACGCAGCCGCAGGCAGGAAGTGGCCTGTGCGCTGGGGTGGGGGGGGGAGCACCCCTGGGCCCTGCCTAGCTGTTGGGTGGGGTGAGGCCACCTTCTGCGACAGGCTCTCTGGTGGGTGGTCTCTCCAGCCCGCAGAGCACCAGGTGGCCAGGGCAAGGCCGGGAAGCACAGTCCCCCATAAAGTAGGGTCTCCGATGATGGCTGGTCTCCGATGATGACCCCCATGGACGTGCCTTCTAGGGCCTCCACCCTTGTGAAGCCCTGCAAAACCTGAGGTGGCCCAGGACCTGCTCTGCGACTCACGGGACACAGTGGAAACACTGCTGTTTGACGCCTGAGGCTGGGTGGTGGGGAGTCTGGTCTGGTGCCCGCGTGCTGGCGGCCCCGGCTGCCATGCAAGCATCCGCTGTGAGACCACTGTGCTGTGGGGAAGCCGACATCAGCCACAGGGCGGGGCCACGCGCCACCCCCGAGGCCACACGCCGCAACGCGGCCGGCCGCCCCTGCTGTGCCAGCCGCGCACCGGAGGCACCAGAGCCGGGGCGGACGCTCTCTGGGCGTGCCCCCACGAGCCCGCAGGAGGCGCCAGCCCCACTGCCCTGCTCCCCGCCGCACAGAAACCGGGGGACAGCAGCCCAGCTGAGCCGGGCGTCTCCCATGGACAAGGGGAGGAATGGTGGGGATTTTACACAGCGCTGGAGAACACGGGAGTCAACCTGAAGGCCGCACGCTAGCCTCACCTGGACTGCGCCCCCTTGGGCCATAGTTCAGAGAGCGGGCACAGGGCTCGGCTCCTGCACCCCAGCACTTATACCTGCTCCTGGGGAGGCAGCGGCCAGATCTGGCTGGATCTGGCGGGATCCACACCCAAGAAAGGGCCGGGCCCTTCGGCCGCCAGGGAGGGGCTTCCGCTGGGAGGGGCTTCTTGGGGGCGGGAACAGTGGCTGGCTCGGGGGTGAGGACCCGCAGCCGGCCCAGGGCGTGGTGCTCCTCCCGTTCCGGGTGTTGACAGTCCTCGGAGGCCAGCTCCTCCCGACGCCGGGTACCGGGACGGGAGGGCCCGTCGGGCCTCCGCCCTGCCCCGCTCTCTTCCCCGTGCTCCTGTCGCCTGCGCTCCTGCCAGAGCCTTCTCTCTTGCCAGCCGTAAGGCTCCCCGGAGGCGTCCACACTGGTCCTCACCCCGCGCGCAGTAGTCCAATGACCTCTCCTTTGCCCCCGTTGCCGGCTCCGCTTGGCAGCCGTGACCGCCCACGTCTCTTTCCAGGGCCCAACCTCTCGTCCCCCGGGGCCTGGCCCCGCTGCCCAACGACCCCGTCTCCGGGCGGTGGTCGACCTCTGGCGGGGAGGCATCGCTCGGCTCATGGCCTGCAGAGCTGCACCGCAAAGCCTCCTCTCCCCCAACCAAGACGTCCCAAGTCCCCGAGCACTGGCGACCAGCCCTCGGACCCCTGCCCTCCAGCCCCGCTGGGCCCGCACGCCCGGCGAGCCCCCGGCGGTCGAGCGCGCCACCTGCAGCCGCCCGCAAGCGCCACCTGCGCGCGCGCCCCGCCCCGCCCCCGGCGCCCGCCCCGCCCCGCGCGCACTGGGCATGCCCAGTGCCGGGTCACGCGCCCGCACGCTCGGGGCCCGCGCGCACCCGGCCGCGCCCGCCCGGCCTCCCCGCGCGCCGCATGGAGCGCATCGAGGGGGCGGCGGTGGGCCGCTGCGCAGCCTCGCCCTACCTGCGGCCGTTCACGCTGCACTACCGCCAGGTGAGCCCGCCCCGCCGGCGCTCCCACAGGCCCGGCGCCCCGCCCAGCCCCCGGAACCCCGCCCCCGGGCTCTGCGAGTGGCTCGGGCCTCTGGGACCGCGCCAGCGCGGGCTCGGGCAGGCGCCCCGGCTGGGACACCTCGAGGGGACCACTCACCCCACCTGGGGGGCTTTGCTGGGCCCCAGCCCTTTTTGCGATGGGGCTTATCGGGCTCCCCGGGGATCAGGGAGAGCTTCCTGGAGGTGGTGGTCTCCGCTGTGGGGAGAGGGGGCAGCAGAGGGAGCCGCGTGGGCCTCCTCCCCAGGCAGCCACCTTAGTCTCCACGTACCCCAGGGGCACGTGTCCTCCCGGGGCACGGGGCATCAGCGGGTGTTTGTGCCGCGGATAAGTGGCCGCGGCCTCCCTCCCCTTACCCGGCGTCCACGCAGCCCTGGCAGGCCTTCCTCCCGCTCGGCCCTGGCCCAGCGAGGCCTCCTGCTGGAGCGGCCGCAGGCCTCTCCGGTGACCCCTGCCCTGCTGACCTTCTCACAGCACAGGCAGGCTGGTGTCTGGCGCCCCTCCACCCAGCCGCCCCCTGCCCCCCCGACTTGCACCCTGACGCTCCCATCCTCCCGGGCCCCTTCTTCTCACCACCCCTGGGAAGCCTTCCAGGCCCCCAGCCTGAGAGAGGCCGGCGCACTCCCACCGGCCCCGGGGTGCACCCAGGTGGGCAGCGCCGGCCTGGGGCAGAAGCAGGGGTGGGCTGAGAGAAGGAGGAGGGACATGGGGTCGCTGCCTGGGGCAGGGTACCCGATGGTGGCACAGGATGGCCCCGGCACATTCCTGCCGGGCCTGTGGCTGTGCAGCGCTGAGGCCTTGGCGGGGTCCTGCAGGCACCTTCCCACCCCTGGCTCCGGCGGCCAGAACCGAGCCATGCAGGCGGCAGGCTGTGGTGAGCACCGCCGGGGGCCCACGGGACACTGGGCAGGGCAGTGCATGCCGCGGCGAGGCCTCTGCAGACCTGGCCAGGGGAGGTCTGGGGGGCAGACAGACAGACCAGAGGCAGGGGCTCTGAGTGGGAGAGGCCTGCCCGTCCCTCCCAGGTCCCTGGGAGATGAGCCAAGCCCGGGGCCCTGGCTGGGGTGCTGACGGCCTCAGCCGGCCTCTCTGACTTTCCCCTGCACCCCACCTTGGCTGGACCTAAGGGTCCGACAGTTTTGATCTTGAGCCGAGAGAGTCCGTGAGACCTGCAGGTCGCACTTGCCCTGCGGGAGGTGGGGAGCAGAGCAGGCATGAGGCAGACCGGGGCAGGCCTTCCTTGGAGCCGGCCCTGGGTGGCTGGCTGGCCCTGGGTGGCAGATTGCAGGCAGGCCCGGGCTTGCCTCTGCGGGCAGTGCTGGAGGACGGCCTCCCAGGCAGCCCAGCTTTCCCCTTAGAGACCAAGGTCGCTACCACCCCTCCCGGCCAGGCTGAGCCCAGCATGTGGGCCTCTGCCTGTGAGGTTCCCCTGCCTGGACTACGCTTCCCTCACTTCCGTGGGGCCCGGTGTGGTGCCACCTCCTCCAGGAAGTCCTCACAAAGGCTGTCCCAGCACCCTCTCTCCTGCAGCCCTGGCTGTGCTGTCTGTGTGGCGCTCTGGCGCACGTCCATTTTGTGGCCTGGGCAGACCCTAGAAGTGGGGCCAGCAGTTGGCCAGGCCTTGCGGGCTGACCCAGTGAGAGAGGGGGTGGCGATGGGCGGCCACAGCTCAGGGCTCCGGGTCCAGCCCCACCTGCGGAATCCCTTTGGGGAGGGGTGCGCTGGGCGGATGGCCGCTGCCCGCTCCAGCCTCGAGGGCGGGAGCCCACTTCGCCTGGTGCCGCCCGGCTGGCAGGACCCTGGCGCCTGCTGGAACGCCGTCAGCGTCCGCTCCACCTGCTGCGGCCGGCCCGGCCCAGGCCCCCGCCCCCGCCCCAGCCTGCCTCCTTCCTACACTCAGCGCTGCCCAGAGCCTGGGGCCCGTGGGGGCAGGGTGCCCGGCGGGGAGCAGGACGGTGGACACCAGGACCACAGGGTACACGAGAGACGGCCCAAGACAGACCCTGGGCCCGCGGGGGGGAGGGGGTGCTGCTCCCCTGTCCACTCCCGTCGATGCCCCATGTCTGAGTTTGTGCCCTGCTGCCACTCCGGGGGCTGCTACCCTCAGGAGGCCACCTGCCCCCTGCCTTCCCATCTCCCCTTGTCCAGTGGCCCAAGGGAATTTTGCAGCGATAACATGGTCTCCGCCCTGACGGGGAGGGTGCAGCACGCCTGCCCCTCCCCCAAGCCCCGTGGTCCTTCCCACGCCTGGGGACGGCGTCCATCTCTTTCCAGCTCCTTGAGCGTGGCCTGTGCTGGGCAGTTCCCGTGCTGCGCCCGAGACCCCTTTCCTCCCTGTGCCCTGGTCTTCTGCCTCGGCCCCCGGAGCGTCCCCGCCCAGCCCGGCCTCCCCCCCCCCCCACCCCCGCGGGAGTCCCCACTCCGGTGGGCCCCGGCTGTGAGCGCACCTGCCCGGGCGGAGCCGTGTGGCTGTCTCTCTGGCCTCAGCTCCCCACGGCACCGCCACCCGTGCTGGTCAGGCAGCCCTGACCACCGGCCGCCTCTTTCAGAATGGCACCCAGAAGTCATGGGACTTCATGAAGACACATGACAGGTGAGGGCCCAGGACGGGGACACTGGGGACAGGGGGCGTGGAGCCCCAGCCTGCCCCGTGAACGTCCCGTCTCGCCTTGTCCTCACCGAGGCCTGGAGGCCAGGCTGCGTGCCCGCTCAGGCCCCCCGCACCGTGGCGGGGGGCAGGGCCTGGGACAGGCCGTCTGGGTACCCTCCCCAAGCACCAGGTGATGGGCAGGTCAGCAACATGGCTCCAGTGTGGCTGGCAGGGGCCACATGTCACGTCAGTCACCTGGCCCCCAACCAGCCCAGTGTGTCCTTCCCTGGCATACACGGTCGGCCGGGGCCTCAGTCTCCCCACCTGAGCAGGGGACCCAGTTCTGGGCCGCTGGGGAGAGGAGGTGGGCCGGGCCTGCTGGGAGCAGGGCCCACGGGAGTGAGGTGACGCCGAGCTCTGTCCCCCGTCTCTTCAGTGTCACCGTGCTCCTGTTCAACTCTTCCCAGAGGAGCCTGGTGCTGGTGAAGCAGTTCCGGCCAGGTGCGGTGGCCGGAGGGCTGAGGGGCGGGAGGGCGCCCTGCAGAGCCGCTCTCGAGGCTCCGGGGAGCACAGGTGGGAGGGCATCGGGCCCCCGCGGGTCCCATAGAGGGGGCGTCCACGAGGCGGTGACCGTGGCCCGCCCTCCCCCGGCCAGCTGTGTACATGAGCGAGGTGGAGCGCACCTTCCCTGGGTCACTGGCCGCCGTGGACCAGGACCAGCCCCGGCCGCTGCCGGGGGCACTGCCCGGCTCGGCGGGCGTGACGTACGAGCTGTGTGCCGGCCTCGTGGACCAGCCCGGCCTCTCGCTGGAGGAAGTGGCCTGCAAGGAGGTGCGGGAGGAGTGTGGCTACGACCTGGCGCCGGCCGACTTGCGGCGGGTGGCCACCTACAAGTGAGTGGGGCTGGCCCACGGCCTGCAGGGCGGGGGAGGCGTGCCACCCAGGGCGCGGAACGGGCCGCCTGGAGGTGGTGAGCACCCTGTCCCCCGGGCTGCAGGCCGGGTGGTTCCCCCTTGTTCTCAGATTGTGGCCCAGGCGGGACCCGGGGCTCTCGGAGCTGGCTCTGGAGTGTGCCGGGCCCTTGCCCCCACCCCGTGGCCCCTGGCCGAGCGGGGCGGGCTCCCGTGGCAGCTGCTGCTAACAGATGCCTCTACTTCCTGTGGGATTAGGTACCGGGTGCTGGGGGTGGGTGAGTCACAGGCCTGCTCTGACAGCAGCTCAGGAATGAGGGAGGCCTGGGTCCTGAGCCGGGGAGGGGGACGCGGGGGGGCAGCACCCCTTGGGGTAAAGGGTACGGCCTGGACCCTGGGTTCCAGTCCCAGGAAGAAGATGGGCTGGGAGACCCTCTGTGCGAAGTGTGGGTTCCACATGGAAGGGTGTGTCTTGGGGTGAGGGCTGCGGTGTTTTGCAGGTACCTGCTGTGTGGCTGGCCCCTGAGCCGGTCAGGGACAGGATGTGGAGACTCCAAGGCCTGCCCTCAGGTGGGCGTGGCCAGCAGCTGGGCTAGGGGGCCAGCAACCAGGGAGGCAGGTGGCCCCGAGGATGGGGGCCTGGGTGGAGGTGTGGGCCTGGGGGTGCTGGGAAGCCTTGGAGGGCTGTAGACAGCAAGCAGCCTGCTCAGACTTGCATTTGGAGTCAGGGGATGGCCTGGAGGGAGGCAGAGCTGGAGCGGGGCTGTCACGGAGGTCAGGGTGGCCGTTCCCGTGGGCCTGACCAGGGCTGGCAGACAGTAGCAGGGCCGGTGGCTTCCTCTCCATGGCCCCAGAGGCAAGCAGGCTACTCACCTGCCAGTCACAGGTGACAAGACCCAGGTACTTGTCAGAGCCGCCAGCTAAGGACGTGACTGAGCGAGGAGAGGCAGAGTGTCTGGCGTGGCTGGGCGTATTCTCCTTAGGCCGGGCCGAGGGCCACACCTGTGTCCTTCGCAAGCCAGCAGAGACAGACTAGAAGCCCCCAGACCCCGCCAGACGCGCTTCCATTCGAAGCACAGGCCTTGCTGCCGCGGGCACGGGCCATCAGGAAGGGTCTGAGGGAGACCGGGGCGGGAGGGCGAGGCGGGCCTGGGTGGCCCTTGGGGCGGGGAGGGGCCGCAGTCCTGCCCCCCGCCCTGCGCTGGCTGCACCACAAAGCGCGGCGTCCACTGTGCCGGCCTCCCGGGCTGACCGGCCTCCTCCTTGCCCCCTCCACACCCCCCCAGACAGCGCCTGGTTCCTGTGTCCCCCTGCAAACAACGCTCAGCCCTTCCTCCCCGGGTCTGGGATCCGCCGCTCCTGTACCCGTAGCCAGCAGCCACGGGGCCTGTCCCCCGCGGGCGCCAGTGTGAGCCGTTGCCCTCCGTCTGGGTGCCTGTCCCCCTCCTGGCGGCCAGCACCTCTGAGAAGGGGGCTCTCTCACGCTCCCTCTAGCTGGCACCACGGGGCTTTGTCTTGGGGGCCGCGCCGCCACCCCACCTCACCACTGTCCCGAGCCCCAGCCCTTCACCCAGGCTGCCTTGGCACCTGCGGTCCCCTGCTGGAGCCCTGGGTGCAGGCCGGGGTTCCGCACAGACCTCTGCAGCTCAGGGAGACTGCCGGTTAGGGCACCCGGGGAAGGAGGCCCTGGTAGGGGCCCAGTGTGAGCAGGGGCGCAGGGAGGGGCCTGCATCAGCGTCCGCGCTGCAGACAGCCTGTGGGAGGGAGACTGACCAGCTCCGGCCACGTCAGCCTCACCGCGGTGGTCAGCAGCCCGCTGCCCCGCTCAGGGCCTGGCCAGGCTGCAGTGTCATCTGGGGCTCAGGGTCCTCTTCCCGCCTCAGGCGGTTTGGGGCGGAACCTAGCTTCTCGGGGCCGTGTGACTGAGGACCCTGTTTCCTGGGGGGCCGTTGGCTGGGACCATGGCCAGCTCCTGAAGTGTGGTGGCCCACGGGCCTGGCCGGGGGGGCCCCTCACAGCATGACGCTCACTCTGACTTCAAGGCCGGCATGTCCGGGGCGGGCGCCGAGGGGGCCGGCACGGTGCCTCAGCAGACGCTGTCTCACCCCACAGGTCTGGTGTGGGACTGACTGGCTCTAGCCAGACCATGTTCTACGCAGAGGTGACAGACGGCCATCGGGCCGGCCCCGGTGGCGGCCTGGCCGAGGAGGGCGAGCTCATCGAGGTCGTGCACCTGCCCTTGGATGGCGCCCAGGCCTTCGCGGACAACCCGGATGTCCCCAAGACCCTCGGCGTCATCTTTGGTATCTCATGGTTCCTCAGCTGCGTGGCCCCTGGCGTGGGTCCCCAGTGAGACTGCATGGGGTCTGGCCAGAGGCCAGTCCTGGCCACTCACCCTGCAGACTCAATAAAGGCTTACGTGGCACCAGCCTGTGTCCGCTGGCTCCGAGCTGTGACTGGGGCGGTGGGGGGGGAGGGGCAGCCAGGGGATGGCAGGTTCTCCACGAGGTTCCTCAGCTCTACCTCTGGGGCAGGAGCCGTGGGGACAGGCTTGACCAAGCAGCACTCGCGGAGGGCAGCGCGGTGGCCTGGGGATGGGGCCACGGGGCTGCAGGCCACAGAGAGCTAGGGCCACGGGGTGGTGCGGAGCCAGCCCCTGTCAGGAAGACAGGGCTGCAGGCTGCACCTTCGGGAGGGCACATGCTCCCTGCTCCCTGCGAAGCAGGTCCCCCATCGGGGGGTGGAGGCTGCTACAGCCGCCCGCCCAGCCGGGCGCCCGCGAGGGATGGGCAGGCTGGAGCCCCCCGCGGGGACTGTGCGTTGGTCACCATGCCACGGGCGTCTGTCAGGTGGGGCCTCAACCTGACCCTCTCTGGCCCTTCCCCAGAGCCCCCCAAACCCTCCGGTCAGTCCCTTAGGGCATGGGTTGGGGGCAGCCTGGGTCATGGCCCCTGACCCCGCGAGGACCAGGGACGCAGGGTGGCCAGGGGCTTTTCTGTGAACTCGGCTTCGTGCTCGGTGCCCCAGTGCCCCCCAGGACTGGGCCCTGGGCTGCAGTGAAGGCTCCTGGCGGGACCCCACTGTCGGCTGGGGCGCCCTGTGAGCGCCGAGGTCCGCCTTCTTGCTGACCCAGGCGGGTGGGCAGGTGCTTTCCGTGAGCACAATGGGGGGACACCCAGTCCCTCTCTCCTGCCTGCCCGCCGGGGCTGCTGATGGCTGAGTCCAGCCAGAGCGGCCGGGTGCAGACAGCCTCCGGGGCTGGCACTCAACGCCGCCCCAGGAAGCTGTGCCTAAGCAGCACCACCTATATGCAAATGCCGGCTGTGACCCAGGTGGGGCCTCTTGAGAGCGCAGCCAGGTGAGTGCCACACTACTAGGGGCCCTTGGCCATGTGGTGTGTGGGGGTGGGAGCCGGCGGGCTGGGCTGCGGTGGGCTCCGGGGCAGCCTGGGTGTGCTCAGCCAGGACCAGGCCCGGGGCAGCTCTGTCCAGCCAGCTGCCCCGCCTGCCTGCCGCCCTTGCAGCCTGCCTAATGCCCCGCCCAGAGCCCCGCTGGCCCTCTGGCTGGCCTGGCGGGGCTGGGGGCTCCTGACTGGTGGGGGGGGCAGGGCCCCTGGACCTGGGAGCACGCCAGCCCCTCACTCTGCTCTGTGGCCCACGGGGCAGGTCAGCAGGCGTGCTGCTCAGCCTAATGGAGCTGGCATCGATTTCCCGGCGCTGGGTGGGGGGTGGGGGGGCTGTAACCGGAAACTCCCCTCCCTGGCCGCTATATTTAGCATCCAGAACACGGGCGAGCGGAAGCGCAGCTCGCGCCTGAGCCCAGCCGGCTCCCTCCGAACGCCGGGCAGCCTGCGCCCCAGCCCGGTCCTGAAGCCTCTGGCCAGGCTGAGGGGCCCCCGACCCAGCAGCACCGTGTCCAGCACAAGCTGAGCACCCGCCTCAGAGCATGCGCAGGGGGCTCAGCGTGAGAGTGCCCAGGCTTGGCGGGTGGAACCCGGGGACTTAGGAGCGTTGTGGCCCTAGAGCAGTGATGGGGGCTTTCCTGGCAGAGGCAGGGCAGCCTGGCCCCCGCTGGGTCTTGGCCGCCCCCCCCCAGGCTGCAGCAGTTCCTGCAGGGGGCGCCCCAGCAGCCTCCAGCGCCCAGCCCTCGTCTGAAGTGTCCACCTTCCTGACTTGTATCTCTCCTGGGCACAGGGCTGAGTGTGGCTCCGAGGAGGCAGGAGGGGCCAGGGGACAGTGAGGGGGGGAGACCTGTCCCCTGCAGAGTGGCACCCTAGGCAGGGAGGCAGGAAGCCTGCCCTGCAGGCGAGTGTGCTGGCTCTGCCGACCCCTAGTGCTGCACCCGGGTCCCGCTGCCAGGGCTGGGGAGGCAGATGGGCCAGGGCAGGGCAGGCCCCAGGGAGGCTGCGTCCCCTCACAGGCTGGGGAGCTGGGGTGAGGTCCCCCACTGGTGCCTCCCGCAGACAGAGAGCTCCGAGCGCAGCAGCCTCTGGCCGCGGGGGCACAGCAAGCCCTGTGGTCAGCCGAGGCCCTGTCCTGCCACCGCTGGCCAGCGAGCAGGAAGCTTCGGAGGTGGATGAGGGAGGGGGCCCCGGGGGGCTGTTCTCTGGCGCTGGAATCCCCGAGCCGGAGCCCCTCCACGTCCAGCCCCCATCACGCCCTACCGCCGCTGTGGCCTCCCCCAGCCCTGCCCGGGAGCCATGGATCTTCGTGAGTGTCATGGGTGTGGAGGCCAGCCCAGCCCAGCTCCTTTCTGTGACTTCCAGTGGCCTCAGCAGGAAGACGCACCGGGGAGACACAGCTCAGCCTGGTGCTCACCACCCCCCACCTCACCTGTGCCCCCAGCCCCCTGCCTCGGCCACCGTGTCCCCAGGCACCCCAGGCTCAGACCTCTAGCAAGGGCTGACGCCAGCTGCTCACCTGGCCAGCCAACGCCCGCCCCCTGCCTCACCAGACCCCTCCCCACCACCGCGTCCTCGCGGTTTGCCGCTCTGTGTTCTTTGTCTGAATTCTGCGTCCAGTCTTGACCAGGACAGGCAGCGGCTGTCTGCCTTGTTCCCTGTGTGGCTGAGCATGGGGCAGAGGCGCCCAGGGTCTCCTGGGTAGTGGGGCAGTGGCATGGGCAGGATGGGCAGGGAGGGATCCCGGGCCCTTTGGAGCTGTGGAGGGGTCCTCTTCCCTCCTGGGGCCTCGTGGACCTGCCCCAGGCCGGAGCCGAGAGGAAGACCTCTGCAGTGCCCCCTCACACCACCCAGGGGGAAAGGCGGGCTCTGGGCTCGGCACACAGGCCCTTGCTCAGCAGGGTCTCTGTGTGGTGCCCGGCCCTGTCCTGTCCTGGCCTGGCCTACCGGGGGGGTCTAAGGGACAGGTGAACCTTTGAAACGAGCAGAGCCAGGCCCAGCCCGTCAGGGGCCCCCAGCTGCTCCTGAGGCCCGGACCCCAGAGAGGCTGCTCAGCAGAGTGGGGCGGTGACACTGTGGGTGGCTCTTATTCCCCAGGCTTTGGGCCCTTGGGCAGCATATCTGAGTGACAGGACAGTGCCTGTGCTGGAGTTCCTTCTGCCACGCCCCCAGCCCCTGAACCAGGCCACCTTCAGTGCTCTTCCTCCAGGAAGCCTTCCATGCGAAGCCCGCCTGTCACAGCAGTGACCAGCTCCAGGCAGGGGCCTGCGCTCCCAACTCCCAGCACCCAGCCCAGGATGCGGGCAGATTTGCTGGAGGAGACAACATGGCCCAGTTGTGCGGGCTGCTCGGGGACTCTACCGGTCAAAGCAGTCACCAGATCAGCTCTGGGAGGGCTGCTTGCCACAGGGGAGGTGAGGCTGGAGACAGGGGACCTGTGGCATTGGCTCCTTAGAGGTGGGGCAACAAGGTGGGACTGAGGGGCCCCACTCGCCACTGGGACGGCAGGAAAGCCTCTCTGGGCGACCCTCACTTCGTCCTTTTTGGAGTGTGGCAACCGCCTTTAGTGCCCTCGCCCACGCCCAGGCCAAGCTTCAGCAATCTTTGAGGGGATGGCCTGGTGACCCCTGCGCCAGGGCGGAGCTGGGCACACAGCCTGCGCCCAGGAACATTTGTTGCCTGGCTGCCCGACCCGAGAGCGGATGGCGGGCAGGGCACGGGCGTCGGCAGGGAGCAGCGCCCCCTGCGGCCGGCGCGCAGGCGGTGGGAACGGCGTGGAGAGGGACCCTCCGCTGGGAAAGGGGCGCGCAGTAGGTTGGGCCGGGCTCCGGTCCTAGGCCGCGCCCGCCCCGCATGGGGGCCGAGCGCTGATTTGTGCAGAAGGCGGCATCTCTCCTTGGGGACCGCGAGGAGCGCGGCGGCGGCGCACTGATGGGAGGGGACCACGGCGGTGACCTCAGGGGGCGCCCCACCCCCTGGCTTCTGACACCCGGCGGGGCTCGGGTGAGGAAAGGCCGCTTTGCGGCGCCAGCTCCCGCTCGCTGGGATCGGCAGAGGCGTCACGGAGCCCCCGCGGCCCCGGCGCTCCGGGAAGCGCGCGCCCGGCCGGGCGCTGGCAGGAGGCGCCCTCCGCCGCCTTTAAAGCCCGGGCGCCCCCGGCCCCCCCCAGCCCCACCCCGCGGCGCGGCCCCGCCCCCTCATGCATATGCAGGTGCGCGGGTGACGAATGGGCGAGCGAGCTGTCAGTCTCGGCCCGAACTTGTTGGCTGTGGGGGCCGGGAGCGCGGGCGCGCAGAGCCGAGGCCGGGACCCGCCGCCACCGCCGCCACCGCCGGGAGGGAGCCGGGCCGGAGCGCAGCCGCCTGCGAGCCCGAGCCCGCCGCCCCTGCGCGCCCGCCGCCGCCCAAGCCCGCGCGGCGCCGCCTCGACCCCGCCCGCCGCCGCTGCCACTGCCGCCACCGCCGCTGCCGCTGCCGGCGCTCGGAGGGCGCGCGGGCGCTGGGAGGCCGGGCCGGGCGCGCAGGGGCGGCGGCAGCGGGGTCGAGGCGGCGATGCGGGCGCGGGGCCGGGGGCGCCTGCCCCGGCGGCTGCTGCTGCTGTTGGCGCTGTGCGTGCAGGTGAGCGAGGGGCGCGGACGGGGCGCACCGGGCCGTCCCTCGGGGCCGGGCGGCACCGCCTGTGCGCGCCGCGGCGGGGGCTGTGGGGGCGGGGCGCTCGGCCCGCCGACCCCGGCCCGCGCCTCCCTGCGCTCTCTCTCTGCCTTATTTTTAGGCGGCGCGGCCCATGGGCTATTTCGAGCTGCGGCTGAGCGCGCTGCGGAACGTGAACGGGGAGCTGCTGAACGGCGCCTGCTGTGACGGCGACGGCCGGACGACGCGCGCTGGGGGCTGCGGCCACGACGAGTGCGACACGTACGTGCGCGTGTGCCTCAAGGAGTACCAGGCCAAGGTGACGCCCACGGGGCCCTGCAGCTACGGCCACGGCGCCACGCCCGTGCTGGGGGGCAACTCCTTCTACCTGCCGCCGGCGGGCGCCGCGGGGGACCGGGCGCGGGCACGGGCCCGGGCTGGCGGCGATCAGGACCCGGGCCTCGTCGTCATCCCCTTCCAGTTCGCCTGGCCGGTACGTGCGCCCCCACCCCGCGCCCCAGCCCTCCCCTCCCTCGGCGCCCCGGCCCCCGCCCTGCCTGCAGCCCCTCGGCACCTGCGGCCCGCGCCCTGCGTGCGGCCGCGCGCACCTACACGGGGCCGGAACGGCAGGGGGCGCCGCGCCGGGCAGACCCCCGGCGCGTGCTCCGTGGGACCGGGTCCGCACCCCGCCACGTGGGCGCGCGGGGATCGCGGCGGGGGCGGGGGCGGGATGGCAGCGGCCCGCGTGCGCGGCGGCTCGCGGCGTGTGCCTGCGTCGCCCTGCGCGTGTCTGCCCGGGTGGGGAGGCGCGGCGCGGCGCCCCGAGCCCAGGCAGGCCGCGGAGGCATGTGCGGCGCGCGTGCTAGGGCTGGTATGGGGCAGGCCTCAGCGGAGCCTCCTCGGGCCGCAAGCCAGCCTGCGCCCGCCCTGCCGTTTCCTGGATGCCCGGGGGTGAGGCGGGGGTGGGGGCGACTCGGGCGGGCGGGATGGGGGGGCCGGGCTCAGGAGGGCTTAATGCGTGTGTGTTGGCTGCAGCCGGCGCTGCTGGCCCAGGGCCCCCCAGGGAAGGAGATGGGCCCTGGTGCTGTGACTGGTGGCACTGTCTGCATTTGGGTTTTTGGGTGTGTTTTCCTTTGGGAGAGGTTTGTGGGGTGGTCAGTCAGGCAGGAGCCCTGGACCTGGGGCTGCCGGGAGGGATGTGGGCTGCCCCGGCCGTGGTGGGCGAGGGCTGGGGTTGGCGAGAGCGTAGGCCGCAGGCCCGGGTGCCCGGCGCCTGATGCAGCTGTTTTCTGAAACAGCCTGGCACCCGGCAGTGTATGCGCTGCGGGCCGGAGGCTGGGCGAGGGGGGTTCCCATGTGCAGAGTCAGAGCAGCTGGGAGGCCCTGGGGGAGGGCCTGTAAATGGGGGTAGCTGGAGGGGGGTGCCAGGTGTGCCGGGGGTGCCTGACCCAACTGAAAACATCTGGCCGAGCCAGCCAGCGCCTGGCTCTGGGGCGAAGGCCAGGCGGGGTATGGTGGGGCCAGCGGGACCTGCCCTGTGGGGGTCTCGACCTCCACCCCGCCTCTCGGTCCTGTGCTGGCGCCTACTCCCAAGCGTGGGCCAGGCAACCTCGCCTGGTGCCCCGCCCTCACCCCTTCTGACCTCCTGCCCTGGTTTGGGAGGCCGGCCGCAGGCCCTCTGGCCGTCGTGCGGCCCTTGCAAGCCTGATTGGCCCCTGGGGTCTCCCCTGGCCCCAAGGCTTCACAGGGGGCGTGTTTCTGAGATGGAAAGGCCAGAGGGCCTGGGGCAGTTCCGATCAGCCGCCTTCGCCCCCTCAGCCGGGAGCAGGCAGGTCTGAGCAGGGCCGCAGCCCGTCTGCGCTTGGGCGCGCGCCAGGCCCGCTCCACATCGCTACCTGAGGATGTGTTTTCTGCTCGAGTTGGCAGCACTGGCATGGGGGCAGGGAGGCCTTGGAGGAATGTGGCGGGCCAACGCGTGTCCCTTGTGGCTCGTGGCCCCACGGGCCGGCCCGAGGTGGGCCAGGACGGGCCGGGGCTCTCCTCCCTGGGAGCCTGGGCTCCGGGCCCTGGGCCTCCTGCGGCACCTCGTTCCCTCTGGTGCCCCGGCGGGTGCAGCGGGTGGGGCCCGGGGCCGTGGGGCAGCGTACGCTGGGGGGCCACGGGGCCTCGCCTGAGGCAAGTCCAGCTCCATACCAAGAGTTAGGGTGCATTTGGAACTTGGGGCACCCGGTGGTTTTAATTTGTCCTGCCTGGAGAAAGCAAGGACTGTGCCCAGACTCCCTGGGGACTGAGGAGTGGCTGGGCCCCGCCTCAGGCCTTCGGCCTGGAGGGTGCTGGGCTCCTGCCCAGGGCCAGCTGGGACTCGGGCTCCATGGGGCCGGGGGCACAAGGGGGGCCTGGGAGCGGAAGGAGGGCCCCCACGGCGGGGTACGGGGAGCTGCCTCTCCTTGCCGGGCCCCTGGAGGCAAGCGAACTGGTAGCTGGTCTGGGCGCTGCACACCCCACGCCTCGGGTGACCCTGGGTCAGCCCTCAACCCCCCACCCCAGCCCCTGCCCGTGCCCCCGGCAGGTTGGGTGGCCCTTGCACCCTGCCATGGTCACCTGGGCCTGCGTCTGTGCCGTCTACAACTGTGGACCCGGTTCCTGGCGGGGGGTGGGGGGTGGGGGTGGGAAAGCTGCTTCTCTCCTGGCCCCACCTCACAGATGCCCCTGCCTCTTACGGCCCTCCCAGTGGGTCAGCGGCTGCCTCGACCCGGAGCCTGGCCCTGAGTTGGCGGGGCTGAGGCCGCGTCCGGTCGTGTGTGCGTGTGTGTGCACGAGCTCTCTGGGGGTGGTAGGTGGCTGCTAGAGGGTTTGGAGGGGCCTGGTGGGGGGTGGGCTCGGAGGAGCTGGCTGGTGGACGCACGTGTGGCAGCCAGGGCCCCGGCCAGCTGGAGGCGACGCCTTCCTGCCTGCAAGCCGCTGTGCAGGCCCCTCGTGGTGGGCGGTGGGCGTTAGCTGAGGCCGGAAGCGCTCCCGCACACGCAGGCTGCCCTGGGCTGACCCCGGTGCCGCCCGTGCAGCCAGCCTGAGGTCCCGTGGCCGGCTCTCCCACCTGCGAGACGGCACGAAGCCGTGGTCTCCTGCAGGCAGCCCCCAGCCCCCAGCCCCAGCCCCGTGCCGGCCTGCCAGGCCCCTCCCATCCCCACTGTCTGCCCAGCAGAGGGCCAGAGTCCCTGGGAGCTCTAGATGCTCAGGGATGTGGGGGGCATTTTGGTCAGTCAGGGCCATTCCTACCCCAGTTGGGGGGTCGGGTGGGAATTGGGTAGAGGGCCTGGGCCCCAGCGCACCCGACAACCACGGGGCCTTGGCGACTGCGTAAGCCCCCTGCGAGGGTGCCAGGCCGAAGTCCGTGGGCGCCTGTGCCACCCCAGTGGTGGGAAGCACCCCCCTCCCTGTGCCCCCGGCCCCCCACCTCAGGAGCCGGGAACTGGCAGAGCCCTGCCCCCGCTCAGGGCTTCCTCTGCGTGCTAGCCCCCTCCGTTCCCCTACAGCTTGCCAGTGGGGCCTGATGTCCTGCTTGAGTGAGGGTCAGCCTGGCCAAAGCGGGGACCTGGGAGGGTTGGGGAGTGGTGGGGAGTGGGCTGGGGCTTTGTCCTTGGAGCTGGAGGAGGAGTGGGGGCTGGGCTGCCACTCACAGGGATGAAGGCCCTGAGGGTTGGAGGCAGGGGCTTCACGGGAAGGGATGTGGCTCTCGGGGACTGGCCCAGGGTGCTCTGTGGTGTCTGGGTGGGAGCCCAGGCTAGGCCAACGAGGGGCTTTTCGGGGCAGCCAGGTCGGGGTCTCAGCTAGAGGTGGTGGCGGGGAGATAAGCATCTCCGATTCCCAGGTCTGAGCCGCAGTTCCCATCCCCAGGCCCCCGGCAGCTGGGTCCCCTCTTCAGACTTGAGGTGAACAGGGGCTCCACCTCTCAAATCTCAGGTAAATAGGGGTCCCCATCTCTCAGACCCCCGGTGAGCGGGGAGCCCACCCCCCAATGCCCAATGAGCCAGGTGTCCATCCCTAAGGTCCCAGGTGTGCCAGGTGTGACTGTGGTCAGCGCGACCTGGGCTTTGCGGCAATATCACCAGGTCCATGTGAGGAGGTGCTCAGAGCCCCTGGGCTGCTGGCCAGTGTCACAGCCAGGGGCTTGAGCCTGCGGGGGAGGGGGTGCACGCCCCGGCAGGCCGCCCCCGTCTGTCTCTGTTGTGGAGCGTGGGCATCTGGGTTCCTGTGTGGGGTACGCCTGTGGTCCATTCATCCTGCTGTGGCCCCGGGGCCCAGTGCCTTGGGGGGAGGCCGCCCCTTCCCCTCTCCTTCCGGTGACAATGGTGGCAGAGGCCTGGGCCTCTCCAAAGCTCGGGTTTCAGGAAATGTATCTGTGCTCAGAGCTCCTGGCACTGACAGACACCAAGCCCCGCTCCGTGGGGGGCCGGGAGGCTGCTGTGGGCGCCGTGGGGAGGAAGCCAGGCTGGAGCACAGGCCTGGGGCGCCCGGGCCATGGGGTGCCCTGTGCCACTTCCGTGTCTTTGGGCTGCCGCCCTGTCACCCCCGTCCGAGGGTCGGTTGAAGGGTTTGGACCTGGGGGGGGGGCCGGGGCCAGGGCGGAGGCAGTCCCCGGCAGGGCCGGCGTCTGCCAGCGCAGTGCCGGTGGGTGAGGGCGAGGGCAGGGAGGGGTGCGGCTCAGCCTTCAGGGCCTGGGTGGGCCGCCCAAGGCCTGCGGGAGGGACCCGGCTTCCTCTGCCAGCTTGCTAGGTAACCCCCCCAGCACCCACCCCCCTGCCAGGCACCCACTCCAGCCTATCCCTGGGACCTCGGTCCCTCCTGGGCCCCGCCCAGGCCCGCCGGCCCTGGCCCTCCTGCTCTGCCGGCCTGTGGCCCGGGAGGCAGGAAGCTCAGGGATGACAGGCTGCCGGTTGCTCAGGGGAAGCCGAGTCCTGGAGGCCCGCCCGGGGGCGGCGAGGCAGCCGGGGCCCAGCACCGAGGGAGGCTCAGGTTCTCCCTGGGTGACTTCCTGCCGTCCAGGTGTGGGGAGCCCAGCTGGCGGGCGGGCGGGTGCACGCCCCTGCGGGAGTAGGTAACCGGAGCCCTGGGCTCGGCGAAGGTGGCGGTAATCCTACCTGAGCTGCCGGCGTGGGGTTTCCTGGGAGCCCGGAGCCCAGGTGTGGGGAGGCGGCCCGGGCCTGGGCTCCCGCCCTGCTGGGGGACTTGACCCGCGGTGGTGGCCGCAGGCCCACCCTGGCGCGTGTCCGGCGCTCAGCTGGTCGCCAACTCCCGGCTCCTGTCTCTGCCCACCTTACCGGCCTCACTCAGACCCCCGGCAGCCGCTCCCTTTGCCGGGCGCCAGAACTGGCCCCACAGCCCGAGCGAAGCCTCCGTGCTGCCCCACCCCGGGTCCCCACGTGCAGTCCTGCTGGGTGCCGCCCTGGCTCTCCACAGCCCCAGCCACGCCCCTGGGAGGCGCCCCGACCCCGCGTGGCCCAGCAGCCAGAGCCCCCGGCTCATCCGTCTGCCACGGCAGAGTCGCGGGCCCGGCGACGGCCATGCCTGGTGCAGGCTCGACGAGCGAGTGAATGAATGAACCAACACATGGACACAACGAGCGGAGCCGGGAGGGGACCTGGGGGTCCAGCTGTCCCCGCGTGCGGGGACCCCGGGGGCGGCATTCCTGGCGGGGGGTTGCGGTGGGCGTGTGGGGTGGCTGTGAGGCATGCAGGAGCTGTGGGGACCCCCAAGAGGGCTGTGCGTGGGGGAGATGTGGACGGAGCCCCGGGGGCACTTGGGCTCCCATGGACAAGGGTGCAGAGGCCCCAGCGGCTGCAGGTGGACCTTGGAGGATGGGCAGCCTGGCCGAGCGCCCACCAGCCGGGCGGAGGGCGGTGGCCGGTGCAGGGCATAGTCTCAGGCAGACGCAGGAGGTGGGACTGAGAGCCTGGTGACAGCCCCGCGGCAGGCGGGGAGGGCTCCCCAGCTCCAGCCTGTGCTCCTGGGTGGCTGTGGGCCTCAGGGTGGTGGCTGGTGGGTGCAAGGTTCTCCGTGTCATCTGGGTGTTTTGGAGGCAGGTGCTGGTGGAGACTGGGCTCAGGGTGGCTGTGTGGGAGGGAGAACAAGTGTCCCGTCGGGAAGGCAGGAAGAGAAGGGTCCCCACGGGCCAGGCTGCCGTGTCAGAGGCCGTGGGTGTGGCCGGGTGTGGCTGGCAGCCCATAGGTGGGTCAGA
The DNA here is from genome assembly GCF_014176215.1 of Rousettus aegyptiacus. Lineage (NCBI taxonomy): Eukaryota > Metazoa > Chordata > Mammalia > Chiroptera > Pteropodidae > Rousettus > Rousettus aegyptiacus. Next base: position 106,529 of record NW_023416297.1, on the reverse strand, counting down.
GCGCTGGGAGGGGCAGGGCGCTGGGGCAAGCCCAGGGAGGGGGCGCGGGGCACCAACTCGGGTGATGGGGAGGTCGGGGCGAGGCCCCCCGCAAAGAAGCACTGGGGTTCCTTGGCGCGGCCAGACAGCAGGGGCTGAAGTTGGGACGCCTGAGTGCTGGGAGGAGTCTGGCCGTGCAGTGCGTGGTCCCTCGGGCAGGACCCGCGGGCAGGACCCTCGGGCAGGACCCTCGGGCAGGACCCTCGGGCAGGTCCCTCGGGCAGGACCCTCGGGCAGGAAGCTGGCAGGCTGTGGCCTGGAGGTGGCCCTGCCCTGGGGCCCGCAGCCCTGGGGCAGCCGGGGTCCGGGGAGGGGGCGAGCAGCTGGAAGCTGGGGCACAGGGGTCGAGTTGCATGGACAGGGCCCCGGGCAGGGAGGGGGCAGGGAGGCAGGCTCGCCCATCCCAGGCGCGTGTGTGCCTGTGAGTGACGGGCTGCGTGCCAGCTCCATACACCCCCACGGCGGAAGGTCTTGGGGTCACTCAGTGGCACGACCGTCACGGCCAGGGGTCAAGGGCCCGGTGGCCCTGGAGCAGGGGAGGGAGTGGCCGAGGCCGCACCGGGCGCCCCTGGGCCTGTCCCCGCGCGTGCACCGGGGCCCTCGCCGCCCTCCTTGCTGCCGGGTAAGGGGTGCGCTGGTCGTTGCGGTTTTCTGTGTGCCCGCCAGGGCCTGGGGGAGCCCCGGGCACTCTCCTTGCGGGCCTTGCTGACTTGAGCCGGTCGGGCTGTCCAGGCGTGGGCCGCTGGCCACGGGAGCCAGCACCCTCAGCCCTCTGAGGCTTGGCGACCAGGGGCAGCCCCGCTCTGGGGGCGGGTCGTCTTGGGGTCTGCTGAGAGGTGGCCAGCCGCTGTCTGCAGAGCCGAGGGCTTGGGGGCGGGGCACTGGCGGCAGGTGGGCTGCACCTGCGCGGTGGCGGCGGGCGGGGCCGCGGGCGCCTGACGGCCCCTCCTGTGTCCGCAGCGCTCCTTCACCCTCATCGTGGAGGCCTGGGACTGGGACAACGGCACCACCCCGGACGGTGAGTGCGCCCGGCCCGCGGGGCCCCCTCGGGGCGCGGGGAGCCGCGGCGGGGCCCCCTCGGGGCGCGGGGAGGCCGCCCGGCCCGGCCCAGAGACGCGCCGCCGCGAGGGGCCTTGCCTCTGCCCGCCCCGTGCCAGGACAGCGCCTCCGTCCCGAGGGTCTCGCGTGCTGGGCCGTTCCCGCCCGGGCTGCTGGGAAGCTCGGCTGCGTTCGCGATGAGCGCAGCCGTGCTGACCGCCCCGCCCTCGGCCTCGCCTGCATTCTGGTGGGCGTGCTCGTTTGGGGCCACCTGGGTGGCGTAGTGGAGGAGGGCGCCCCTGAGTTCTCCCCGGTTCTTGACCCCCTCTCTGCCTGCCTGTCCTGGGACGTGGGGCTCAGTGGCCCTCTCCACTTTGCCGGCTGGCGGGCCGATCCGTGCCTGGGGCTCCGCGGGGCACGTGCTGGTAGAGCAGACAGGTTTTCTGGGCAGCACGTGCAGAGGCCCCGAGGCCGGCATGACCCTGGCGTGTTCGGGGAGCCGTGTGGGGCTGCATGGCCGGGGCAGTGGTGAGGTCAGCGAGGCCAAGGTCAGGCCAGGGAGGCTTTGAGCCCCGGGTCCCGCAGGAGATGATGCTGGGGACAGTGGCCGGGCTGGGAGTGGCAGTAGGGGACTGGGAGGGCAAGGGGACGGGCCCCCCGCGTCTGGCTTGGAAAAACCCAGAGAGGGTGACAGTGCGAGGCCCCCGGGCAGGGCTGGGCTCAGTGGGCGGGCGCAGGGCCTTGTGGGGGATGGCCAGAGGGCCGGGAGCTCTGCTCGGGGCAGCGGAGGTGGGGCGCACGGAGCTCTGGCTGTTTACTGGGGACGATCCCAGCCGAGCGAAGCGCAGGGGATGGCCTCGCGGCCCCCACTGGCTGCTCAGCCCTGCTCGCCCCGTGGCTTGACCGGAGGGGAGGCCCAGCTGCCGGGTCACTGGGCCGGCGTGTGCCTCGGGGGTGGAGAGCAGGCGGGCTTCAAGAGCGGCCAGGGGCGGGGTGCCCGCTACATGCGTGACCCAGGGAGGGCGGGTCCGGACTAGGAGGCGGGGAGGACAGCTGAGCGGCGTCCTGCGGGCGGGGGGTGGACACGTGCCCGCGGGGGCCCTGGTGTGGGAGCCGGGCCGGAGCGGGGTGCCCCCAGCTCCCCGCTGGGCCCGCCCCGCCGCCCGGGCTGGCCTCCCCGCGGGCTGACTCTGCCGCCTCCCCAAGAGGAGCTGCTGATCGAGCGGGTGTCGCACGCGGGCATGGTGAACCCCGAGGACCGCTGGAAGAGCCTGCACTTCAGCGGCCACGTGGCGCAGCTGGAGCTGCAGTTCCGCGTGCGCTGCGCCGAGAACTACTACAGCCCCGCCTGCAACAAGTTCTGCCGGCCCCGCAACGACTTCTTCGGCCACTACAGCTGCGACCAGTACGGCAACAAGGCCTGCATGGACGGCTGGATGGGCAGGGAGTGCAAGGAAGGTGTGTGGCCGCGCGGGGCCGGGCGGGGGCGAGTGGCCCCGCGCGGCCGGCCGCAGCGACCTCTGCTCCACTCTGTTGCAGCTGTGTGCAAACAAGGCTGCAACCTGCTCCACGGGGGCTGCGCCGTGCCCGGCGAGTGCAGGTGAGTGCCGACCCTCCGTGCCCTGGCGTCCCGTGCCGACGCCTCCCTCAGCAGAGGCCGGCCAAGTACCCGCCATGCTGGGGCGCCGTGCTGGACGCCGGGGACACAGGCCCTGCTCCGTGCAGCTCATGATGCATGCGGCGACACCTGTGGCCTCAGAGCCTGGGCCGCTCCCAGTGGCCATAGCCCCACAAGGACATTGGGGCAAGGAGCCAGGAAGGTGTCCAGGGCCACTTCACGTAACGGGGCCAGGGGCAGAGCCCAGAGGCTGAGAGCCACAGCACGGGAGGAGCGGGTGCACGGGGCATCAGGGCTTGTGCTCCCGGGCAGGGGATGGAGAGGCTGGTGAGTGGGGTGCGGGACCCAGCAGGGGAGAGGGGCCGCCGGAGAGTTCAGAGCTGGCGAGGCGGGCCGGACGGGCCAGGACAGCTGCCATGGGGAAGAGGCAGGCGGGCCGGGCTGTGGGGGGCGGGCAGGGTGGAGGAGGGCAGGTCAGGGTTGGAGGGGGACGTGTTCCCTGCCCCCTGCCAGGGGTGTGTGGGCACGGCCGGCCCGAGACACTGGGGCTCCTGTGGCATTCAGGCGGGGTTCAGAGCCCCAGGTCGGAGGCAGATGGAGAGAAGAGGCCAAAGGACCGGCCTCCAGGGCCCCGTGGTGGAGGCTGCGGAGGAGAGCAGGCGCCATCCGAGGTCCCGGATCGGGCGGGTCGGGCCGGGATGGAGCAGGGACGTGCAGCTGGACGGGGGGCAGGGCTTCCTTGCTGGGCGCAGCAGGCACACACAGCGGGGTCCGTGAGGTCGGCTGGGGACGTGGGGCCAGGGCCCCGTGGGTGCTCTTGGCCCTGGGGGTGGGGCTGCGAGTCAGCAGAGGAGTGAGCGGCTGGGGGTGAGAGGTGCCCTCTGCCCTGGCTTGGGGTCTCACTGACCTCGGGACCCCCGAAGGGTGGGTTTCCTTCCACACGCACGTTTCAGACGAGGACGCTGGTGCGGAGACGTGAGAGGCCTTCCCCAGGGTCACGGGGATGAGTCGGACCAGGAAGGGGGCAGCGACCCCTGTGCTTGTGCAGTGGCTTTGGCCCGTTGGGGTGAGGCGCGGGCAGGCTGCTCGGGGAGGCGGCAGGGGCTTCGCCCACCAGCCGCTCACCCTGGCGGGTTTCAGCCAAGTCCAGTGGGCCCCAAGGGCTGGCGACACAGCAGGGTGACAGGGTGCCTGGTGAGGCCTGGTCCGGGGCGGGCGCGTGCCTTGGGGGCCGGCACCCCCAGGAGCTGTATTCTGGAGGGAGGGTGAGTGTGGGGCTGGTCGCGCCAGGGCAGGGGGCCCGCGCTCTGCTTGCGAGGTGAGCACAGGGAGCGGTCAGCAGGCCGGGTCTCCGCCCCGCACACCAGGCTGGGCGGCGCGTGCCGTGCCCACCTCCGTGGCTGCCCGTGGCCCTGGGGGGCGGGTCTCTGCCCCTCTCCCCGTGGGCGTGGGTTTGCAGGAAACTGGGAGGCGGGACTCTTGGGGACAGAGGCCTGCGGGCCGCCCAGGGGTAGGTGCGCCCCCGCCACCCTCTCAGGGGCCTGTGGGTGAGGCCCAGCTGCTCCCGTGGCTCAGGGCTCGGGTTTCAGGGCAGGACAGCCCCACAGGATGCTGCCGAGATGGCCCTGCCTTCCGGCCGCCTCCTCCCGGCTTCTGGGCTTCTGGGGCTGGGGCAGCTGGGAGGCGGGGGCTGGCGGGGGCTGCCCCACCCAAGGCCGGGAGCACGCACTTGGGACCACTCTGGCCACCCGAGGCGCCAGGGCCCTGCCCGAGCCTGGTCTCCCACAGCACCGGGGGGAGGGTCCAGCGGTGAGGCACAGCCCACACTGGCACAGACCCCCCCCCGCATGGGGGCTGGACGGCGGAGCCCCTTCTCAGCCTCAGTCTCCCCAGCCTGTCCCAGCTGAGCCGCCAGCGTCCTCGGCGATGGCGTGGGGCCTGGGCGGCCCAGGAAGGGCTGCGGCTCCCTCCTCTACCGAAATGAGTTCACGTGGCGGGTGCGTGTCATTCCTCCCCCTAGGAAGGGGGCTCCTGGGGTCCTGCTCAGCACCCGAAGGGCAGCCCCCGGGCCTCAGGGTGTCTGCCCAAGGATGGCGGGTGTCCCCCCGATGGCGGTGTCTCCCAATCAGCCCTGGGAGGGCGCCCGGCCTCTGTCCACTGTGAGGTGCCTGGGGCAGCCACAGCCCAGGATGGGGCCTGAGCGATGGCCTCGGGAGCCTTTTCCGCCCTGGCCGCGGGCCCCTCCTCCTGAATGGCTTCCCCAGGGGATGCTGGCCCACAGCATGGGGGCGTGGCCTTGGAGCCAAGAGGTCTCTTAAGGCCACTTGCCAGGGAGCAAGTGACTTCCTGGGTCAGGTAGCATCCTGAGTCTGGCCTCTCACAGGGCTGCCTGGGTGCAGCCCGTGGCCCTCGGTGCCCTGTGAGATGGGCCCTTGGTGGGGCTTTGTTGGGACAGAGGTTACCACTCGTGGTTTCAGTGACGTCTCGAGCCGTGCCCAAGGTCACACGGCCAGGGCTGGGCCAGGAGCCCTCGGCGACGTGCTGCCGGCCTGCTCCAACCGGATGCCACCGGCCCCCGGCGGCACCGGGCACGTTCAGCTGGCACTCCTTCCCGGGGTCCCGCAGGGCCTCCCTTTCCCGGCGCCTGCTCTTGGGGCCCTGCTTGGAGCTACATCCCAAAATAGCTCAGGGAGAAGTGACTGGACAGCTGCGGCCCACTGTCCTCAGCGGCCGGCCGGGAAGCGCCTGCGGCCGTGCGGGCCGGCGGGCGCGCCAGCTGCAACCCCACCTGGCCCGAGGCCTGCTCCTGTTGAAAGGCCTAGGCTGCCAGCCCTGGGGGTGGCCCGCGTGACCCTGCGCCTGCGTCCCCATGCCGCCCTGGCAGCGGCCACTGCTCCCGGGGTGCCCCCTCACACCCCGGGCCCCACAGCCGTTGGCCTTCCCCAGGTGCAGCTACGGCTGGCAGGGCAGGTTCTGCGACGAGTGCGTCCCGTACCCGGGCTGCGTGCACGGCAGCTGCGTGGAGCCCTGGCAGTGCAACTGCGAGGTCAACTGGGGCGGCCTGCTGTGCAACAAAGGTAGCGGGGGCGGTGGGGCGGGCGGCGGGGCGGGCGGTGGGGCTGCCGAGGCCCAGCCGTCCTGGGGGAGGCGGGCGGCGGGGTGGGCGGCGGGGCGGGCGGCGGGGCGGCCGAGGCCCACACGTCCTGGGGGAGGCGGGCAGCGGGGCGGGCGGCGGGGCGGCCGAGGCCCACACGTCCTGGGGGAGGTGGGAGGCGGGCGGCGGGGCGGGCAGCGGGGCGGCCGAGGCCCATACGTCCTGGGGGAGGCGGGAGGTGGGCGGCGGGGCGGGCGGCAGGGTGGGCGGCGGGGCGGCCGAGACTCAGCTGTCCTGGGGAGGCGGGCGGCGGGGCGGCCGAGGCCCACACGTTCTGGGGGAGGCGGGCGGCGGGGCGGCCGAGGCCCACACGTCCTGGGGGAGGTGGGCGGCGGGGCGGGCGGCGGGGCAGGCGGCGGGGCGGGGCCGTGCCCTGAGCACGCGCCCTTGCCCCCAGACCTGAACTACTGTGGCAGCCACCACCCCTGCACCAACGGGGGCACGTGCATCAACGCCGAGCCCGACCAGTACCACTGCGCGTGCCCGGCCGGCTACGCGGGCAAGAACTGCGAGCGCGGTACGTCGGGCGGCCAGCGGCCGCGGCCCGGCCCCCTCCCTCGCCTCTGCCCTGGGCGCTCCTCACCCCGCCTGTGGCCTTGGGGGCGTGGGGGGCAGGGCCGGTGCGGGTGGGGGCCGGCCTCCACGCGCCCCCACCACCGCCTCTGCTTGCCACCGCAGCAGAGCATGCCTGCGCCTCCAACCCCTGCGCCAACGGCGGCTCCTGCCACGAGGTGGCCTCTGGCTTCGAGTGCCACTGCCCGTCTGGTTGGAGTGGGCTCACCTGTGCCCTGGGTGAGCGCCCACTTCAGCATGTTGGGGGGGGGCCAGTGCAGGGTCTGGTGGGTGGGTGGCGGGACCGCCCTGGGGGTGGGGTGCAGCGGTCAAGTCCCCACTTGCGGCTGTGGAGCCAGTGTCCAGGAGAGGGCTGACAGGAGGACCCGGGCATGCGGCCCCCCGTCCCCAGGCAGGCCCCGCACGTCCCCGCCCACCCACTCCGTGCCTCTCCTTCTGCTCTGCAGACATCGACGAGTGCGCCTCCAACCCCTGTGCGGCGGGGGGCACCTGCGTGGACCGGGTGGACGGCTTCGAGTGCATCTGCCCTGAGCAGTGGGTGGGGGCCACCTGCCAGCTGGGTAAGGGCCCCGCGGAGCCCGGGTGAGCATGGTCTGCGCGCTGTGCATGCCGCCGCCGCCGCTGCTGCTGCTGCTGCTGCTCTGGGCTGCGGGCGCCAGGCACGGGGCAGGTGGGGCCTGGGCCCCACCGCTCCCCCTTGTCTCGTTCACAGACGCCAATGAGTGTGAAGGGGAGCCGTGCCTTAATGCTTTTTCTTGCAAAAACCTGATTGGTGGCTATTACTGTGATTGCGTCCCGGGCTGGAAGGGCGTCAACTGCCACATCAGTCAGTATGGGTGGCAGGCGGAGGCGGCAGGCGGGGGCGGCAGGCGGAGGCGGCAGGCGGGGGGGCGGGGAGGCTGCGGACCTGCCCGTGACTCGGCCCCTGTCCCCCAGACGTCAACGACTGTCCCGGGCAGTGTCAGCACGGTGGCACGTGCAAGGTAAGGTGTGGCCTGCCCTCTGTCCCTTCCCACCGTGGGAAGGGCACGGGGCTAGGGCTGCCCACTGGGGGTCATTTCGAGAGGCCCACCTGCCGCCCGCCCACCCCTTAGGACCTGGTTCATGGCTACCAGTGCGTCTGCCCGAGGGGCTTTGGGGGCCGGCACTGCGAGCTGCAGCTGGACGAGTGCGCCAGCAGCCCCTGCCGCGGCGGCCTCTGCGAGGACCTGGTGGACGGCTTCCGCTGCCACTGCCCGCGCGGCTTCTCCGGGCCGCTCTGCGAGGTCGGTGTGCGCCGCGCCCGGGCAACCCGAGTCACCGGGGGGACTGCAGTGGGGGGGCAACCCCAAGAGTGTCTCAGGCTCAGCCCGAAGCCCAGGTGCTGGCTGCACAGAGGGTGGGGGGAGGGGGAAGGGGCCCTGTGTGCGATGAGCAGCCTATCAGGTCAGCCGGCCGCACAGGGGCTCTGTCTACCCAACCCCGACTGCAGAGCACGTGGCCTTGGCAGGGAGGAGCATGGGGCGGCCTGATGGGGGGCCCTGGATGGGGGTCAGGCTGCACATGCCATGCGTGGGTCTCAGGGAGTTGGGGTGCCTCGAGGGGTTCACACTCGCCTCCCTCTGACGGCCCCGGCCTTTGCCGGCAGGGCAGTGGGGCCGCAGCGGCTGGCGGGGCGGGCTCCTGGCCAGCAGGCGTCCTGGGCCCGTGGTAGCGGTCCCTGCTGGGCGGTGGTGCATCCTGGGAGGACCCACGGCCCGGGCTCAGGGCGGCCGTGATGTTGGGGAAAAGGGTCAGGAGCCGCCTTCCTGCCAGCAGGAGGGGCGAGGGCCGGATGCCGCCTGCGGAGGCAGAGGAAGCCGGCTGTGGCGCGGCGCGGCGGCGGGAGGGGCGGTGGCCCCCAGGTGTTTCCGCCCGGCTGACCAGCCCAGACCGTCTCGGGCGGGATGTCCTTCAGGCTCCGGCCCAGAGGCCCCGGTGTCCAGGCTGACAGCGCCCGGTCCCCAGGGTTTTCTTGACTGGCTCTTCTCCCAGGCCCTCCGGGTGGGCTGGGCCTCACGGACGCCCCCACCACAGGTGGACACTGACTTCTGCGAGCCGAACCCCTGCCAGCACGGGGCCCGCTGCTACAGCCTGGACGGCGACTACTACTGCGCCTGCCCAGACGACGTGGGCGGCAAGAACTGCTCGGTGCCCCGGGAGCCGTGCCCCGGCGGGGCCTGCGGAGGTGGGTGGGCGCCGCGGGCCTGCGGCGGTGGGCGTGTGGGCCGGGCCTGCGGAGGCGGGGGCCGGGCTGACCCCTCCCCGATTCTGCAGTGATCGACGGCTGCGGGTTGCAGGCGGGACTCTGGCCGGACGGCAGGATGCCCTGCGGCCCCCACGGACACTGTGTCAGCCAGCCCGGGGGCAACTTCTCGTGTGTCTGTGACAGCGGCTTCACTGGCACCTACTGCCACGAGAGTGAGTGGCCGTGGGCGGGGCGGGGCAGGGCGGGGCCCGCGGCGGGACCTGCTCACGCCTGCCCCCCACAGACGTGGACGACTGCCTGGGCCAGCCCTGCCACAACGGCGGCACCTGCATCGACGAGGTGGACGCCTTCCGCTGCTTCTGCCCCAGCGGCTGGGAGGGCGAGCTCTGTGACACCAGTGAGTGGCCCCGCCGGCCGCCCGCCGTCCCCGTGGCCGCGCCTCTGTGAGCTGGGTGTGGGCATCGCCCGCGTCCTCAGGCCTGGTCCCGGCCGGCTGCCCGGCCTCCTCTCCCGGACCCGCCCCGAGTGCCGCTGACCCGCTGCTGACCGGCGTCCTCGCCCCCAGATCCCAACGACTGCCTCCCTGACCCCTGCCACAGCCGCGGCCGCTGCCACGACCTGGTCAACGACTTCTACTGCGTGTGCGACGACGGCTGGAAGGGCAAGACCTGCCACTCGCGTGAGTGGAGTGCGGCCGGCCCCGCCGCTGGCTGCCGCTGCACCCCGCCTGCGCCCCGCCCGCCCCGCCTGCACCCCGCCTGCACCCCGCCTGCACCCCGCCTGCACCCCGCCTGCGCCCCGCCCGCCCCGCCTGCACCCCACCTGCACCCCGCCCGCCCCGCCTGCACCCCGCCTGCACCCCGCCTGCGCCCCGCCCGCCCCGCCTGCACCCCGCCTGCGCCCCGCTCGCCCCACTGCTGACTGCCGCTGCACCCCACCTGCGCCCCGCCCGCCCCGCCCGCACCCCGCCCGCACCCCGCCCGAGTGGGCTGCCCACCCACACCCCGCCCGCGCCCCGCCCGTGCCCTGCCCGAGGCGGCCTGGCCGCTCAGCCACCTGTGTCCCGCAGGCGAGTCCCAGTGTGACGCCAACACCTGCAGCAATGGCGGCACCTGCTACGACCAAGGCGACACCTTCCTCTGCGCCTGCCTCCCCGGCTGGAAGGGCAGCACCTGCAGCATTGGTGAGGGGGACTGGCGGCCGCGGCCCAGGGCAGTCTGCTCCCCCAGACGTGCGGGCCCCGCTGCTGGCCCATGCCTCTGGAGGGTTGGGACGCGGTGCGGGTCCACCGCCTGCCTAGTGCCCCATGAGCAGGCCCCTTCCTCCTCCGTGCCCCTCACAGCCCAGAACAGCAGCTGCCTGCCCAATCCCTGTGTGAACGGCGGCACGTGCGTGGGCAGCGGGGACTCCTTCTCCTGCCTCTGCCGCGATGGCTGGGAGGGCCGCACCTGCACGCACAGTGAGCTCGGCGGGGCGCGGATGCGGGAGGGGATGTGAGCGGCGGGGAGGCCTGACCTGCACCCTTCACATCTGTCCAGCAAAGCACAGTCACACCCCAGGGCCTGCCCTGCTGCCTCCGACCCCCTCCCCTGGCTCTGCAGCCTCATCCCCTCCCCAGGCACCCTGGTCCTCCCTGCCAGCAGGTGCCCGCCCCCTGCCCCAACCGAAGGCATCCCCAGGACCGGCCCCTCCGGGGCTCCTCCTCCTGCAGCCACCCCTGCCCGCCTTGGCCCCGCAGCGTGGTCGTGGTGGGCTGGTGTGGCCAGGGCAGGTCTGCCTGCCCCACGTGTCCGGGCGCCCACAGCGAGCATGGGGGCGCCTGCTGGCAGAGGTCGTGCTGACCTCTTGTCTCTCACCTCAAACGCAGATACCAACGACTGCAGCCCTCTGCCTTGGTGAGTGGCGGCGGCGGGGGCCGGCGGGCCGGGAGCTGGAGCCCCGGGCCCCCTGACACGCGCCCTGTCCCCTGCAGCTACAACGGCGGCGTCTGCATCGATGGCGTCAACTGGTTCCGCTGCGCGTGTGCACCCGGCTTCGCCGGCCCCGACTGCCGCATCAGTGAGGCCCGGGGCGGCCGGGCGGGCAGGGCGCTAGGTCCCCAGCTCTGGGGGCTCCTCCCAGCCCTGCTGTCGGGCCAGGGGTCACGAGGGCTCATGCACCCTGAAGGACGGTGTGGACGTGACCACTTCTGGCCTTGTCCAAGCCTCAGTTTCTCCCCCTGTCTGTGCCCTGCTGACCACCCATGTTCGCCCCTGCCCGGCGGACGGCGCTGCCCCTAAGGCCGCAGGCCGAAGTGTTTGTTCCCCAGAGGCCTCTGCTCATCGTGTCATAGGAAGGGTCAGAAGAGGGTGCTGAGCCTGAGGCCGGTGACAGCGCCAGTGCCAGGCCCAGCTCAGAGACCCCACAGGGCAAGCCGAGCCCCGAGCTGGCCTGGGGACGGCTGCTCCAGCTGACACGGCCCCTGTCTCTGCAGACATCGACGAGTGCCAGTCGGCACCCTGTGCCTACGGGGCCACGTGCGTGGATGAGATCAACGGCTACCGCTGCAGCTGCCCACCGGGCCGGGCTGGCCCCCGGTGCCAGGACGGTAGGTGGGGAGCACCGTGCCAGGGGGCTGTGCAGGCGGGACGAGGGCCAGGCTGGGCCTCCAGGCCGTGGCGCCCACCGCTGAGCCCGCCCCCCGTCCCCACAGTGATCGTGTTCGGGAGGCCCTGCTGGTCACAGGGCCTGCCCTTCCCGCACGGGAGCTCCTGGGTGGAGGACTGTAACAGCTGCCGCTGCCTGGATGGCCACCGGGACTGCAGCAAGGTGCCAGGGGTCCCCACCCAAGAGGCCCCCACAAGCAGCCTGCCCTGCCTGGGTCTGAAGCCCTGGTGCCCCTGTCCGTGACCCCAAGGCTTATGCTGTGGGACCTGGGAGCTGGTGCTGGCAGGGACTAGGCCAGGGAAGGGGGCTCTGGCACAGCTAGGCTCCCTGCCTTGTTGTGCAGTTGGGGAAACTGAGGCTTGACCCTGCTCAGGCTCCAGGAGCCCTGGGCCTGTGAGCCACTGGCCCTGCCCTCCCTCGGGACCGCCTTGCTATGGCCTGGCCCTTTCCAGAGGGAGCTAGGGTCAGCCCGGGGCCCAGGGCGGTGGGCTGGCCGTGGCCCTAGACGTGCCGACCTGACCGTCTGTCTTCTGCCCGGTGCCCGCACGTGTCCGGGGTCCTCCTGCGCGTGGCCCGTGTCCCTCCCTGCGTGTGTGCCTGACCCAGGTGTGGTGTGGGTGGAAGCCCTGCCTGCTGACTGGCCGGCCGGACAGCCCGAGCGCCCAGTGCCCAGCAGGGCAGTGGTGCCAGGAGAAGGCCCCGGGCCAGTGCCTGCAGCCGCCATGTGCAGCCTGGGGCGAGTGCGGCTCCGCGGGCCCCCCGCTGCCCAGCACATCCTGCCTGCCGAGCTCCGGCCACCTGGACCGCAACTGTGCCCGCCTAACTCTGCACTTCGACCGCGCCCAGGTGCCCCAGGTAAGCCGCCTGGCGGCCGGCACCCACGTGCCCGCACGGGGCCGAGGCACCCGCTGTCTGCCACCCACCACGCCGACTGCAGCTCAGCCCCGTGCAGTTGGGGAAGCTGTGGCTGGTCACCTGGCCAGGGGTCGGACGCGAGGGCCACTGAGCCCTGTGTGCCCTGTGGGGCAGCAGCCGAGGCTGGGAGGGGGCTTTGGCCAAGGTGTCTGTCCAGTCGTCCCAGGGGCCTGGGTGTCTTCCTTGGGGGGGGGGGGGTCGTGAGGCTCTGTGGGCAGGGCTGTGGTGGGAGTCCTGGAGGATGGGGTCGGGGGTGCCCCACCTTGCCCACCCCACTCCCTGGGCCTGCGGTGGAGCTGCTTCCTGGGTGGGGGGCACTGGGGTGGCAGTGTGCGTCCTGGGTAGGAACTGGCTCCTGACAGGACCCCCGCATCCCTGCTCTGTGTCCCCAGATGGGCTGTAAGGTGTCCTGCCACGTTCTTCGGGGCCAGTGGGGGTGAGCGGGCCCTGCTCACATGCTGCCTCTCTCTGTCCAGGGCACCACGGTGGGGGCCATCTGCTCGGGGATTCGTGCCCTGCCAGCCACGAGGATGGTGGCCCGAGACCGCCTGCTCGTGCTGCTCTGTGACCGGCCGTCCTCGGGGGCCAGCGCTGTGGAGGTGGCCATGGTGAGTGCTGGGGGCAGCGCGGCTGCCTTCGCTCGGCTGCCGCTCTGGGTTCTGCTCCGTGTGTGGCGCTGCAGGGTGCTGGGCACGTTGGCCCAGCCAGGCCGGTCCCTGGGTGGCCCATGGACGCAGGGTCCACCCCCGCTGCGATCGCGTGGGGCCGGCTGGAGCACCTCCCACGTCCTCATGGAGGCTGGCAGAGCCTGGACGGGGGCCTGGGTGGGGTGGGGGTCAGCCACGGCCAGGAATCCAGGGACAGCAGTTCAATGGGTGGGTGCGTGCCAGTGGAAGGCTGGGCCCTGCACTGGGCAGCAGCTGGGGCAGCAGGGGCTGGAGGGACCAGGAGGGAGCTGTGGACAGGAGGGGCTTGGGCACGAGGGAGAGGGTCCACAGCGCTCCACGCGGCTGGCTTCTCAAGGAACGTGGGCCCAGGGGGTCTAGTGTGGGGTCACCCGTCCCGTCTGCTGAGATGAAGCAAAGGGGGCAGGCTGGCGGGGGCCAAGACCTGTCTGCAGGTAAGGCGGGGGCTGGGCTCCATGTGGCGTGGGGGGGCTGGGCTCCACGTGGCATGGGGGGCGGGGATGGGCTCCACGTGGCATGGAGTGGGGGGGGGGCACCAGGCCAGCCACCCACAGGACCGGCGCAGGCTCTGGTTGGAGGGTCTCTGCGGCCACGTGGGCACAATGTCGACAGGGACCCTGGACTTGGAACGTGCCCCTTCTCGCATCTGGCGCCTGGAGCCGTGGAGGTTGGGACTCTGGGCGGGGCTCCCTGGAGTGACGGGAGGCCCCCAGACGACAGCAGGAGATGGGGCACGGACGCAGCACCCCGAGAGGGAAGGACAGTGACCAGGGTCTGGGGTGGACAGCGAGGAGGTGTAGCTGGAGGGTCCTGGGCAGGCAGACGTCAGGGCATGAGAACACCCCAGGACTGGGGGCTGCGGGCTGGGGCTGCGACGACCGGGGGTCCTTCCATCGGGCGCTCCCGGGACCTGGACTGGGGATGCCGGGGCCGACTCTAAGGGCTGGGCTGGGCTGGGGTGCCAGGCGCCTAGGCCAGGGGCCTGCTTGACCGGACAGGGCGGGCAGGGATGTAGGTGGCGAAGCCCCAAGTGCAGCCTCGTCCTCGCCCGGCCCCCTGCCCTGCAGGTTCTATGTTCCCCTGTGTCTGCAGCAGGAGGGGAGCCTAGGGGCTCAGGTCGTCTCTGGGGTGTCCGGTTCCATTATGGGCACCTGCCTGGGCCCTCGGCTGGGCAGTGCTCTCGGGGCCGGGGTAGGCGTCAGCTGTGAGCTGGTAACCACAGGGCAAGGCTGTGGCTAGGGTGTGGGGGGTGGGAGAGGTGGAGCCAGGTCCTCAGGGCGCGGGCTGTGCGGGTAGAGGCCGGGCTTGACGTTCCTGCCCCAGATGCCAGCCGTCAGTGGGGAGGGCAAGTCAAGCTCCCCTCATCTGTCTGAACTGGCCAGTGGGGGCCGCACCTCAAGCAGGCCGCGTCTTTGTGCGCAGCTGGATGGGGCCTCGCTGTCCCCTGCTGCCCGGCAGGGGGCGGGCACACGCCTGAGCCCTGTCCTCTGCCACAGTCCTTCAGCCCCGCGTGGGACCCGCCGGACAGCAGCCTGATCCAGAGCGCTGCCCACGCCATCGTGGCCGCCATCACCCAGCGGGGTAACAGCTCGCTGCTGTTGGCCGTCACCGAGGTCAAGGTGGAGACAGCGGTCGTGGGAGGCTCATCCGCAGGTAAGCGGGGGTGGGCGCGGGGCGGGGCAGGGGCGGGGTGGAGCCGGGCCACAAACACCGCAACCCCCCGCCCCCCCCCCCCCCCCGCCCGCCCAGGCCTGCTGGTGCCCGTGCTGTGTGGCGTGTTCAGCGTGCTGTGCGTGGCCTGCATGGCCGTGTGCGTCTGGTGGACCCGCAAGCGCAGGAAAGAGCGGGAGCGGAGCCGGCCGCCGCGCGAGGAGGCCGCCAACAACCAGTGGGCCCCGCTCAACCCCATCCGCAACCCCATCGGGCGGCCCGGCGGCCGCAAGGACACGCTGTGCCCCTGCAAGAACTTCACGCCGCCGCCGCGCAGGGCGGGCGAGGCGCTGCCGGGGCCCGCAGCCCCCGGGGGCGGCGCGGACGACGACGCCGCGGCCCCCAGCAGCGGGGACGAGGACTCCCTGGAGGTGGAGAAGTTCCTCGCGCACAAACTCACCAAAGAGCCCGGCGGCTCGCCCGCGAGGCCGGCCCGCTGGGCCGCGGGCCCCAAAGTGGACAACCGTGCGGTCAGGAGCGCCGGCGAGGCGCGCCACGCCGGCCAGGAGTAGCCGGCACCCCGCCCGGCCGTAGGAGGCGCAGGCCGTGTGCATAGTTTCTTTATTTTGTGTAAAAAAACCCACCAAAAACCAAAAACAAATGTTTATTTTCTACGTTTCTTGGACCTTGTGTAAATTATTCGCCAGCCGCCCGGCGGAATGCCGTGCGCGTCCTCGCGGAGTCGCCGTGCCCGCAGCGTGTGCGCGCGCCGGGCGGCCGGGCGGCCGGGCGAGCAGGCGGCGCGCGTTCCCGCCGTCGGGTCCGCGGTGGTGCGCTGTTTACAGAACCTTCCTTTCTATTCCTCACGCGGGGTCCACAGTGGCTCCAGGCCAAGGAGCTGGTAGGCCCCGTGGCCCGCGGCGCTGATGGGAACGTGGCTGCCGGTGGCGCCCGAGGCCCTGGGCCCGCGGGGCCCAGGGGTGGGGGGGGGGAGGAGCCCCTCCCGTCACTCCCGCTGGGGACACGCGCTCCAGCGGCCTCTCAACTGTGGTTTCAGAAGTGCCCTTCCTGACTGCTCTGCTCTCCCCCGGGGCGGTGGCAGTGCTGACGCTGGTGACAAGTGCCTTCACACAGATTCTCCCCTCGCAACTGTCAACGTGTGCCGTGGGCACCAGGCCACTGCCCACCCGCTGGCCCCGGCCCCCCCCCCCCTCGTGAAAGTGCATTTTTGTAAATGTGTACATATTAAATGAATCACTCTGTATATTTGATTTAATAACTTAAACATTTTGGACTCCCTTGTTTTTTGGATCCCGTTCTTTTGTTATTTGCAGGCGGAGCAGGGACGGGTTCTCCACCGTAGAGAGGCTGGGCTGTGGGCTGCACAGTGGCCATGAGGTGACATGGTCCTGCTGACCCCAGGGCCTCCATGGGCAGCCTCGATCGCGGTGGCCTTGGCCTTCTTGGAAGTGGTCCCAGGGGTAGGGGAGGAAAGGTGCCCAAACCCTGCTAGCAACAGCTAAAGACGCTTCATAAAGCAGTTCAGTCCCTTGGCCGCAAAGCTGGTGAGGTCGTAAGGGATTATCAGGTCAGACTTGAGAGAACGAAACCCTGGGGCTGTGACTGGCAGACTGGACTCGCGTGGTGGCCTCGGGCTGGCTGTCTGGGCTCGCTGTTTCTGCACAGGTCATTCACAGTCTGGAGCGGAGCAGAGAGGGACAAAGCCTGCACAGAGCCGTAAGGGACGGGAGCTCCGCAGGCGGCCCGGGCATGCGTGCAGCTGGCTTGCCGCTTGCCGGTCAGTGCTGGGGTCGTGCTGGATGCCTGTCCCTGTGGCACGTGAGCCGTGACAGGGTCTCTGGAAGCATGAGACCCACGGGTGCACGTGGGGTACGGCCCCCCGTGGCCCTGTGTCCTCTCACAGCTCCACAGGGGCACGGCCAGGTCTGCAGGAGGCCCTGACCCCAGGGACTGTCCCAGGCAAAGAAGGTGGGAAGTCTGCCCCCGAGAAGCCGTATTTGCCAGGTTTGCGTGGACACGGTGCACGTGCCCACCGCCAGCTGGCCTGGAAGCCCCGAGTTTTGTTTCCTTTTAAACCGTGTTCACCTGATCTGGGTTCCTTGGTGCAGGGTCCTTTGACCTTGGCCTCTATGGGCTTCCTAAAGTGATCAGACTGCTGCACACACTCAAGCCCTTGGGACGCAGTGCAATAGCAAGTCGGGGACGGCGGGCCAGGTGTCACCTGCACGTGGACGCTTGGACCCAGAGTGCGAAGCACAACCGTTGGGAGAAGACGGGTTGGAAATGTCAGGTCGGGCAGAAGCATGGAAGATGACGCGGCAGGTTCGAAAAGATGACACGCCATCGCCTCCGCAGGCTCAGGGTCAGTGCCGCGGGGAGAGCCGGTGACGAGGATGCAGCCCGGACACAGGTGGGAGAGGTGTCAGCAGGTGCGTGGGCCCCGCCAGGTGTGCGGAGAGCAGAGACTGCGGGGCCGGTGAGCTCGGTCCCTTTAGCAGGAAGTGTGCGGTGGGCGAGGCCACTGGGTCCCCGCAGTCTCAGGAAGCCCCCGTAACAAGGGGGTGTGAGGGGTCACAGGACACTGCCTAGTCGGGGGGGGGCTGGCGGTCACAGGCGGGGGGCGCGGCACCCACAGGCCCACGTGTGCGTCCAGCATGCCCCGCCCTCAGCCTGCAGCCAGCGGCCTGAGCCCAGGACCGGGTCTCGCCTCCCTGTCGCCACTCGATCCTGGGTGACCCGGTGCCCAGCGGGGCGGGGACAGGGCTGTCCACACGCCTTCCCAGGCTTGGCCACGGCTCAGGGCTGGGCCCGGCACGGTCCGCGCCCAGCTGCCTCGTGCCTGCATCACTCCTGGACGGCCGGGTCATTCTCACTCCCAGGGCTGTGACTAGCTCTGCCCAGCACCCTATGGCCGCCCCAGGACCCAAATGCCATGCAGCGAGGAGATGGCGGCACATCAGGGCGGCCACTGGGAGGGGGGAGGGGCTGGGGTGCGCCGTGGACATGGGGCATGGAACAGGGCGGAGGCTGCGGCCCTGCGGGGGAGCTGGCTGGGCCGGGCAGGGAGCCGCGTGGAGGCGGGTGGTGGGCAGTGGGTGCTCTGTCCTGTCCACGGTGGCCATTGCTGCAGGTTCCGCGGCACAGCCCCTGGGGGTGCCTGCCACCTGGGCATAGTCAGACCGCACCCTCCCCCTCTCTTCCCTGGGTGACCAGTGGTGGCCCTGCCCTGCCCAGCCCAGACGAGGGGTGAGTCTGCCTGCCGGCCTCACCTGCAGCGGCCAAGCAGCGGGCACCGAGACGCCGCAGCAGGGAGCAGAGCCTCCGATGCCGCCGCCCGGGCCCGCGGCTTCCGCAGGGCTTGGCCCTGGGGGCCGGGCCCGCGGGCTCTGCTTGGCGACAGCACCGAGTGCCGAGTCTCCGAAGAAACGGGGGCCCTGGGGACCGGGAGGAGATTCCAAGGCAGTCCCCAGGGCAGCCAGGCCCATTAACCCCTGAGAGCCGGTGGCCTCGCGGTGGCCCTGCCCAGCGGCCCCAAGACCCAGCTGCTCGCCCCGTCCCCATCAGACCCCAGAGCCAGGGCCTCCAAGGGGACGAGTCGCAGGGACCCGTGAGGTCTCAGATGGGACACATTGGGGTGCCAGGGACTCGGAGACCACTGTCCAGGAAGACAGGTGGGGGGTGTGGCCTCCCCGGCCTCCGCAGGTTGCAGCCTGCACCGGAGGCAGCAAGGACCCGGGTCCCGGGTGACGGGGGAGGGTGGCAGGCCGGACAGCGGGAGCCGGGACGGCGGGCGTGGGGGGGCGGGCTCCTGAAGCTCCGATGAGGGGCTGGGCACGTCACCCGGAGGGACTCCCACCCCCCGCATCCTTCATCTCCTGCACTTGGAAGAGTAACACACGGCCCGGGGGCAGGGGCACCACACACGTCCTCAGCCCTGTCCGCGGCCCTCCAGTGCGCCCACGGCGGGGCCTGCCTCGCCTTCACCAGTGCCGGCTGCGGAGGCTGTGGACGCCAGGGTCCCCATACCCAGACAGAGCGGACAACAGCCCTCAGGGTCTTGGTAGGCAGAGAGGCTGGGCAGGACCCCCAGCACCTCCCCAGGGGACAGAGCTGGTCGCCAAGGAGACGGTGTTGGCGATCAGAGGGCGCCGGCACGCAGCAGGGTGGTGGACGGAGGCACAGGCGGTCAGCGCCCCGAGGGCCACGAGGGGAAGGCGAAGCGCCGGGGCGGGTCGTGACGCGGGGACGGCAGGGGCCTCAGAGGACAGGGAGGAGCAGACAGGAGCGGCGGCCGTTGAAATGGAAGAGCCCGTTTCTGAGCCCAGGGGGCCCGGCCCCCAGGCCCTGTGTGGCAGAGCGTCCCGCCACAGACGTGGGCGCCGGGGAAAGGGGCAGCTTCGTGAAGGTCTGCGGACATGTCGGACGGATGCAGGGGGCAGCGAGTGGACCGAGGGGTGGGCACGCCAGGCTCCCCAACGGCCCGTCCTGTCTCTTCCCCAGCAGGCAGCAGGGAAGGGCCTGCCCCGTGGGTGGTGTGTGCACGGTCGCCCTGTCACCCTGAGGCTGCAGTGGACGCCTGGGCCCCCACGTGTTCCGGCGCGGGCCGGTGTGTGGGGCCTGTGACGCTGGAGCGTCGCTCGCCAGCCTCCCTCGTCGGGGCGTGGAGAAAGCGTGCCGTGGGACCCCCACCGGCAGAGGCCCGGGCTGAGCGCAGGCGACTGGCTTCCGCTCACCAGACAGCATGGGGCCGGCCAGCACCCCGTGGCCGTGCTGGACGCTGGCCTCTCTGCAGGTGGGAGAGGGCGTCCCGGAGGGGGGTGCCGCCTGTGGAGTGGGGGTGCCGGTGGGAGCAGCTGGGCAGCTGGGGAGGGGAGGCCGACCAGACCGGCCTGCGCTGTGGGTCCCGGCCGGGTGAGGGCAGGGCGGGCCCCGGGGACGTCATGCGGGAAGCTGGGCCAGAGGCAGGGTGAGGACACCCAGGGGTGCAGCTGAGGGGCCCCGGGCAGGAGAGCATGGGTCCCCGCAGGTCCTTCCCTCTCTCCCGCGGTCAGCACCCCCCCAGCCTGGTCCTCCCTGCCCCGCCCTGACCCAGCTCCTGGTGGGTCGTCCTCCTGGACCTCGGTGCCCTTCTCCGTTGCGTGGGAGGTCACGCTGTCTGCGCACGATGCACACAGGTGTGTGTGCGTGTGTGATGCAGAGGCCATGATGGCTTTTGGAAGAACTCAGGGCATCTCAGCATCGTTACTCAGAGAAATGCAAGTTGCACATGACACCCATTAGGGTGGCTATTGTCAGAAAACAGAGACAGGTGCTAGCAAGGACGTGGGGCCGGCTTGGGGTGGCGGGGGCGGGACCAGTGACGCCTGGCCGGGGTGCTTCTGCGGCGGCCAGGTGCGCTGCGCCGCGCGTCCGCGGGCTCGGAGGCTGCGCCGAGGGTGGGACGACGCGTGCGCAGCGGGGACCAGGGCGCAAACACGTGTGGCCTCGCCTGGGCCCCGAGCGGGCGGAGCCGGTTGCGCCAGCCGCGGGGGTCTCTCAGCGTCGTGTTCGATGCTCGCGCGCGGTTACATCTGTCGGTTCTTCCTCCCGCGTCCAGGGCCGGGCGCGGCCCTTGCTGACGCGAAGCTTTAACGCGGGCGCCGCGCCTGCGCGGCCGGGGCTCCTTTGCCGGTCAGAAGTCCTAAATGCAGGCACGGTCGGTCCAGTCGTCCGTTCTCTCGGGGGGCTTCTGGGGCTTCTGGGGTTGGGGGCTTGGGGAGTGCTTCAAATAGTGCCCTTTCTTTCCCCCCAAGTAGGGGCCAAATGAGACCCGGGCGACAAGCTGGTGGGCGACGGCGCCCGTGTCGTCCTGGCCGGGGCTGGGTGGCGTGGGGGCGGGGTCAGCGGCCCGCCCACCGTCAGGGCCGCGTCCTGGGGCTTCTGCCTCAGTGCGCTGACCGGGCCGGAGCCGCGCCCCACACTTCGCTCACGGGGCGCCCCTCCCGGGGCCACCGTCTTCCCTAAGTGCGGTTCTGAGCCAAATGTGGGGCCTTCTGCTGCCCCGCCTTCTCCGTGAGGGCGGAGGCAGCGACCCCGAGGCTCCCCTCACCCCCACCGCGCCTGTCTCCGAGGGCAGTCTTCCCCTCGGAGTGTCCCCGTGCCCAGAGCCGGTCACCAGGCTGGTCTCCAGCCGCGGCGCCCGGCATCGCCCAGGATCCTGGCTGCAGGGGTCTGCGGTCGTGTGGGCTCCAGTGCAGGCAGGGGCGACCCTTCGCCCTGCAGGCCCTGTGCTAATTCCCGCCCAGCTCAGGCCCTTCCAGCCCAAGGCAGCCAGGGGACTTCCTGTCATCCCAGTCCTGGAAGTGACGGCAGACAGCAGACCCGCAAGGCGGGCTTCTCAACGCTCTGCGCAACCCCATTGAGAACGGAGACCGTGAGGATCCAGGCGAGGGACGTTCAGAGCCCATGGTACTTGGTGGTGAACCGGTTACTTGCCTGGGGCCTGTGCTCACCTGGAAGGCGGTGCCTGTGGAAGGTACAGTTTGGGAGACACCACTCAGGACCGAGGGGCAGGCCGGCTGCTCTGAGCCGCACTGGGGCCTAAGGCAATGACGTGGCATCACTGGGGCCCAAGGCATGGCCGGGAAGGCTGCCCCCATCATCGCGAAAGGACCAGTGACCTCCTAGGCAGCTGAGCTGGCATCTTCCCAGTTGAGACACAGCGTCGCCCAGAGGGCAGCTAGACTCCACGGGACTGCGCTGGCCTCCTCACCCTGGTCCCCTCGTGAAAGCCTGGGCCCTGCCTGGGATGGGGCGGGGCCTTGGGAGGGAGACCCCGGGGAGATACCGGCCGCCAGCATGCCATGGCAGCCGAACAGGCAGAGACGGCCATCCCCCTCGCGGGCCTGGTCCTGCCTCGTGTGAGGCTCCTGCGGTGACCTCGCTGACCCGCAGCTCTGCAAGCAGGTGCAGGCGCAGGCTAGCTCCACCTCCGCTGCCCCGTGCGCCTCCAGACCTACAATTACACTCAGATCCCAGCACGTCCCTGGGAGTAAGTGCAAACCTAATTTGGGAAAAGAAGGCTCACGCATCCAGAGGTCGGCAGCAGTCATTTGTGCTGTTGGGAGGCTGGGGCGGGGCGGTCCCATGGGTCCCAGACCAGGGCACCACTGGAATTCAGCGTCTTCGCTCAAGAAGCTGGGAGCGCCCGCGGCTCTTCCTTGGCTGGGTGACTGAAACCTGAGCCCAGTGATCGCCCACGCCGCCCGCCAGGCCGAGATGCTGGACAGGGCCGTGGTGTGACGAAGGGGGCCGGACGGCCGGGAGGGAGGCCCGCTTGCCCCGACTCCGCCCGAGGAGGACCGGGGATGGCCCTCACGCCGGGGTCCTGGGACAGCTCCCGGGCATCCTAAGTTGGGGGGGTGGAGGCAGGGACCCCAGCACGGGAATTGCCCCCACGGCCAGGCCGAAGGGCGCAGCCAATACGGACACAGAAACGAGAGGCCGGGAAAACGGAAGGAGGTCAGAACCGGGAAAGGACTCTAAGCTAATTCTCAGGGTTCCCAGTGGCAGTAAAGTAGGGTCACTATTAGACAGCCTAAGTGCGAAATAGAAGAAATAAGGGGAAAACTCTCACGGAGAAGAAACATTAATCGTAAGAGGATAATCGTAAGCTTGATGAACACTGAGCAAAGGACTAACGTCTGCCTGGAACAGACGATCTTCTGAGAAAATAGTGCAGTTATGATGGTGTGATGGGCCCCAAAGGGCACGAGTCACACCGCCCGCTCGTCAGAGCCACCCGTCCGTCAAGGCGTCCGCGCCGCGGGGAGCCGAGGCTGCGCGCCGCGATCCGGGTCACGGAAGACTGAGGAAAATTCTCGGCTTTAAAATGCTCTTGAATGAGATCGATATCAAAATTCCAAAAATGTGGCACCACGGTTTGATGCCATCTGCAATCATTCCCTACACAAGAAACACACGAAATGGAACTTTCGAAAAAAGAAGCCAGTAACAAAAGTATGGCTTTTAATACACCATTTTCAGAAACCCTTTTTTTTTTGAAAAGTACTAAATAAACTTTGGATTAAAGACAAATTCATAGGGTAAATTACACGATACTTAGAATTTAACGACGACATCTCTACAAGTAAAAATCTGGGGGGCATGTCAAAAACAGTATCTGAGACAGCTGTACAGCTTTGAATATGTTTGTCTGGAACCAAGTGACCGAGATCTACAAAAATAGCACAGAATAAAATCCAAAGAGATCAAAAAGGAGGAAGAAAATAATAAAGCCTTAAATCAAGACAGAACGCAGTCCAGTGGACATGGTGCATGAAATCGGAGCTGGCTCTCTCGAAAGCTTATTTCAAGACCCATTGAGAAAAAAGAAAGAAATATCAAAATACCGGACAAAGGGGAGAATAGCCATAGCTATATGGGCGTTATTTTAAACGCGGGAGACATTTTTTAAAAACGTATCACCAATAAATTTGAAAACCTATGCAAAATGCACGAATTCCTAGAAAATTAACATACTGAAATCGGGACAAGGAGAAATAGAAAACCGCAGGAGTTTAAAAACTTTAAAAATTAAAGGAGTAGCCAGACCTCTCTCCCACCATGCACGCGCGCGCACACACACACACACGTGCGCACGTGCACACACACACACGCAGTCCCCAAACCCCAAGCCCAGCAGGGTCACAGGGTGGACCTACCGAGCCCCCGAGAACTGATTGTCCGTATGATGAGTGAGCCATTCCAGAAAGAGAGAGGGCAAGTGGCCCAACTCCTAAGGCCGCCAGAGAGGCAGAAAAGGCACCAGGGAAGTAAATTCCAAACCAGTTTTGTTTATGACCATGAATTTTTAGAGTTTTAAAGTCGTAGCTAACTGAAATCCAGCGGTATGCTAAGTCCACTGAAACCTCATCTCCGGAACATAAGGACGGTTCACTTTAGGACTCCGGCCTAGCAGTCCGCCAGCTTAAAGAAAAGCATTTCGCTGACACAGATCAAAGCATTTCGTAAAGTTTAACGCGTAGCCACGATTAAAAAAAAAAAAAAAAAAAGACATGGTAAGAACTGGAAGAAAGTTTCCTCACTGACAAGGACCCCATCCCTCGACCCCGAGCCAAGCGTGACAGAGACGCTTCAGGTTGGGGCAGCAGCAGGGAGACAGAGTGTCGGTTCTCACCAGCACCACTCGGCATTGCTCTGGGGTAAGACGGGAAACAGGAAGCAGCAGCTTGGGGGCCGGACGTAGGGACACACAGTGGCAGGCTCGTCTGCGGCCGCGCCGCCCTGATCGAGCCCGATCCCGTCCCATCTCGGGAGCGAAGCAGGGTCGGGCCTGGTTAGCACTTGGGTGGGAGACCACCTAGGAAGACCGGGTGCTGTAGGCGTGAAAAAAAAAAAAAAGACGTTCTCGTTCTCGTGCATCTTCGTAGAACGTGACAGGCGATGTCAGCGGTCCCCACCGTTTTGGTGCCAGGGACCGGCGCGCCCGTGAGAACCTGATGCCCGAGGCCAGCGCCGGGGAGCGGCTGCGAATACGGATGAAGCTTCGCTCGCCCGCCTGCCGCGCTCCTGCTCTGCGGTCCGGCTCCCAACGGACCATGGGCCGGGGACCCCTGCCTTACACTGAAATCCCAAAGTAAGCAACAGATTAACTATCAGTCAGAGTTCAACATGGTGGCCCGAAACAAGAGTCAACAGCACTCCTTAGAGTCACTAAAAAGAAAATGAATAACGGGAAAGGTGTCATTTTCATAAAACAGAATTTATAAAATATTCAGGAATGCATCTCGAAAACCACAAGTCATTTATGGGGGATCCCTGAAATCTCTCTCCAGGCCTTGACAGAGACTGGAGCGCATGACATCCTCGGCCCTGCTCGAGGGCGGGGCCGGCCTGGCCGGCGATGCGGGCGGCTCAGGCCCGCACTGCCAGACCACATGTGCCTGTCTGGAGCCCAAACTCCCTGGGATCTGGAGGCCTACAGGGGCCTCTGAGCAGTGCGGCGGGGCTCTGCTGGTGCTGTGGCCCCTCTGGGTCTGCCCTGGCTCCAGATGGCCCCGAGCGGCCCTGAGCTGCCCTGGCCCCCAGCACCAGCGTCTGTGGGCTAGGCCCCGGCCCCCCCCCCCCCCCGATCCGTGGTGCTGAGACCGGGCCTTCTGCAAGGCCTTTCCTCCCATGCAGGCTTCGTGGCTCTGGGGCCAGGACGCCCTGGCCCCTCTCCCCTACACAGCCGGTCACGGGTCAGTGGGCCACGTTGGCGTTCTCTGCTCAGCTCTCCATGGCCTGCATTCCTGGGAGACACCGGGGTGGCGACCAGGCCTGCCTGGGTTCTTCCCAGCCCGCGGGGCCTGCAATGCCAAGGCATGCTGCAGCTTGCCTGCCTGCGGCCTGGCTCAGCCGAGCCACTTCCTGTGTGTGTGTGTGTGTGTGTGTGTGTGTGCGCGCGTGCATGCGTGTGCGCGCATGCATGTGTGCGCGCATGTGCACGTGTGCATGCATGCGTGTGCATGTGTGTGCGCGCGCATGTGTGTGTGCATGTGTGTGCATGTGTGTGTGTGTGTGAGATGGTGGCGGGGGCGGGCTGGGCTGGACCTTGCAGAACTGGAGTCAGATCTTCCTGGGTCCGGAGAGGGCTAAGAGACGTGAACTTCTGGGGGACCTTGCTCCCTTATGCCCAGCCATCTGTCCCCTGGATCCGCTGTATGACACCAAGCCAGTCACTGTATCTCCCTGGACGCTGTGCCCGTCATGCGCCCTGGACTCGGCAAGGGTCCTGTCCAGCACACCCGTGGTGAGGGCTCCCCCTGCCCTGGCTGGGGGACACGGTCCGACTGGGGCTCGGGGATGGCATGTGAGGACGGAGCCTCTGGGGAGGTGGGGGGACAAGGGCTCCTCCGCGACTCAGCCTGGGCCGCGGCACCGCGGACTGTCCGGGGCCGGGGGGAGGGGAGGGCCAGCAGTGTGAGCCCGCAGGGACGCAGGGAGGAGCAGCAGGGGGACAGCGGGGAAGGGGTGGCAGCGGACGGGGGTGACTGTGAAGAGATGAGCAGGGGTGAGGTGGATGAGGCAGGGGCTCCATGGGGAGCTTGGGTTTATCCCGTGGGTGCCAAGGAGCTACAGTGGGCTTTAAGGCAGAGAGGGGCGGGTCAGATGCATGCTGGAGATATCTCATGGTGGGGGGCCGGAGCAGGACGGTGGGGGGAGGGCCAGCAAGGAGGAGCCGGCACTGGCACTCGGGGTGGGCTGATGGGAGAGGGGGAAGAGGGGTCACTCCTGCCGGTCCCACCCTAGAGGCTGGGGGGTATCTGGAAGAAGTGGGGTGTGCGGTGTTGAATGATGGGGCCTGTGGGTGAGACCAGGGGACAGTCCCGAGGAGCCAGGCCAGGCAGAGGCTGTGGGGACCCCGGCACGAAGCGGAGACCAGAGCTGGGGGCTCTAGGAAGCCACCCAGGAGGGGGCATCAGGTCCCAGGGACAGAGAAGAGGCGGGGGGGGGGGGTCCATGTGCCTGTGACTGTCCCCCGGAGGGGCGCGAAGCTGGCGTGGCTCTGCTCCCAGCGGCCGTCGGCCGGGAGTCTCTGCTCAGCTCCCGGAACCCCTCTCGACGGCGCGACACACAGGCAGTGACGTCGGCGGCTGTGGACTTATCTCCCCGCGGAAATCTGGGCACCCCCTTCGGGTCCAACAGTGGGGGATTTGTTAAGTGGGTGCTGGTCCAGCCTGAAGGGTGGGCAGTTCTACAGCCCAGCACCTCAGACCTTCGCGGAGTCTGGGGGTCGCCACTCCCCTGCAGCCCCCCAGCCCTGCTGGCCCTTGCTGACCTGGGCGAGGTCGCAGGCCCCCCGCAGGCCGGGAGGGCGGGTGGGTTCCCGCTATGTGCCTGCAGGGTCCTGTCCAGACCCTGTTTTGGCTCGGCTCACAGCCGGGCACCAGCAGGCGCCTTAAATGAATGAATGAGGCCTGGAGGCTGGCTGCAGGGACGGAGGCCACAGCCCTGACACAGCTCGGCCTCCGGGCCCTCTCCGCCTCCTGCCCGCCCCGCCCCCCACCCCAACCCTGCCGGCCGCTGCGCTGGGGCGCCTCTCTGCTCTCCTGGTTCTCAGCAGCACCGACCCCCGCCCCCACCCCCACCCCCGCCCCCGCACCAGTGCAGACCAGGCCTGAGGACCTCCAAGTCGCTCTGCTGGGGCCAGCCGGTCCACTCCCAGCGTGCCACACCGGCGTTGGTCAGGAGGGGGGCACGGCCTCGGGTCGCCGTCATCAGAAGGCCCCTTCCCGGGGGTGGGGGTGGGGGTGGGGGTGGCCTATCCTGCGCCTGCCCGCAGACCTGGCCCCGAGCACCAGCCTCACCAGGAATGCGCGGGCACGGCTGGGCGCGCGACCGGGGCCAATGCGACGTGCCCGCTTGGGGTGCCCCGCACGAAGGTGCCTTCTGCCGTTCCGCCCTGGCCACCCGGTCAGGCTGGGGTGCAACGCCCCCGCCAGGGCAGGCGATGCGGGGACAGCGGGCCTCCCTGCCCCCACCTCCTCGTGGGCCAAGTGCCCGCCGGCGGCGCAGGCTTTGGCTTGCCGGATGGCGGCGCAGGAATCCGCCGCCCCCGCGCCGGCTGGCCCTGGGGGGCGGGGGCGCGGCCGCGGGGAAGGCCCCGGCGTCTCCGTGGCCCCCTCGCCACGCCGACTTTCTCACTCGCTTTGCTCAGGAATGCGTGCCAGCATCTAAGGGACTTGCCCAGCCACCTCCTCCAGGAAGCGTCCCGCTCCTCACCACCCGGAGAGTGGGTCTTGAGGACCCGGCCCCGCCCCTCTCCCATGTCCCCAGAGAGAGATGCCCCACCGGGAAGGGACACCCCTGCTCGCTGGCAGACCCGAGGTCAGGCACAGGTGCGGGGTAAAGCCTGCGGCAGGCGGCGGTGCCCGCCCATCCTGTGGGCAGACCAGCAGAGGTGGAGCCCTGCCTCCCTGAGAAGCCCCCACAAGGCCCGAGGCCCCGTCCTCAGGCAGGGCCTTGGGGCCCCTGTCCTTGCTGTCAGGGGTGGCAGAGCTGAGCCCGGCAGCCCCTTGGGCCCTCCCCACAGGAGCTCAGGGGAGACCCTCTGCCACCTGGGAGTTTGAGACTCTGTCCCCCAGGCTCCAAGGGGGGCCTGCCCCAGGGTGCCTAGTGGTGCTTAAAAACGGGGAGGCCGATCCCCTCATGCTGCGAGTGGGAGACCATCATAGGGAGGTGGCAGGTTTGGGTCTCGTGAAGGCCGCAGCCCGAGCTGGGGCCTCTGAGATCAGGGGTGAGGCCCAGGACGCCTGGGGTCCCTCCTGGTACCCGGCGGTCCAGCACCAGGCTCGCCAGGGGTCTCTGGGTGGGTCAGGGGTGGTGAGGCACAGGAGCAGGGCTAGGCCGGGGCGGTTGGCCTCTGGACCCCAGGGCAGTGTCGGGGAGGGGCGGGGTTGGTTTTGCAGAGTCCCAGGCCCAGTGAAGGTGGGGGAAGACCCAGGCCCCTGGGTGGGGAGCCTAACCCCCACCCAGTTGGCAGGAGAGGAGTGAGGAGCTCCTGGGGCGCCCAGGGAGCTGGGGTTCATAGCCTAGGGAAGGACAGTGAGGCCCGCCCCCACCTGGGCCTCCCTCCCTGCTCCCCTGTGGCCCCAGCTGGCAAGGCCTGAACGTGCCTGGCTCCCTGGAGTTGGCAGGGATCAAAGGGCGGAAAACCATCTCCTGCCCTCGCCCACTGGGACAGGAATCCGTGGCCCCGGGGGACGGAGTCCGCAGCCACAAGGCAGGGGTGGGGCCGGGCTTGGGTGCCGGGCCTGGCACCGGGGAGTGTGAGAACTCAGCTGCTGGCACCGGAGGACGGTGCCCTCTGCCCGGCTGGGTTGGGGCCTTTATATCTTCTGCCTTCTGTGAGGGCCTCAGCGGGGCCAGGGAGCCGGTCCCTGAGGAGGGTGGGGCCTGGCTCTTCCCACGCACAGCAGGGGCCTGCCCCCCTCACGGCCTGGGGAGGCGCCACCCTGCTGGCCCCACAGCGCACTCTGGGCAGACAGGGGCCATGGAGGGAGAGGGCGCTGGGTGGGCCGTCTCCGGTGGGGTCACATAGAGCAACAGGATCCTGACACGGATGCCCGTGCACGGGCACACGCCGGCAGGAAGGCGGCCTCCCCTGTCCTGGCTGCAGCCCCAGAAGCTCCCTGGGGGTCCGTCCCCTGCTGGCTGGGTCTGGGCTGAACCAGCCTGCAGACCTCCGCCCCTGAGCCAGGTGGCCAGCCGCCCGCCTGCAGCCTTCAGAGGCTCGGAGTGGGGGCCTGCTCCCCACAGGCGGACCAGCTGGGCTGGAGGCGGGGGCCGGCGCGCTGTCCAGTAGGCGGTCTGGCCCTTCACGCCCCCTTTTTACGGGTGGGGAGCCTAAGGCCTGGATGGGTCAGGCAACTTTCCTAAAGTCACATACCAAAGTGGCAGCAAGGACAAATTTAAGGAGGACTTGGAGAAGCCTCGGGGACTTGGGCCTCGCATGGGGGGAGCCAGGGCGGGCGGGGGTGCCGTCCGCTTGTCCCGCCTCCGCATCCGCACCCGCAAGGTGGGCTCACAGGAGCCAGCTGCCGCCGGAGCCGTCAAGGAGCCCGGGACCCGCCAGCCAACAGTCCCTTCTGTGCCCAGGCCCCACGCCCAGCTCCAGCTCCGCAGCCACCGCGTGGCGCCCCCTGGTGGCTGCCAGTGGCGTGAAGCCACCTGTCTGTCCTTGGATGATGGCACAGCCTTTGTGAGTGGGTGAGAAAGGACCTCGGGAGGGCAGGCCTGGGGGAGGGGGCTGTGGGGCCACGGAGCAGAGCCCCTGAGGGCCGACCTACGCTCAGAGGGCCCGGGGAGCGGGGGTCTTGGTCTCTGGGGTGGCTCAGAACACAGAGTCAGGAGCTCGGAGCAGGTCCTATGGCAGCTGAAGGCCCCTGGGGCCTTGGGACTGGAGGATGGCTGCAGGGGTCCCCGTGTGAGAGGGGATGGGCCCTGGCAGGTGGCCCTGCAGGACACAGGTGTTCGGGTGTGGGGTGGGGGTGTGGGGGATGCGGAGGTCGCAGGGAGTTTCGATGACCACCCTTTTCAGTCCCCCTTGGGGCAGGAGGGACAGGGCTGGGTGCGCAGGACCCAGGGTCATCCAGTTGGTGTCTAAGCTGGGTCACCCCGATCTTCCCAGATAGTAGGGCCGAGCTTGCCGGTGTGTGTCAGTAAACCAGGTGGAGGTCGGACCACGAAGGAGAAGTTTGGAATCCAATTTCGACAGTAGCCAGCTTGTGTGGGAAAGCCTCACAGTCGTCACTTAGTTTTGGCTTGTGTTTGGTTAGGTTTTGGTTTGGTTAAGTTTGGGGACGTTCAGGCTGCCCCTAAGCCTGTCTGGATCTACGCGCTGAGATCAGATTATTGTAGCCACTAGCCCCCGAAAGACACACGGACCACCGGGACTCAGTGAGTTATAGGAAACACTCTTTATTCAGCCAGCTGGGTCTGCCAGGGGTATGCAGACCCCAAATTAAGTAGCCCCGAAATGTAGAGGTACAGGGTTTTTAAGCCCAAAATCCCATTCTTCGTTCTGTCTAAACGCAAAGGGCTATCTTTCTTCTATTTACTACCTGTCAACCCACAGGTCAGGTGTGTAAGCAGGGGTTACAGAAGCAGAAAGCTTGTTTAGAATGTTATGTTCCTATAATCAAAGGCCTACGTGCCCATAGCGACAGTCAAACAGTAATTTCCAGTAAGAGTCAGTTTTTCAGCCACCACGAGATGCCCTAAGCAACGAGCTTGAGTTTGAACAAACTGGTTTTTCCTTAGACTCGTGAGGCCCTTGGGGGCTAAATCTCTGACGGTGGGTGCCGTCTCCCTGTGAGCCGGTGCGGGACCCGGGGGCGGGGCCTCCTGGAAATCACGCACCATCCAAACCAGCTTTCAGGGCCCAGGAGATCCTGGGGCTCTGCCCTCCTTCCCACGTGAAGGTGAAGAGGTGCTGGCTGCTGGGTCTGGGGGCGCGGGAGGTGCTACAGGGGCGCTCACGGCAAAAACCTCCTGGCGGGAGGGACGGAGGCTGATCCCAGCGGGGCGGGGAGGCGGGTGTGGGGCGGGGGGGGGGGGGGCGGGGAGCCCGGCGCAGCCAGGGCTGCCAGCGTCGTCCGTGGCTCCAAGGCCTGGGCCTATCTCTGACACCCCTAGTCCGTGTCCTCACAGGCAAAACAGGTGTTGGGGGGCAGTGCAGGGCAGAGAGGTAGGACCTTTGTCCCTGCTGGCCGCTGGCCCCCGCCGTCCGCCGCACGCCCTGCAGAGCACTTCGGCCCAGCAGGTGATTAGTCCCTATTCTGTGGAGAGGCTGTGAAGGGCCCACTGACCCCTGTGGGAGCTGCGTGTAGGGTTCTGCCACCGTCAGTGGAGGATGTCCTGTGGGGAGGGTGGTAGCTGACCCGGTAGGGACAAACGACCAACGTCCTTAGGGTCAGCTCCAGTGCCATCAGCGACGGCCAACAAAAAGGTGTCGACGGGTCCTCCGATCTGCCCAGCTGGGCATTTTGGCTGCCACTGTCAACTTCTAGGCTTATTTCCCCTTTCTGAGAGGGAGAAATTCCAGCATGCTAAGCGACGAGGATGGCGGAATGAAGGAGAAAAGGGGGTCCCTTGGAAGGCCCAGACAAGGAGGCAGGTTCGGGCGGGTCTGTGCAGGCTCGTGAGAGACCCGGCTGCTAGGCTCCCCCCGGGGCTGCGGCGGAGCCGGTCCCGTGCCCAGAGGGCAGCTCCATGTCAGTGAGGATGACGGGCTCATCCCAATGCACAGAGCGGCTTCTCCCAGTTGATGAGGGGAGATTTGGGACAGCCCCGCGTGGCCCCTCGGAGCCTGGCCGCTGGGCCGGGCACGGCGCTGGCGGGGGCTGCGGCTCCTTGGCTGCCCTCTGTCACCATGTCTTCCGGCATCCGGGCTTTTGTGCAGCGGGGACAGACCTGGGGCTCGTCTTGGTTAGGGGCCTCCGTTTGCTGGAGCTGGAGATCAAAGACTTCGGTCATCGTCCTTTCGTGAAGCGACCTGCGGTGCTGTGTTATTCCGTCTGGGAGGCAGGTCCCCGCCCCACCCTGGTCCCTTTTGCTGGAGCAGGAGCACCCGGCTGAGCCCAGCAGTGCACGTCGTTCCGGCCGCCCGAGCAGTCTCGGCGTTCAGAGAGGAGCCGGTCGGAAGCTGGCTGTGGCGTCGCCCGGGTGCAGCGGCCGGTGGGCCCCAGCCTGACTCCCATCCTGTGGACTGGCCTCGGTGAAACCCTGGGAATGGCCAGATGGGGTCCCCTGACACTGCTGAGCCTGGCCTGGCACAAGTCTGTGGGAGCTTTTTTGCTCCCGGGCTGTAGCTGTAGAGGCTTGCCCGCTGTCCCGAGGGCAGCTTTCCTGGATGAGGGCCCTGCACCGGCTAGTCAGGAGAGCCAGGTGGGACAGGGCAAGCCGCAGGGACCCTCAGTCACTCTGGGGAACCCCCCGACTGGACTAAGCTCCGCCTTAGTCCAGGGGATGTGAGAAACCAGGGTTTGGCACTTGGGCCCTCAGAGGCTGGTTCTTCCAGGGGAAGGAGCAAGGAGGGGTTCGGAAAAAGGACAGTCCAGTGAGGAGCTCAGAGCCAGGGCACGGCGGGGGTGGGGACGGTGCAGGTGGACAAGCTGCGTGCAGGCTGGCCACCAGGCACCAGGAGACAGGGATGCACAGGGCCCCCGGGACACCTGGTGCAGGCCAAGCCTCGGGGCCAGGTGGCACAGGCAGACGTGCGGGTGGGGGCTCTCCCCCTGACCCGCCGCCCCGAAGCCCCCTCTGGGCACGCAGGCCGCAGCCCCGGCCGCCCTGGCACCACGTTGCCAGGGCCTGTCCACAGGGCGGGGGTCAGGCGCCGGGGAGGGTGGGCTGGTGGGCTGGGACCCGTGCAGCTGGTTTGGCTCCCCCGGCTGACCGTCTGTTTCAAGGGGAGGGTTTACTGGGCCATTGCTGGCAAGAAAGACGGGGTTCCGGGGAACAGGTCCGAACCAGCACAGCGGCGCGTGGGAAGGACGGGCATCCACTGTCTGGGGGTCATTGTTTCAGTGTTTTTAGCCGTGACCAGGGGTGGGAAGGTGAGGGGCCAGTCCTGGGGTGGGCCCCGAGCCCCGGGAAGGGGCGTCTGCTCCCAGAGAGGCTGTGGCGGGTAACTCACGCGCAGGTGCCTGGGCGCCCCGCCCTGGCCCTGCCCTCCTGGGAGGGAGCCCCCAGGATCGTCCGCACGAAGTTCCAGCAGACGAGCGGGAGTTGGCCCGCAGCTAACAGGCTGGCTGTTCTACTTCTCTCTCTGCGCCCGCTGTCATTTAATTTAGAACGTCTCAGATTTTTTTTTTTCGCAGAAACTCTCAGGGTCTGCAATGCAGCTGGGGCTTCGGGCGGCGGAGACCCCGGCACAGGGCACCAGGGCCGCGATTCCCGCGCGGGCCGGCGCGTGCAGTGCGCGCAGCGGCCACCAGGCGGCGCGCGGTGCCGGGACTGGGGCGGCCGGGGCTGCGAGCTGCGCCCTCGGGCCAGGCTCGCAAAGTCCAGGAGAGGAGCCCGGCGAGGGACAGGCCGCCGCTCGCCCTCCTGCCCTCCGGGAAGCCGAGGTCGGAGACCTGGCGACTCCGTGACCCCGCATTCCTGCCTGACGGGGCGTCGGGGAACTTTGATCGCTGTCGGGAAGGACAGGCAGACTTTCCGCCGAACCGCGAAAATTTCCAGCAGGGCAGAGCCTGGGTGGTGCGTCACTGGCGGTCTGGGGAGCAGCCGGGAGGGGGAGTCCCCACCTCGTGTCCGAGGAAGACACTTCATGCAGAGCAGGCTTCCCTGTCCGCTGGGCGCCTCCAGCCTCCCGCCTCCCGCCCGAGGACCCTTCCCTCGGCCGAGCTCCACGGGCGAGGGGCGTCCCACCGGACTCCCCTCTTCCAGCCTCGCGTCACATCACTGGAAAGGAGCGCTAGGCGGATAGTGGGGCGAGCTGCACCTGTCCGTCTGGGGGAGGAGGGGGGCGTGGCGACCAGAAGGCCAGAGGTCCCAGTCATCGTTCAGGGCAATGCCGGCCCCTCCTGTCCTCCCCTGCTGGTTGGTGCCCCCGGGATTGTCCGCGACCAGGTGGGGGAAGAAGGCCCCGTGGGAGTGGGGGAGGGGCGGGCGTGTGTCCCCGGGCAGCCCCCAGCCTGCTCCCTGCAGGGGCAGAGTGAGACGCAGGGTGGATGCTGGGGTCCTGGAAGCCACAAGGCGAGGCTGCCCCAAGCTGGCTTAGGTGTGATCTGCAAACAAGCACGTCCTGGGGGACGGGCCCTGGGCTTGCATGGGGGGGGGGCAAGGAGGACGCTGGGGCCCCTCCCCCCCCTGCAGGAGGCACGGCTGCTCCACGACAGGAGTGTGCCAGGGGCTCCTGGACGGGCGGACATGATGTTCACCACACACTAACTCAGGTGTGTCCAAACCCAGAGCGACACGCGCATGGAGCCCGCAGCCCCTCGGAGGCCCAAGGCCTGCCCGCCTGCCCGCCTGCCGCCCACGTCCGCCCTGCGTCCCAGCACCGAGGACCGGCCTTCCCTAAGCTCTTTCCCCGACTCCCCCCCGAAGGCCTTGGCTTTGCTGTCGGCTCAGAGAACCCCGTTCCAGGCCTGTGCAGCTAAGGGCCAACTCAGTGGGCCTGGGTCACCCGCACCCTACATGGTCCACAGAAAGGGGTGCCCCTCGCCTGGCTCCTGCGAGGCCGCCACTGACTCTTGGAATGTCCGAGACCCCTGCCCTGAGCCCATGTGGGCCCTCGGGTGGATCTGGCCAGCAGGCCGTTCTCCTCTGGTGTCCCATTCCCCAGGGCGAAGGGTCTAGAATCAGAGGCCCCTTTGGAGTCAGCCCCGAGGGAAAAGGTGGGGCAGGAGAGGCGGGCGGACGGGTGGACGGAGAGGTGTGTGAAGGGGAAGGCGCGGCGAGCGGCCTGCGGACTGTGAGTGGTGCGGGCCTGGGTTTCCCTGCACCATTCCTAGCGATGCTGTGAGGTCGACGCTGTGCCGCGGTGTTGGGGAAACTTTCGTTGATGAGCTCTGTGACACACTCACATCGCAAAATCACTGATGAGCCGGAGACGTGGTCGTAATAGAAGATTCGAAGTGCTTGGAACTGAATGAGAAGACACGGGGCTCCCAGACTTGTGGGGGCGCGAAGCGGTGCTTCTACGGAAGTAGCTGCCGGCACAGAGAACCCCGCAGAAAGGCAGGGAGCCTCGGGGTTTGCGAGCCGAGTCCAGCTTGGGAAGTCGGGGGGCCTGTGCGGGGGCGGGGCCGGCTGCAGAGAGTGTGAGGGAATTTGGGGAGGTGACGAAAATATTTCACACGCCAGGTGCATGTGTCGTCACAGAACGGGGTGCACTCGTCAAAAGCCGGGACTGCACACCTGAAAGAGGTAGCTTGCAGTGCCCGTAGCGCAAATCAAGTAAAAACGTTAGGGAGAAAACCGGAAAAGCCCAAAGAATGTTGAAAGAGATGAAAAATAAGGTCAGAAATCAACGAAAAACGAACCAAGCTGCAATAGAGACCAACGAAGACAAAAGTTAGTTTTTCGAAAAAACGAATCAATTGATAAGCAGGTCTGGAGATAATAAAAGGCGAACTGGGAAGAAAAGAGGATACGATGACGATTCAAAAGATGAGGAGATGCCACGGCCCGGCAGTACACGCTCGCAAGCCACACATCAGATAAAGGACCTGCATTCGCAGTATGTAAGGAGCTCGAAGAACTCGCGGTGAGAAGCAAATAACCCAATTTAAAAATAGGACAGAGGTCTGAACACGGCGTGAGGAAGCTCTGCAGATGCCGAACATGAAAAGACGCTCCCCATCATCTGTCAAATGCAAATCGATAAAACCACCGCGGGCGCAGCACACCCATGGGGTGGGGGCTGAAGCGGCAACACCGCGGTCCGCTGACGAGGGCAGAATTCTCGCCGCCGCGGGCCGCCGCGGGGGCGGGGAGGCGGTCGCGTGTCACCACACGGCGACCCAGGGATTGCACACCCAGATGTTTACTCGAGAGAAATGATAACCCAAGCGCATGCAGAAACACGAAAGTCGGGCGGGTTTGCTTCGGGTCGCCAAACGCAGCCCGTCCACACGCCGCAGCGCCGTTCAGCCGCGAGGCGCGGTCCACGCGCCGCGGGGCCGGGTCTCAGGCGCATTTCTGTGGGAAAGACGCATTTCTGTGGAATTCTGGCCACGTGCTCTGGAAAACCAGTCTGTGGTTGCCAGGGGTCGGGGTGGGGGCAGGAATGACCGGCAAGGGCAGCAGAGGGGGTTTGGGGGCGTTTGTCAAAACCGGTAGAACGGAATGTCACGCAGTGAATTTTACTGTATGTAAATTAAATTTTTTTTATGCAAAAAAAACAAGTCCAAAAAAGAAATGAGAACACCGTCAACATTTCCAAAAACAGATGGAATGGACTGATTATCAGGGAAATAGAACTGTCCGGATGAAATAAAAAGCACGACGAGTCCTATGACTAGCAGATCGATCGCGGAGGTTTAGGTCTCCACACGGGGACACTCGGCCCGGAGCCAGCACAGGGCCAGCCCTCCTGGTCACGGCTGACGGGCACAGAGGAGCCAGAACCTACAGCTGTGGCGGGGACAGAAGCCCGCTCACCACCACCGCCCGCCCCCCAAGCCCCCAACACACAGACGCTGACCTGTGCTCCCGAGGCTCAGCCTGAGACCACGGACTGTTTCATCCCAGCCTGCCGTGACGCCCGGAGGGGAGGTAGGACCCCGTGGAGGCTAAAGGTGGCAGTGGCACTTGACCTTCGATCCACAGGACTGGACGGCCGGGCGCCGGGAGCCAGCGAGCCAGGGGCGGCATGGCTGCCAGCAACAGAGGAAAGAAAGATCGCAACGCAGTGTGGCCGGCGACGTTTTGTGGCATAAGATCAGGATCAACTTCTTTGACCCGCCACGCTTCTGTGAGCGGGGACCGCCGGCCCTCTGGGCAGAGCCCACTGGGTCAGGAATGGGTAAAACCACCTATTTGCAGATGACCCGATCTAATGTGGAGAAAATGCTGGAGGGTCCGCGAAACACCCGTTAGAACGCAGAGACGGAGCTGGTGAGGCGGCAGGCCGGACCGCGGACCCGCGGGGTCAGCGCACTGCTGCTCGCCAGCAGCCAAGGGGGAAGGGCGTCGCCGGCATCGGGGATGACGCACGACTCGGGAGGTAGCTCGCCACGGCAGGCGACAGACCCGCACGGTGGGAACTGCAGCGTTGACGGAAGACATGGGACGATGCAGGTCGGAGGCAGCGGGTCCCACGCGTGGACGGGGACACTTCCCGCCACGTCCTCAGGTCTCCCCACAGCGGCCCCGGACCCCGCCATCCCCGTCGAAGTCCCCATCACGCTTCTGCAGACAGAAGATCCGCCCCGCCATTCACGTGGAGTCTTCAGGGACCCCGAACAGCCGAGCGAATCGGCGCCTTTGGTGTGGAGCTGGACGCCTGCCATCCCCGCTCTGCCCCGGCCACAGAGACCCAGGGGCAGGGGGCAGAGGGACAGGCACAGGGCCCCCGAGAGACGGACTGTGCGGGGGGGGGGGGGGGAGGGCAGGCTGGGGTGAGGCTGGACACGGACGTCCCCGCCCAGCACGGCCGTACCCCGACCCCAGCCCAGGCCCCGCCTGCACTGCCGAGCACCTCTCTGGTGTGGTCCCCGGCCCGGGGCCCTGCCCTACTGCACCCCACCCCCAGGCACACCTGCCCCCATCACACAGCAGGCAGGTGGCCTGGGTCCTGAGCGCCGCCCACCGCCTCCTGGTCCGCCTGGAGCTGGAGCCCGTCCCTGTGCAAGAGTGTGCGCACATGTCTGTGCACGCCTGTGTGTAAGCGTGCGCAAATGTGTACTCCCGTGTTCGTGCTGTGTGTGCGAGTCCGCACGTGTGCAGGCGAGGACGCCGTCGGGTGTGGGCAGGAGTCGGTGGGAGGCGGGTCACCGGGGCCCATCCGGGTGGGGCCGGGTTTGCCCTCCGCCCCGGGCGGAAGCCTCCTGGGCAGATGGCGGGCACGGAGCGCAGGCGCGGGGCGCAGGCGCAGGGCATAGGCGCGGGGCGCAGGGCGCAGGCGCAGCTCCTCCGCCGTGGCCGTGCCCTGGGCTCTCGTGCACTGCGGCCAGCATCCTCTGGTCTGCCTCATCTCACCTGGACAGGTGGCTGGGCAGTGCCCGCTCTGTTCGGCCTCTGAGGCCCTGGGACCCTCCATGCTGTCCTTCGCACACCCCTCCCTGCTCCTCCCACCTCTCCCCCCACAGCCTCCCACGTTGGTGAAGCCCAGCCCCCTGCCCCCTCCTCACCCTGGGCCTCCCAGCCTCTCCACCCCCGCCCCAACGGCCTCTGGTCTCTGCCCTTACCCTGACACCAGGCAAAGCAGCCCTGGGGACAGACAGTGAAGCCTCAGCCCCTCCCCTCCCCATGGCTCCTCCAGGGGATGGCCCCCTCCGCCCAGCACCCAGAAAGCCCCCGCTGGGGCCGGAACGCCGCCCTCCCTCCAGAACCCGCTGAGGACAATCCGAGGTGCACACGGCTGGCGCCCGGTCGATGCTTGCCCGGTCCCCCCAGCCCAGCAGCCCAGCCTGGCCCCGCCCTGGTGTGACCCACACTGCTGGCAGCTGAGGTGG
Source organism: Rousettus aegyptiacus (assembly GCF_014176215.1). Lineage (NCBI taxonomy): Eukaryota > Metazoa > Chordata > Mammalia > Chiroptera > Pteropodidae > Rousettus > Rousettus aegyptiacus. The sequence continues at coordinate 68,290 of NW_023416297.1, read as the reverse complement.
CTGCAGTCACCTCCCTGCAGAGGAGACCGACTGCTTCCGTTGTTGGCAGGGCTTAGAAGGCGGCGTTTCCTTGTGGGGTGCAGTCTGCCCGGAGAAGGTGTCGTGGGGGAGGGGAGCCTCCTGGCAACACCCACGACAGCCCCACCCCTGGCAGTCCCCCTTCCCGGCTCACTTCTGCTTATCCCCTGTGGCAGGGTCACAGATGCTGCTGGGAGCCCCAGGGCGGGGTCCTGGCCATGCAGGCCCCTGTACAAGCTGCCCTGGCCTTGGGGTCACAGCCTGGGGGCTGGTCAGGGGCAGCCCCTCTCGAGGGCGGTGCTCCTGCCACTCTGGCCTCCCGGCTCAAGTAGAGCTGACCGCCCACTCTCCTCTCTTGGGGGGACCCCAGAGCAGCTCCTGAAGGGGGCCTGGTCCAGACCCTTCTGCCCACGGGCACCTGGCACTGTGCACACTGGGAGCCCAAGGACTTTGTTGTGGGCGTGGAGCTGTCCTGTGCGTTATGGGATGTTTTGCAACATCTCTGGTTTCCCCTACCCGAGGAACCCCAAAGATGTCTCCAGAAAGACAAAATGTCCCCTGGTGGCCACTGAGGAGCCCTGGTCTGGGCCGCCTGTGGGGTGGGGGAGGGGTGGGGAGGCATGAGGCCGGAGAGGTCCGCTGGGTCGGATTCTGTTTCATTTCCCGTCTGTGGGTGACACTATGAGAACTGGGAGCTCGGACGGATCCCCGCCACCTCCTGGGGGTCCACGCTGTTTCCCTCTTACCTCTGGGGGCAGTCTGGGGTGGCTCCGGGCCCTGGGAACCCTCCTGTGTTACCTGTAGGGCAAACCAGTTTGTAAAGCAGGGCCTCGGGCCACGCTCCTGGATGGAGCTGGCCCCCGGGGTGGGGAGAGTGTTTACCCCTGCTTTCGTGGGGCACACAGTAGGGCTTAGGCTGTGGCATGCAGTAGGGGCTTAACGAAACAGCTGCTGACCCCGTCCTGCGGCTGTGTGGCCAGGTCCTGTCCCAGGAGAGGCCCCGGGCGCAGCGCCCTCCCAAGGCCCCGCTCCGCTCCGCACCTCGCCGCCTCTCCGCCTCAACACCAGCACGCCCCCGCCCCCCGCCCCCCGCTCCCCGCCCCCCCACTCCCCCCACTCCCCCACTCCCCCTCTCCGCTCTCCCCTCGCCCCCCTCCCCCCGTCGTCCGCTCCTCCTCGTGTTCCCCCTTCACGTGTCCACCGTGCCCGGGCGTCCTTCACGTGCCGCCTTCTGCGCCCCGCGCCCGGCGCCCACCTGCGTGCTCACTGACCGCGGCTTTGCGGCTCACACTCGGCTGGCGCAGGGGTTCGGCGCCCCGCTGTCCTGCCGTGGAGCCCCGGCCATCCCGCAGTGGGGGCCCAGTGAGGGGCCGGAGACGCCAGGTGGGTGACGCCCCGTCCCGCGGGGCTGCCCAGGGATGGGGAGCCAGGACCGCAGCTGCCGCAGTTCACTCCGCGGGGGCCCTTCGAGCCTCTGAGCTGGTTTGGGGGTGTGGCGCAAGGAGAGCCCCGTTATTCCCAATGCCACCCTCGTAGTCCACAGCCCCGTCCTCGCTCAGCCAGGGGGTAACCTTTGACGTCCTGCAGGCTGGACACACGTGTGGCTGTTTCGGGGTGCTGCGGGACTGCACCCGGCTGCGGGATTCCCGTGAACTGGCTGTGAACCCCCACCTACGACTCCCCAACTATGGGGACAGACACAGAGGCGAAGGTCTGTCACGCCAGCAGGACCCGGGAGACTGCGATCCCGTCCAGGCTATCTGGAACCCTCCGATGTCCCCAACAGACACTGGCGACCGTGGGTCCCCAAAAAATCCCCAAAGTGTCCGCCGATGCTGCCCGCCGAAAGGCCATTGCATCTCCCGGGGGCGGGGCAGTGCGGTGGCCTGAGATGTGCGGTTTCTGTCCTCAGTACAGACCCGCAGGGAGGCGGGGGAGGGGGTACGCGCCCTCACGCGGGGTGCAGCCCTCGTGGCGCCTCCTTGTCCCTCCCCCAGGCTCCTCCCCAGCTTCCCTGGCCTTGGGATCCTCCCTCCTCCCGGACCTAGCCCCTCTGCACCCTTTTCTCATTCAGAGCAATTTCATCCAGGGGCCAGAGTGCGCCGCCCCCACGCCCCGCCTGTGCAGACCCGTCCCCCAGATGGCGGAGGAGCCGGAGCCCAGGAGCCCACGCGCGCTCAAGGCGGCGCCGGGCCCCACGCGCACGTTCCACGTCCAGCTCAGGCGCAGACCCAGTGGCCTGAGCGCAACCAGGTGGGAGGCCGCACTGCGGCCCCCGGGGCAGGGTTGCTCCGGCAACAGCTCGGGGACGCCTCCTACGGGAGGGCCCACTGTCCTCAACTTCCTTCCCGACACTGGAGCGCAGGTGTGGAGGCCGGAGCTGCGGCGGCTGCCTTCGGCCATGGGAAGACCCGGGTTTCCCAAAGAGGGGGGCGGGGGCACTGCTCCCCGCCCCAAGAACAGGCCCTGTGCTGGGGCCAGGTGGCGTGGGCTCCCCGGGGAGCGGCACCCTGCTCCGGGGCTGACCAGGACGTGCCGCGACTTTGCCGAGACCACGCGGAGACCACGACTCCTGATTCACACGCAGGGGCAAGTCCCGGTCAGGGGAACATGGGAGGCGAGGGCAGTTTCAGAATCACCAAGCCCTCTGTGCGACACTTCTCAAAAGTCCCATTCCTCCCCCAGCCATGCTCCCTCACAAGCTGCCCTGAGAACCCTTCCCAGTTCGTGGTTCGTGCCTGGGGAATCCCCGCCCACTGTGAAGGCACTTGAGTCCCCCGGGAACTCCCAGGGCCCCCGTCGGGGAGCATGGAGGCCCCGAGGCCCACGCCCTGCTCCGCAGCAGGACGGAGACATGCCGAGAGCCAGGGAAGACGAGGGGAAGGCCTGCAGGAGCAGCAGCGGTCACCTCAGAGGACAGGACCGGGCATCACGGGAGTGGACTGACACACGACACAGGCTCGCCGTAGGCACCCAGCATCTCAGTGACAATTCTGAACAGACAAGCCATCGGGTCACCCCCCACACACACACACAGAGGCAGGGCGGGTCATTTGTCAGATTTGGGATAATTTGTGTGCCCTCAAGAGTCACGACTACGGTTGGCTAAGACACACGGAAGACATAGAGATCCGCAGGGCTGTGCCCCACGCCCGCAGCCACGCTGCGCACCGCAGCCAGGCGCAGCCGCCGCCCACGCATGCGCGCCGGGTGAGGGACGCGCTCCCGCGGCCCGCCCACGCAGCGGCAGGAAGGACGGACATTCTGACGCCGCTACGACACGGACGGCCCCGAGGACATCACGTCGCGCGAAATGAGCGGTCACAAAGGGACCCACGCGGCGTAACACACACGAGGCCCGCGGGAGTCAGGCCCACAGAGGCGGGAGGCAGGCGGGGGCGCCGGGGCCTCGGCGTGTCTGGGGACAGTCTCGGCTGGGACGACGGAAAGTCCTGGAGACGAAGGGGGCGACAGGTGCGCGACGATGTGGCCTGATGTGGGCCTGCTTAAGGCCGCTGAGCTGTGCGCTTAGATTGCTTAAAACCGTAGGTTTTCTGTTGGGCGACGGGGACCATAACAAAACCCTCTGAGTCCTGAGCGCGCTCAGAGGGAAGCGCGGGGTGCAGGGCGGGAGGGGGGGGGGCGGGTCGCCCCTCCGCGGGAGCGTGGCCCCGGTCCTCGGGGGGCCCTCACGACCCCTCAGTGTCGGCTAAAGCCTTCAGAATTCCAGAGGGGGCAGTTCCCACGGGCCGGACGTGCAGATCACGCTGAGCAGGACGCACCCCGCCTCTGGGTGTCTCCTGGGGTTCGAGTCTGCACCCGAGACCGATTTAACACGGGGAGCAATTTCCCTGTCGTGAGAGGAGGAGCATGACGCTGCAGACAGGATGGAGGAGGATCCCTTCGGGGTCCGCGGCCACCTGCCCGGTGGAAGTCGGGGACTGTAGCAGCAAGGGGCCCTCCCCTGCCTGCAGGCCCAGCCCTGGGGGGGGGCGCCCAGACATCTGGCCAGGCGAGCTCAGCCCTGCTCTTCCCCACCATGACCCTCACCTGCCCGAAACCTCCCTCCCGCGGCCCTCCTGTCCTGTCGGGGGCTGGGGCACAGGAGGGGCCTGAGGTGGGGTGGACGCAGCTGCCACCCAGGCTCGCATCCCTCGGCCCTGTCCTCAGGCCCAGCCTTCTCTTCCCAGACCCCGTGGAAAGCCCAGTGGGAGGGTTCAACTGACCAGCGAAAACCAGCCACCACCCCTGCCTGACCAGCCACGGGGCCAAGGGCCGCATCTGCTCTCCGCCTGGACCTGCTCCCTGGGGTGCAGGGGAGTCCTGTGTGAGGGAGCAGTGGGGAACAGTCCCGAGGGTGGGCCTGGCTGCCAGCGGGAAATGTGGGCTGTCCCAGCCACTGCCAGGGACGCCCGGCCGGCTGGCCGGCCGTGGGCTCTGCCCCTGCCGAAGCCCGATGTCTGTGGGTCCTGGGGCCTCGGGCACCGGGACCCTCAGCTCCAGCTGCTGCTGCATGCTCGCAGAGGGCTGTCCTGGGCCTGAGCTCCTGGGAGGCGGGTGACACCCCTGGGTGTTAGTCCGTGGATGCCGCAGCCTCCAGGCAGGCGTTTCCGGAAGGCCGAGGTGAGCCCTGCGCTCAGACCTGCCCGTGCGCCAGGCCCAGCTTGCCGGGCACTTGGCAGCCACCCCCACCTCGAAGGAGCAGCTGTCGGGGGCGCTGAGCGGGGGCCTTGCCTCGCCTGCCGGAGGTCTGTGGTCTGGGGTGCCCCGGCCGGGACACGTGGGGTGGGGGCCGCTGCCACGCTCGGTCACTGCTGCTGGCACGGGCGCCCCGAGGGTCGGGGGCCCGTCCCTGCCCCCAGCGGCTGAAGCAGCCGGGCCTGGCTCAGGCCTCCATGGTGGCAAAGCGAAGGGGCTGACACGGTGCCCTTTGTGGCACCCCGAAACCCGGAACTGGCCCGTCAGGTGAGGGCGGTTTGGTCAGGCTGACAGTCGGCCACCAGTGCTGTCGAGGAAATGCAGTCATGTGTTTGGATGAGAGGTGGTTTAGCCTGGCATCCTGTAAGCCAGAGAGAGACAGGTGACCGTGCCCGCCAGGGCAGGTGGTGCCTCGGTGAAGGACGGTGCGTCTGGGGGACTCCACGTGGCCCCTCACGGGGAAACCCAGCAACGGGGGTCACTGGGCCCGGCCACATTGGCCCTGGAGGCTGGAGGCAGAGCCCAGGAAGGCATCTGGGGGCCCGTTTCCTCCAGCTGGACCCCAGGAAGGAAGCGGGGACGGCAGCGTGTGAGACGCTGGGGCCCGTGCTGGGCGCTGGGCATCCGGAGCTGGCCGGGGTGCCCCGGGGGGCGGGGGGCGGGGGGCAAGGGGGCACTGTCCAGGAGGCCGGCTTCGCTCTGCGCCCACCCGCCCTCCAGGCTCCACGTCAGGCACTGGCCCCGGAGCTGCTGGCCACCTGTCCGGGGTGCCGCTCCGTGGGTCCCGCCGGTCCCTCTGGGACCACCTGTCTCTGAGAGCCCTTAGAACTGTGACGAGAAGTGAGTCTGGTCCTGTTTCCTGTCATCTGCTACCAGCAAAGCAACGAGGCCACCACGTCACCACCTCGCACGGCTGGCCACCCCCAGGCTTGCTCTGCGGTTGGGGACTTTTAGAGACAACACACTGGGACCCGGCTGCTTCCTGAACGCTCCCTGCGGGGCGGACGCCGGCGGGCCGGGCCGAGAGGGTCTGCACGGGGGGCCGGCACAGAGGCCAACTGCTGGCGTGAAGGTGGGCTTGATCGAGGGTCCCGGCCGGGGGGCCTTCACCAAGAGAGGAGCAGTGCACGGTCCCCCAAAGGCTCGGGGAGCAGGGACCGTCCGCCCTGTGAGAGCCTCTACCCCAGGACCCTCCTGCAAGGTCCCCCCTGGCTGCTAGGTCCAGGAGCTCAGGGCCACCCTGGAGCCTCCCCCGGACCCCCACAGCCCTGGGAACTTCCTTGGTTGCTGATTCTCGGGGTGTTTGGTGGGGCAGGTGTGGGGGGTACAAAGCACCTGGCTCCCTGGCCTCCAGGGCCCTCCTAGGCCAAGGAGCCTGTGGAGCATGAGGACGGACACCCCTGGGTGGCGGTGGAGGGAGGGACCCAGGGCGAAGGTGGCGCGAGGTGGCTGCAGATAGACCCGGGGGTGGGGGCTCCACCTCGCCGGCATCAGGGAAATGCAAATGTGCTCCGAAGCCAGTAAAAAGCCCCGTGAGAATGGGAGAGACAGAAAACAGGTCCCCCTGCTGGACAGGGCGGCGAGGGCAGTGCCCGCCCGCGTGGGCGCTGCGTCGTGGGCTGGTGGCCCCTGAGCCCGCCCTGACGCTGGTCCCGCGGCCCGGCCGGCAGTGGGCCCATGGGAGACTACGCCGGGAGCGGGGATGCCTGACAGGGCGGAGAATCCGGGCAGCACGGGCGCCCGAGCGAGGGACCGGGCCAGCGGCGGTCGCCGGCGGGGCTGCCTGCCCGCGCCCCGAGGCCGCCGCTCCGCCTGCGGGACCGTGGGCCTGCGGGACCGTGGGGCTCGCCGTGGGTGCGGCTGCGTCTCTCTGGACAGTTCCCCGGTCGACGCTGGAGAGGACCGCGCGGGGCTGGCTCACGCCAGCGCCGTGGTGTCCAGCTGGCCAGCTTCTCTCCTCCGCGTGGCGGCTGTGCCCAGGTGACCTGCAGTGGACAGGCGTGGCGAGGTAGCCGCAGGTGCGCCCTGGGGGCGGCGGCAGTGGCCGGGGCAGGCCAGCTGGCCCGCGTGGAGCAGCCGCGGGGCCGAGGGCGCGGGGTTCGTGGGCCACGGCGGGTGCTGAGGTCAGGGGCCATCGCGGCCAGGTGGCGAGCAGCCTCCCGCTGAGTCAGAGCCACCACGGTCATCACTCTGCTGAGACCGTTCGTGTCCCTAAAGGTGGCCTGGGACACGGGGTGACGGAAGGAAGGACCAGGACCTTGGCGGTGGGCATCAGGCGTCCTGGGGACTGTGACCCGCCTCTCAGGGCGGTGGGCGTCAGGCGTCCTGGGGACTGTGACCCGCCTCTCAGGCTGCCCTGGTTCTGGGGCTGCTGACTTTCAGCATGGTCCCCTGCTCCCCCCTCCCCACCTGTCTAGCCAGCGCGTTGGCAGCTGATGGCCAGGGACGTGGCCCAGTCTCTGGACATCACCGGGCTGGCAGTGCCGCGTGGGCTGCCCTGGGACCCCCACCCCGCCCTGACCAGCCGTGCCCTCAGAGGGACAGGCTTTGAAAAGGCTCGGAGGGGACGTGTCTTCAGTTGGGCCACCACTTCCTCTGTTTTGCAGAAGTGGCTTCCTTCGAGAGACGCTATCCCCTGTGCGCCCGCATATTTCAGGGGGCTGGCCGGCAGCAGGCCCGAGAGGGGGGAGGGCTCGTGCTCCCACGAGGCTGCTGGAGCTTGCCCCCTGGAGCCCTCCCAGTGCTCGGCGCCTTCCGATGAAGGAAGTGGGCTGGGGGGCGGGCGGGTTCTGGTGGCCCTGCTCCCGGGGGGGCCGGCTCCCCACAGCTCCTCCCGAGGGGCCCAGGCCATGCGCCCCGCTGGCCCCCCGGGCTGGGCCTCCGTCTTGCAGCGTGTGCGTCTCTCGCTGGGCTGCAGGCCCCACGCGCGTCGGCCGGGCCCGTGGACCGTCACCGGAGGGCCGAGCCTTGGGCTGCAGCGCCCAGTGGCCAGGCCGTGGCTCGCAGGGGACGGGCAGGGCCCGACCCTCCGGGGCTGTCGCAGGAGGCCGCCTCGGCGGAGGCCGCTCGCGGCGGCGCGTCCCGGCTGCCTGTCGCTGCACGTGGCCCCTCGGCACACGTTTCCAGTGCCCCTGGGGCGTCTGCCTGGCTGAGCGCTGCCGTTTCCGGAGACGTCTGTGACTCCAGGCGGCAGAGGCACGCTGGGAAAGGAGGCCGGGAGGCCGGTGGAGGCAGCTCGCCAGCGCCCGGGAGGCCTCCTGCGGCCCCGCCCCATCCCCCACCCCGCCCGTGGCACCCACGGGGCAGGGGCGCGGGGCCGGGGCCTGGCCCCGGGCGGCACCATGGCAGCCGGCACGGTCACCCCTCTGGGCCTCCGCGACGCTGTCCGCAGGGCTGAGGGACGTGTGGGACTGCCCCGCGGAGCACCCGGGGTCCAGGGGCCCCTCAGGGCACGCCGTCTGAGCATGGGTTCCGAGCGGGGGTCCCCAAAAACACGCCGCAACCGCGCGCCAGCTCCGCTCCCCTGGGCCCCCTCGGCCCCTCCTGACGGGCAGAGAAAAGACGGCTGTTTGAACGTTCGTGTGCGTGTGCCTCGATTTATAAGTGGGGTTGAGCACCTTTTTGATTCGAGGAGCTATTTCTGCTTCTTCTGTGAATTATCTGCTCGTCGTCTTCCACAGCTCTGATTTCTATTGATCTGTGAGAGCTCTTTACATATTAAGGAACAGGCTGCGCAGAGGAAGGTCGACCCTCGTCCTCTGTCCTCTGGCGTAGCACCCGCGGGCGGGAAACAAGGCTCGCTCATCCTGAATGCGCATGCACATTGACCATTTGTCGATGACTTGGGATTTCCCTAAGGCAATTTCAACCTACTTTTTCCAGGTCCTTCTAAACTCTCTGAGTGACCTTCTCGACAGGACCGATAAGACGTGCCATGCACCTTGCCGAGCCCTGAAATCCCGCTGTAGAGGCGCCGCGACTCTGCGGCCTGCAAATATGCCAGGTGAGGGCCCCGCGCCACCTCTGACTTCACACTCGGAGGAGGGAGACCGGCAGAATTTTCGTACTTTGTCTCGGAACGGTGATAATTATGGCAAAAGTCAGCCTATGAAAACAGATTCAAACTCACTCAGCAGTGATAAGGCCAGAGGCTGTCCGTCACGGCTTCGGGGAGGACTTGTTTCTTGTCCCTTTGAGGAGTTTGAAAACCAGGACCGGGACGGGGGGTGAGTGAGGGTCCACCGCGCGCCTGGGCCTCACGTCACACCGCTTCTTGCGGGAGACCCCTCACCGAACACAGGGCTGTCATGGGCGTCGCCCTTGCCGCCCTCCCCTTCTGGGGGCTCCTGTGGCCCGCCCCGGGAAGGCTCTTTTCCCAGGAGGTCACCTGTGGGGGGAGTGAGCAGGCCCTCACCGGCACACCCAGGTCTGGTCACCAGGCTGGGCACAGAGAAGGGACTTGGTGTAGGATGGCGAAGACTGGGGGCCGAGTGCCTGGCCACGTGTGACCCCAAGCGGGTGGCGTGAGACTGGACTCTACTAGGATTCTTGCGGGGGCGGTGTTCGCAGGGTGACGGGAAGCAGGGAGGGGCCCCGAGTCACTCTAGAGAGGCCCCCCTCCTGGATTCTGGGTTTTCTGTCTCCCATTCTCTAGGCCGTGACTATCCACGGGGCTGGTGAGACAGGGCTGTGCCGGGGGGCCAGGGAGTGGGGCCGGCTCCTCGCACAGCAGTGGGGGGCTAGGGGAAGAGCTTCCTGGTGGGGACAGCCCGAGTACAGACCTGTGTCACCTGCCACCTAGCCCCAGACTCCGTGGGGAACACACAAGAGAGCCCTCACTCAGCAGTCAGAGAATAAACTTTCTTTTCGAGCACACAAACAGCCCTTTTGGAAAGGGACCCGAGTGAGTGGCGAGGGCTCGCCAGGGCACAGCCTGTGACCCGAGGCCGCGGGCAGCTCCGCGAAGCCCGTTTGGAGATCGCGGGCGCCTGACGTGTCTGCTCCGGAGCCCCGTGACTTGTGGCGGCCCTCCCGGGCGGCTCCTCACGCCCGTCTGTCCCGCAGGAAACGCCACGCTGGCGCCCGGCCCCGTCCCCGGGACCCCGCCCCTGGGCGCGAGGTGCAACCTGTCCTTCGAGGAGAGCAGAGTGTTCGCGGTGGCCGTGTACTGCTCCGTGTTCGCGCTGGGCCTGCCGGCCAACTGCCTGACGGCCTGGCTCACGCTGCTGCAGGCGCTGCAGGGCAACGTGCTGGCCGTGTACCTGTTCTGCCTGGCGCTCTGCGAGCTGCTCTACGCCGGCACCCTGCCGCTCTGGGTCCTCTACATCCAGAACCAGCACCGCTGGAGCCTGGGCTCGGGCGCCTGCAAGCTCACCGGCTACATCTTCTTCTGCAACCTGTACGTGAGCATCCTCTTCCTGTGCTGCGTGTCCTGCGACCGCTTTGTGGCCGTGGTGTACGCGCTGGAGAGCCGGGGCCGCCGCCAGCAGCGGACCGCCTTGCTCGTCTGCGCATCCGTCTTCCTCCTCGTGGGGCTGGTCCACTACCCGGTGTTCCAGATGGACGACCGGGACACCTGCTTCGAGACGGCGCCCCTGGACGGCCGCATCGCCCGCTACAACTACCTCCGGTTCGCGGTGGGCTTCACCCTCCCGCTGGCGGTCATCGCCTTCACCAACCACCGCATCTTCAGGAGCGTCCGGCGGAGCGAGGGCCTGAGCGCCGCCCAGAAGGCCCGGGTGAAGCGCACGGCCGTCGCGGTCGTGGCCATCTTCTCCGTGTGCTTCGCGCCCTACCACCTGGTGCTGCTCGCCAAGGCCGCCGCCTTCTCCTACTACGGCGGCGACGCGGGCCCCCTGTGCGCCGTCGAGGCCCGGCTGTGCACCCTCTCCGTGGTGTTCCTGTGCCTGTCCACGGTGAACAGCGTGGCCGACCCCATCATCTACGTGCTGGCCACGGACCACTCGCGGCAGGAAGTGTCCAGGCTGCACAGGGAGTGGAAGAAGCGGCGCTCGCACACCGACGCCGCCGAGCTCGCGTGGTCGAAGGGCTCCGACGGGCCACGGTCACCCACGTCCCTCGCCAACGGCTGCCTGTTGCCCCCGCCCGTCCAGCCCCCAGGGCCCCAGCCGGGCGCGTGGGCCTCGCTCTGCGCCCCGGAGAGGCTGAGCGAGGAGGCCTGCTGAGCCCGCCGGACGTCAGGGCTCGCGGCCAGCACGGGAGTCCAGGGTCAGCCGCGTGACTTCTCCGTCCGCGGTACCGGCCACAGAGCCCCCTCGGGCACACATGCCACCGATTTCTCGTGAGCCTCTGCACCTTGGGTCCCAGACCCCTGGGCTTGCCCCTGGGCCCCACACGGCAGGTCACAGCAAGCCTGGGCTCAGGACCGCTGTCTCCGAGCCGCGAGTGCAGGCAGTGTGGCTCGTTCTGGCTGGGCCGTCAGCAAGCAGCAGGGCCGGGGGTGGAGGCCACGTGCCTGCCCGGTGCTGCCGGCGGCTGGCGCCCGGGGACATGGGGAGGGGCCGGTCATGACGTCAGCATCCAGAGACGACTTTAGTTTCTGGGCTTTTCTGGGGGTGTGGCTTCGCTGGCTGTGACAGTGCCACGTGGGCCTCGATGCTCTGCCCCAGACGACCGTGCACACTCGGCGCCTACGAGCGGCGCCTGGCCAGCGCGGGGTGCACGGGGTGCACGGGCCTCTGGGGAGGAGCCCCGCCCCAAGGCCCTCGGCAGGGCTGGCTCTGCGCCTGGGGGTCTGGCGCCGAAGGGCGACCCCGGGTAGCTTGGAGCAGGTGCCAGCGGCTCTGGTTCCCGGCAGGGCCCGCGCGGCGTCTGCAGGCGCCGCCATAAGCGCCATCGGCCGGCGGACGCCAGGACGGGCGGCGCGGACGAAGAGGGCCAGAGGATGGTGGGGATCCGCCCCGCCGCAAGGCTTCCTGGATTCGTGGTCAGGGGAAGTGGCTGTGGGCTCGGGGCAGGCCGAACCCGAGGCGCGCAGGCGACGGCCTCCAGCCTCCGGCCTTCGCCGAGGCGCGTGGCCCAGAGGAGGCGGACTCCCAGCAACCACACGGGGCGCAGTCAGGTCCTGGTCTGCCCCCCACGGGCCTCTTCCAGGCCAGGCCGCCTCGCTGCCTCAGTTTCCCCATCTGCGACAGGGCAATGACACCTGCTTCCGGGTCAGCGCAGGGGCTGACCCCCCAGCTCTGCCTGAGGCTCTTCACACCCACTCGCAGCGCCCAGAGAGACACCGGGGGCCAGGGACGGAGGGCTCCAGGCTCATTCTAGGGGCTCGTCGTCCCGGAAGCTGAACTGGCCTCTGTGCTGAATGAGGTCTTTGTTCCTGCGAGGTGGCCAGCCGCCGTCGATGTCCGTGACAGACATTGTGCAGGTACATTTAGAAAATAGCTTCGGAATAAAAACGCGATGTGAATGTCCGCCCCAACGTCCCCTGCAAGTGAGATCACGTCGCTGCCTTTTCGGGCAGACGCGTCCTCCGGGGCTCTCTTGGAAGCCAGGCTCAGGGGAGGGGCATGTGCTCGGGGTGCTCCGAGTGGCTGGGGGTGCTGGAACGGTCCGGAATATTCAGGACTGGGCCGAGTCTCCCAGGGCTACCGCAACTGACTCCGAGATCAAGGTGCCGCAGGCTGGGTCCCGTGGGTGGCTCTGAGCGCCTGCCCGTGTCAGGCCCCTCCCCCAGCTCCCGGCCGGCCGACGCGGTCCTGGGCTGGAGCCTCCGTCCTCACGCGGCCTCTTCCTCTGCGCCTCCCTGTGTCTCCTCTTTTATTTGCTCATTTAAATCGTGCTCAGTGGGCTGACACCGTGTCGCGCGCCGTCTGGGCATTGCGCTGTGCACACCCCACGCCCCCTCCCCGGCGGTCGCCGGGGGTTTCCCTGTGACCCTGTCTGTAGCTGCGACCGCGAACCTTTCTCCTCTCCACCTGACTCACGCTGCTCCTGGAAACTTCGTGGGAGGGTCTCCCAGTGCTGAGAGCCGAGAGGTCCACCAGTGTGTGGCCTTCACTCCCTCACTTGCCCTTTCATTCATTCATTCATTCATTCATTCACTGGTTCACTCCCTCCCTCCCTCATCTGTCCCCGCCTCCTGCTACCCCTGGTGACCTGAGGCAGGGAGGCACCGTGAGGTCCACCCTCGAAGCTCTGAGGTCCATGCAGGGAGGCGGGCACTGAGGCGGTGAGCCGGTAGGGCCCCCTGGGCGCCCCTCCACCTACACCCTGGGCTCCTCCACAGGTGTGTCCCCACCTGGGGCTCCCGAGGGACCGGACACCCTGCTGTTTGCTCACTGCTGTACTCCCAGGTCGCCAGGCAGGACCCACACCTGAGTAGGCGCCTCGTTGTTCCCCAAGTCACCATGTAGAGACAGGTGGCCGTGCACGGGTGAGCCCTGCGCCAGCCGGGGTCCCACCCGGGCTCCCCTGATGTCTCCTGCACTCACAGTTGGCAGCCGACACGGTGGGCCTTCAGCCCCGCGCGCTCCAGCTTCCCACTCTGACCGGCATGCTGCCCAGAAGCTGCAGGTGGCCCACCCGCCTCCGCCTGGCACGGCCAGGCCCTGGGGGAGGCCGTGTCGCCGGGGAAGGTAGCTCCGAACCGCCTGGCTGGAGCCTCTGGGGCGCCGCCTATGCCTGACCCGTGAAGTGGCCCGCACGCTTGTGGGTGTCCAGAGGGTGCTAACACTGACCACAGAGCTTAGGCCTGGTGGGGCGCACCCCCGCTGCCCGCGTTACCGTTACCAGACTCGGCCCGAAGCCCCAGGACTTCCGAGGACAGCTTCCCGTGGACCGGCTCTCCCAGCCCTCACGCCTCAGTTTTTGGGAATGGCACTCTGGAACCCCTTCATCCAGATGGCACCCCCAAGCCCCTGTAGGGACAGCCCACTGTCCTGTGGGGCACCCGGGTTGTTTTCAGTGTGGCTGTAGCGGATGGCCCTCCCGCAAGCCTCCCTGCACGGGGCTCTTCGTGACTGTGTGTCTGCACGTCCGTCGGGTTCATGCAGGAGACTTGCTGTCACAGGCGGTGTGCCCGCCACACGGGGCGCCAAAGCTCACCCCGACGCGCAGCGTGGCTGACCTCCTTCACTCAAGGCTGTCTCGGAGCTCCTGGGCCTTTGTATTTCTGTCTAAATCTTAGAATGCCAGTTTTCCTAAGAGCGAGCTGGGGTTCCAACTGGGATGGCGTTGCACGTGAAGACGAGTTTGGAGGGAACCGAGGACGTCTCGGCAGTGACTCTGCTGTGCGGAGGCCGACCTGGCGTGTTCCTTCGCTCGGAGGCGTTCACTTCTCTAGCCGCGGCCGGCAGCCTTCCACGTTCGGGCCTGGCCCGTTTGCCGTTGGATTTATTCCTGGGTGCTGATGTGTCAATGCTTTGCACGTGGCATCATTAAAATTTTTTTAAATATAAAAAATGGTTTATTACTTGTGTACAGAAATGTAATCGATTTCCTGCACTGACTATCAGATGGTCATGCTTAATTCTTTTTTACTTTGATCCGTTTATCTGGAGATTTGCTGTGGACGGAACTGTGTCCCCCTCAAATTCAGATGCTGAAACCCCAGCCCGCAGTGTGACTGTCTGCGAGGGCAGGGCTTTTAGAGGGTAACTGGGACTAAACAAGGTCCTAAGGGTGGGCCCTGATCCAACAGGACTGGTGGCCCCGTAAGGAGGGGGAGAGCAGCCTACCTCTCTAAACTGCTGCCTGCGGGCTGGGGGGTGGGGCGCACCCCAGAAGCCCCGCCGGGCCGGAGCTGGGCTGTGGACTCCGCGGCCTCCAGAGCCCGAAGAGGTGACCTTCTGTGACGCCGCCCTCGCGGTGTGTTGTCACGGCGCCTCAGCCCGCTGAGACAAGATTCTTTGGGTTTCTACATTCAAAACCCTCTCTTTGGGGAACAATGATTTTAGTTCTTTTCAAACCCTGTGCCTTTTACTTCTTTTCCTTGCTTTCTTGGGCCTTGCCTGGCCCTCTGGCACAGGGCCGGGTGGACTCGGTGGGCGCAGACACCGGCCCCCCTTCCCGAGCGGTGAAGCGCTCACATTTGCACTGTTTCACTATGCTTTTGTCGACGAAAGAAACGTCCAAACCTGCAGAGAAGTTTTATGAGTTGATTTGAACCGAACTGACAACAGTCGCTGGGCAGCGAAATCGCAAGGGATTGAGAAAATGCTCCGGACAATGGCAGTTCCACGGCTTATGTCACATGGTAGAATCTAAGGAAGAGACGTAGGAAGTTGCGTCGCATGCACCGGTGGCAGATCGGGGGGCGGCAGAAGGCAAAGCGGGGACGTCCCTGGGACTGGACAACACGTGAGACGAGGGACACACGCTTCGCTTACGTTGGCGGGTGCGGGACGGATGACAGCGGTGTGCGGGGGACAAGGAAACAGCGGGGGGCTGCGGTCTGGCGTGGTTGTGCCCCGAGGGGACTGGACAAGGCGCTCGCCTGACATTTCTAAGGTATGTGATCTTAGATGCACAAGGACGATAGCCAGGCTCACTCACAGTAACGCTGACCTTTGCCAAGGAGGCCGCAGGCGTAGGGCGTGACTGCCAGCCAGTGACCGCTCACTCTAGTTAGGAATTTTTCCGTTCAGCCCACCCTGCGTGGTTACTTCCTGTCTCTGAGTTTGCAAGGCCGCCACGCAAACCTCCCCCGAGCTTGTCAGGTTTACTGCGTGGCCCCTTTTTAGTTCATATATTACATTATTTCCTACAGTTGTTTTGTAAATACACATTATTCAGCTGAAGGGAGTCCCCTCCTTGTGCAGGGAAAAAGGGGTCCATGGCCAAGGACAGGTCCGGTCTTTGCCCGGGGGAACTGGGAGGTGATCTCAAGACCCTTGGGATGTTCTGCTTGCTAGTGGTGTCAGTTAGTCAGGGGATCAGGGCCATAGCACAGAGTCTAGGATGTGATTTGGGGGGGGGGCCTTAGGCCTTTGGTGTGGAACCCACCTGGACCCTCCCCCATGCTCCCCTCCCCCTGCTGATTTTAATCTCTATACTTTCTGGGTAATAAACCATCACCATGAGTGTGAGTGTTTTCAGCAAGTTTTGAGTCTTTTTAGTGAATTATTGAAGCTGAGGATGGCCTTGGTGACCTCCAAGCGTGTAAAGAGTGTCGGAAGCGAGGGTCGTCCTGTGGACTATTTCCGGGTTGGCACTTGTATATTCAGTTTCCTAAGTATTTTATCACAAGTGTATGTTGGATTTTATTGATGATGCTTCTCCACCTACTGAGATTGTCATTTTTTAAATTCTCCTTCATGTTATTAACACGAATTACATGGCTTGGTTGAAATGTTAAACCAGCCTTCTCCGGAATAAACCTAACTCAGTAGTGACACGTTCTCTTTTCTGTGTAGTGCTGGGTTTGATTGGCTGCGATCATGCTTGGAATTTTAAAGTACGGTCATGAGAGAGACTAGCCAGTAATTTTTCCTTGTCATCTTTATCGAGGATATGCTGGCCCTTGAGAACAAGCCGGGGAGAGTTCTCTCCTCACTAGCTGGAAGGCTCCACGTAAGGTTGATGCTTTCTCTCATTTGAGTCTTTTTCATAGATTCCAAGTCTCCTTGTCGATAATTTTCTTGAATACAGCAGTTACTATTTTTAAAAGTTGATTGATTACTCCAATATCAGGGCCACTCATAAGTCTATTTCTATTATATGGGATATCTTTCTTTCTTTCCTTCTTTTTTTTTTTTTTTGCCATTTTTGTTCTCGCGTTCTGGTAGGCCTGTTAATGTTTCAGGCTTATGCTGGACATTCTTGATGAGAAAGCACGGAAACTCGGCAGACGGCACCTCGCCCAGGACCGCGTTTTTGGCCCGCGCGTGGCGTGGGGTTCACCTGCGGCCCTCCCACCAGCTGAAAGCGCTCACTTCCTTCAGCCTGCACCATGTTTGTACCCTTTGCCCCAGTTCCTGCTGGTTTCTTGGTCTTGTTTTCATTTGCAGAACATAACTGTGTTAAGGAATTCAATCTTTCCTGCGGCATGTGGTGGAGAACACAAATTTCTCCTAGTCTTTCCTCTTTGTTTGACATGCATTTTTATGTCGTCGCATTTTCCACAGCCATTGTCATTCACCCCAGGGCCACAGTGACCTAATTGGACCTTCTACTTACACGACCACCCCTCCCCCCTAACAGTGATTCTTCTCAAGGCCAGTTCAGGACCCACCTCTCTCCTGACCAACCCTGCAGGGGTCGGTGTCACTGCTAGGAGAGACCCTGTCCCTACCCTCACCTAAACTTTCTCCCGGGTCACAGCACCCAGGCCTCTCCTGCCTCGCCTGGGGGCTGGTCCTGCCGGCCCCGCGGCCTGGAATTCTCTCCTCCGCCTGCCCCCCTCCAGGTCTACAGGAAGGGGCCCGCACCTGGCCTTGCGAAAGCGCTTCCCACCGTACACGTGTACAAACGGGCATAAGTATGTTTATGCCCTCGGCCCCCCGCACGGGACACCGGGGCATGTAGCGCTTTACTGAGTTAGCACGGCTGCCCTCGCCGGCACTTAAGAAATACTGCTTTAATTAACGGATTTTGCATCCTATTTAACACCTTTTCCACTAAGGAATGAAAAGGGCCCTCCTCTGCTTTCCACTCCAACGGCAGCATTTCTAACCTGTAAACCCGGGAAGCCCCGGTAGCGACCCGGGCAGAACCGGGTGCCGAGGCCGCGCCCCCGCCGCTGCCGAACGCCCGCCCCCACGACGCCCCGCCCCTGGGGCCTCCCGGCCCCGCCCCTGGCTCCTCCCTGCCCCGCCCCGCTTCGCCCCGCCCTCTCCGCGCACGTCCGGCGCCCCGCCCACGGTGGCCCGGCGCAGGCGCAGTAGGGGCGCGCGCGGAAACCTGGGAGCTGGCGGGCGCGGGGGGGCGGCGGACGGCGCGAGCCCAACGGCCAACGCGGCCGCGCGGGAACGCGAGCGCTAGGCCCCGCCTCCGGTTTGAACCAGAGGCCCCGCCCCCGCACTCAGCCAATCAGCGGGCGGGGTGGCCGCCGCCGGGCGACCCTTTGTGGGTTCGGAGAGGCCCCGCCCCGGGCCCGCCCCTCTTGCGCGGCGGGCTGAGGCGCGGACGGCCGGCGGCCAGGTAAGCGTCCGTCCCCGGCGCCCGGCCCTCCGCCACGGCGGGCCCCGGGGGCGCGGTGGCGCGCACGGGGGACCCTGGCGAGGGGCGGTCGTGGGGGAGCCCGGGGACTGGGGTCCCGGCGCGGGGTTGGCCCGGGGGGCTGAGGGAGGGGAGGCCCCGGGCGCCGGCCGGGAAGGGGCCCGGCCACGGGTCGGGGCTGCGGCCCGGGGGACCGTGGAGCCGGGCCTGGGAGGGGCGCGGCGGGCGCCCGGAGGAGGGGGCGCGACCCCGTCGGCCGGCGCCTCCGCCTGCCCCCCGCCTGCCGACCGGGTCGTCAACCACCTGGGATCCCCTCTCGTGCGGCCGCGACCCAAACTTTCGCTGTCCTGCGTCAGTGGAACTAAAAAGCAACAACTTCTTCGTGGCTTTAACCACACCGAGGGAGAAACACTTAAGTCGGAAAAACACTTAAAATGGGTTTATTGGGCTGCTCGTGAGGTGAGGGTCTCCGTAAGGAAGCCCCCACCCTCTCGCCTTCCTTGCGACTTGGAAAGGTCAGTGCAGGCTCCTCCTTGGGCGCCTCGATGACCCTCCTTGACCTGTGGGGTGGAGACCCTGGCAGGGCCTCTTCTCCGCCGACTTGAATTTACAGCTCTGACCGCAGTACCAGTGCTCGCCCCTCCTCCATCACCCACCCACCCTCCCTTCCGAGCACCCGTGCCTCATCCAGCCTCCCTCCCGTCAGCCCTCCCACTGTGCTTCTGGGTGTCCTTCTAACGTGCCATCTGCACGATGGGGGCACGAAGTAGCAACGAAAGCCTCGAGCTTCATCTTACGCCCTTTTAGCAAAGCTCTGTGGTAATGTGACGTCTTCTAGAATGGCCCGGCCCAGGCACCCTTCTCTGGAGCCCTGTAAGGCAGGAGGCCCCCCAGTAGCCGCTGCTGAGTTCTTTTCCTTTGTTTCTTGGGTTTAAACTGCTTTGCAAAGGAATGTTCAGGCGGTTTTGCGATGGTTTCCCTCCACATACCGCGGAGACCCTTTTTCTCTGCCGGTCAGGGTGCATCTGGGGATGAGTGATGCGGGTCTCTGGCCTGAAGCTGGCTCTGCCTACTTCCTGTGTAGTCTGGCTTACGCTGCCCCTCCCAGTGCTAGCCAGCCCTGCCAAGGGGGCGGGCAGCGGGGTGAGGATGACCCCCAACCCCAGCCAGTGGACTGTCAGCAGTGAGGCGCAGTGCTGTGACTAGGAGCAGTAGCAGAAACTCGCCCCCACGAGTCAGAGGCAAGATTGGCACTCCATTTCCAAAAGCTTATTGCCCCCAAAATAGGATCACCAGGAAGAGAGTCCCCCAGTAACAACAGCGTGGGGGTAGAGGTGACGCGTCCATCCAGGTACAGGGTACCCGCTGCGCTTCTTCCACTGGCGGCCACTGCTGCGTGCCCAGGACGCAGGACCAAGTTCACTGCTTTTAGAACGAGCCAAAAAAAAAAAAAAAAATTAAGTTTAATGTCTTATAAACATCCTATGTACAACTGCTGTTTTCAAGTTTTGCCGTGTTTTATAATTCTGAGTCGAAATTCGGATTAAAAGTCCCTTATGACCTTTGCAGGTTTCATCTTGGAAAGAGGATGGGCAAGTCCCCCTCCCTTGCTGTGCCAAATTGTCCGAGGGCAGCAGCGGGGCGGGGGGCCACACCACGATGCCGTCCGGCCATTCTTGGCTTGGTGGAAGCTCCATCTCCCTCCAATGGAGTATTTCTCAGCAGGTCTGGTGGCGTGACAAACTGAGTCTTTGTGCCAATCTGCCTTAAAAACTTGGGCTCACAGAAGTGCCTGGCAGTGGCTGAAGGTCATGGGTCAGGTCAGAGCTAAGTCTGTGGCAGGCCTGCTGCTCAGAATCTGGGGCCTCTACATTTCTCACTGGCCTCCCAGGACGGTTGGTCATGGTTGGTCATGTGTGAGGGTAGGTGCGGCCAGCCAGGTGGCCTCCGGGTCCCCTCTGCCTTGGGTGTGCTCTAAGTGGGCGGGCACAGCGCCCTCATGGCTCCACCCACCATGGAGAACTCCGTCCCTCTGTCCCTCTGTCCCTCCTCCATTTCTCCATCTGGTCAGCGCTTGGTCTGGAGGCGGCCTAGGGCAGTGCTGTGGTTGACATCAGAGAGTTTGGAGGGCAACACCGTCGACCCTGGTGGTGGCATCTGGGCCTTTAACTTGGCCCTGCGGCCAGACCTTCCGGCCGGGCGTGGAGACCGTGGAGGTGGGTGGTAGTACCTAATGCTTTTTTGTCGGGCTGTGCACCTCGGAGCCGGGGCTGTGAGCCTGTGTTAAAGAGGTCAAGGGCCCAGGTCCCAGTGACCTGGGCTTCCTGGTGAGGGCTCACCTGGGCATCCGCATCCTCGCCTCTGCCTCAGCACGGCACGGGTCCCTGCAGGGCCATGGCCCCAAGCACAGGTATCAGGAGGGTGGCCCTAGGCTCAGAGAGCTGTCCACCCCAGCACAGATCCCGACAGCGGCAGCGGCACGGGAGCCGCCCTGGGACTGCTCCCTCTTGTGGAGTGTGACAAAGTAACAGTCGCTGAGGGTTTAGAGCGCTGAACACGCCTGTGTCCTGGCCGGCAGTTGAGGTGTAAGTGGGTGGTCGCCGCCCCCTTCCTCCGGTTGCCCGTTTTGTTTGTCATTGAGGTTTAATTGAGCAGGGCCCGTCCGTGGCAGGTCCCTGGGCTCTGGCCGCACGTGCTGTCGCCCTGGCCCGTTCCCTCCAGGCCATGCTGCCGCCGGCCCCTCGCCCAGCTCCCGCTGCTCGAGCAGTTCCCGGGGCAGACCCCGCGGCGCCTCCGCGCTCTTCTCTGTTCCGCGAGGCGCATGGGTCGCCACATTGCCGTGCCTAGGCGGTGGCGGCAGGGGTGGCTGAGCCGTGTCCCGTCAGAAACACTTCCGGGTGGGGAAGCAGGTGGCCCCGGTGGGCGTGTGGGAAGGGAAAGTGGGGAGCGGGCAGGGGCGCGTAGCGGCCTGGGTTCCCCGCGCGCCGGAGCCGCCCCTGCCTTTGCCTGGCGGGCGCCCCGGGACCCCAGCGCCAGGCCCATCGGCGCAGCCGCGGGGGCTCCCGGCCCCAGCGCCCACCGGCGTGGCGGGCGAGTGAACGCGCAGCCGTCGGAAGTGAGGCGAACTTACGACACGACACCGACCACGGGCCAGGCGAGGAGGCAGAGCCTGCGATGGGCTCTCCGCCCCGCAGGCGGGGGCAGGGGGAGGGATGCCCAGAGAAGCGCCCAGAGAGCCCGCTGACGACCCCCCAGGTTAGGGCCGCGGGGAGGCGCCACAGCCCACCACGGCTGCTCATTGGAGCGGCTGGGAGCCCGCCGCCGGGGAGACGGGGCGCCGGAGGGTGGGCGAGCTTGAGGTGTCCTTAGGTGTTACACACAGCACACCACACCACACACGTTACACAATGTACGTGTGTAATACAAATGTCAGTAGTCAGAATCTTTTCTATGTGTAGGCAGTTCTTTACAGAGGAAAGGGGGCTGGGAGGTCTGGGCCCTTAAAGGAGGATGGGGGAATTTGGGTGGCCAGACAGAAGGGGGGTGTCCACGTGACTGCTTGGGGAGCACATTGGACTTTCTCTGGTGGGCCTGAGCTGGAAGTGGGGACAAAGTTAGGGATACCATCAGCTATTGACCAGGCCCGTGTTTGGGATGGCTGTTGCAGGGAGGTTGTTGGCTGCCAGGGCTGCCCCTCATGGTGGGGGTCTGAGGCCTACAGGTTGCCTAAGGACCCCCAGGTGGGTGCTCCGTGCTCAGGGAAGCTCTCGTGCTGCCGAAGTGTGAGTGGGGTTCCTGGCCAGCCCACCTCCCGTGGCACCTGCCGGTCCGCAGACCCTCGCTGCTGTCCAGGACGAAGGCCTCATTATGCTGTTCTGAGAAGTTTTGTTTGGACTCTGAATTGAATCCTTCGTCAGGGAGATTTAGAATTTTAGATTTGGTTGAAAATATTAGTATAAACCAAAGAGGTGAAGTGACTCGCCACAGAGGAACCCTCGAAACTTAATCTTTTCCTTAACACAGGGTGCCTTTTAACATTTTGACGTCTTATTTTAATTCTCGATTTACTTAGCAATGCTAAGCTAGCGAGTTTTAAACAAGTGATGAGGGGCTGCTGTAAAAGTCGAATTTGCAGCCAAGACAAAAAGCTGAACCCTTTATTACTAGAAGTAATTGTAAGGTTTCTGTGTTCTCGTGCTGGAGTTTTTCATTCCTTCATATAAAACTCTACGAGGGTGTGTGCGCGGTCCGCACACAAGTGGCGGCCGCGTCCTGGCGGTGTTGGCTGAGGCCTGCTTGCCATTCTGGGGACATTAGCCCAGTAGAGAATAAGTGTGGTCCCTCCCTTCTTTAAACTTCTGTGTCTTGAAATTATAGATTCACAGGAAATTGAAAAGAAACGTCTGGAGGTCACCTTTGCCTGGGCGGCCACAGCTGGTTCAGATGGCGCATGTGTACGAGCTGGTCTGTGCCCTCCGCACAGGCCTGGTGGCCTGGACCCACCGCCACAGCCCGGCGCAGAGCCACTCTGGCCACGCCCACCTGTCTGCGCCGCAGGGTGGAAGGTCACAGCAGTGGCGGTCTGTGTAGCCTCTGAGACCGCTCTCCCTTGCAGCACAGTGCCCTCGGGGTCCACGATGGTGCCGCGGCGTCCGGCGGCACTGCTGCGGCTGCTGGGGAACGCCCCAGGCCTCAGCGACACGAGCAAGGGGCCTGTTCCTGTTTGGGGCTGTGAGTGCCGCTGTTTCTGCCTGAACGTTGGTTTTCATTTTTTGGGATCAGTGCCCGAGATTCAACTTCATTTTTTACCGCAGTTAAATATAAATATACAGAAAGTGAGGTTTGCTGCGTTGAAAGGCAACTCAGGACGGGGCTGGGTGGGCAGCCTGTTCTGCCGTCGGGGCAGGACCCTCCTGGCCTCAGCAGCTGCCCCCACCCCCACGCCGCCCTCAGGGAGCCGCATCGTGCTGGCAGCTGGTGCCCGGGGCCGCGGGACTGGTATTTTAAAATAGGAAATCCAGTTTGCTCATTAGGAAGGTCCTAACCCTCTCTGAATAGCTCGCTTTATTTGGAATGAAAATGTTTAGCTGCTTTACAGATTCAAGAGGGAAGCTTAGTGCAGGGCTTAGGTTGTCCGCTGAGGTGCCATGTGGAGGCCCTGACGGCTTGTAGGTGAGGCGCCCCTCCCTCTCCCGTCTGGGCACCTGCGTCCACGACCTAGTGCCTGGTCCATCAGGGACACTGGTTGGATGTGGCTGTGGGCACTTGTGCCCCGCCCAGCATGGTGGAGGTGAACGTTATCATTCAGGGCACTGGGCACCTGGAACACAGGACCTGGAGGTGCGCCCGTGCCCAGCGCGTCTTCCCCGCCGGCTTGGCCGCCTCACAGGGCTGTGCGCAGAGCGACGGCCTCTGTCAGTGATGGCGCCGGGGCGGGAGGACCGGCTGCCACGCCGAGGCCTGCGGCGGGGAGGGGCGGGCAGCCTGCCGCAGCTCCCCTCCCCGCGGTGGGCCGGCTCTCCAGCCCCGCTCTTCAGAGGTGCACCCCTCCCCCACTTGCAGTCCATTTTCCTTCCTGGTGGGACTGGAGCTGCAGTCTGAGGTGTGTGGTCTGCACCCCCTCCATGCTTCCCTGAGACTGCGCCGAATCAGACACCAGGGTCACCCCCACCTGCCCACCTCTCCCAGGGCCCTGTGTATGCTCCCCCCCCGGATGACGGGGGATGCTGGAAATGGGGCAGTGGCTGCCAGGGGCTCTGGCCTGTGCTAATCGGCGTCTCCTTGTTGGGTCTCCGCAGGACACGATGTTCGCCCGGGGGCTGAAGAGGAAGAGCGCCGAGCGGGAGGAGGACGTGGAGGGCGTGCTGGCCGGGCTGCGCGCCGCGCCGGCCTACAGCCTGCAGCGGCAGTCGCTCCTGGACATGTCTCTGGTCAAGCTGCAGCTGTGCCACATGCTGGTCGAGCCCAACCTTTGCCGCTCAGTGCTCATAGCCAACACAGTGCGGCAGATCCAGGAGGAGATGACCCAGGATGGGACCTGGCGGGGGTCCGCGCCCCCAAGCGCTGGGCAGGGGCCGCAGGACCGCCTCGTCTCCACGGAGATCCTGTGTCGGGCAGCCTGGGAGCAGGAGGGGGCACACTCTGCCCCCAGCGCGGCCGATGGCCATGCGCCAGGCCTGGCCTCCGCGCTAGGTGCGGCGCCGGCCCCGGGGGGTGTGCAGAGCTGCGTCTGGGAAGTGGACGGCCCTCGGGACAGCAGAGGGGGCTTTCCTAAGTCGCTGGGGCACATCTTTGAGACACTGGAGAGTAAAACCCCCAGCTCTGTGGAAGGGCTGTTTGCAGACGTGGACAACTCCTACTACGACCTGGACGCGGTGCTGACCGGCATGGTGGCCGGCACGTCGAGCCACGGCGACGGGCTCGAGGCCCTGGCCTCTGCAGCCGCCCCATCCCCCAGCCCCAGCTGCAAGTCGGACCTGGGCGAGCTGGACCACGTGGTGGAGATTCTGGTGGAGACTTGAGCCGGCAATACCTGTGGGACAAGCCTCAGATTGTTTGTCAGCCCCAGATGCCCCAGAGCACATCTGGCCACAGCGGCCTCTGCTTCATTTGTGACTGCAGGAATGTCTCGGGCGGTGTCCGGCCTGCCCGCTGCCATCCCCTTACCCCGCCCCCCACCCCAGGGCCTGTGCGGTTCCTGGTCATTCTGGGCCAGACACCAGCTGCATCCAGCCTCGTTTAACTTTACATAGGTGAATTTTTTAGAATTAAGGTTTATATGTCTTGGGCAATATTTTGGCTTAAGATATATTTTTTAAACTTTTTTATACTTTTATCTTAGATTTTGTCAGCTATTTTCTGAAAAGTATATTTTTTCTATAAACATCTCTGCTGCTAATTAGAAATTTTTATAACCTGAACACTTGCAGTTGGTGTGTTCAATTTTTAAGGTTTAAGTTAAGGAATTGTTTTTCACGAGCCTCGCGGCACCTGAGTCACCTGTGTACCGTGCCGTGCAGGGACGCGGCCGTCGCTCCGAGCACCGTGAGAGGTCACCGCCTGTTCCTTGTCCTGACCAGATCCACTGTGGGAGCCGAGTCCGAGAATCACGGTAGATTTGGGAGGGTTTAATTTATGCCTATGTATGTGTAAACATCAGCGGCGGCGTTGCCCTGCCCCCGGCTGGCGTGGCGCTCGTCGCAGAGGGGCCCTCAGTGTGCCTGGCTGCCGGCCGCCAGGTGGCTCGTCCGCATGCCACGGTGTGGGAATGTGCCATGCCTCTCCCCGGAAACTGGTACTGGGACCCAGTTTTAAGGTTAAATGTAAATCGAGAACTAATCGGGAGACATCATTATGGCCCCTCAATTGTGAGGGCGATGGCGATGGGCTGGCAGGAGCCGCCCGCGCCCTGCAACTCGTAGGGGCCGAGATCGCCCACACCTTCTAGATCCCTCCCTGGTTTACGAGTGGGACTGTACGTTTGCTGATTCCCATGCTGTTTCTGCCTTCCCTGGCCCTCAGCCGGAAAGGCCGTTGTCTTTTGCGCATGTGGCCATCCTCTGATCCCGAGACGCACACCTCACTTTATTAAAAGTTACTCAACGGGATGGAACCGTGCTCGCTGCCTGCGCGTCCCATCCCGGAGGCAGCTCGCCCAGTCGGTTCAGGCGCCTCCTGCAGGTGGAATGGTGTCACTCGGTGTGCCAAGTGGGGAGTGGGGCACACGCCCCAAAGCACGCTCCCCTCCCGCAGGCCGCGGGTGCTCAGACACGCCGGTGAGGTCGGGGTGGGGTGCGTCCCCCAGTACCCATGGGATGCTTCTTCAGCTTTGAAACTTCCTTCTTGTGGAAATAAAGTTTGTGTCTGAGAAGCAGTAAACCTGAAGCGGCATCTTGTGTTTTTTATAAACGCACTCTATCTTTTTAAAGGCGTGTTTGGTTTCAGAGTGTCTGCTCTCCTGCCTTCGACGTAGAAACGTCCTCCTCAGTGGCAGGGAGGTGGGCAGGCCCCGGGCCTCAGCTGCGTCAACGGGTTCCCTGGCTGGCTGATGACCCCCCAGGGAAGGACAGGCCAGTGGCCAATGGCTGATGATGGGTTTGACTGTCACTGTAGGACCCAGGCTCCCCAGGCTCCCCAGGCCCCTGTGTGCATGCGGCCGTGGGGTTTTGTCGACGGCAAAAGGTGTGTCGGCCATGGCTGGCCAAGGCCACTGCCCGGCCACCACCCTCCTGTCCCCTGGCCCCGGCCGGGCCGCGTTCTGGGGAAGGGCAACCGGGTGTGAGAGCCGCAGTCACCACCGCGCATTTCCGCTTGCTTCCGGGCGTGGCCGAGCTGCGGCCGGTTCTCCTGGGCCAGGAAGGACTCTGGGGTACGCCTGCCGCCCACCATCCCGGCTCCTGGCACAGAGGCCAGGCCGGGCCCCTCGCTGCCTCACTGGAGCGTGTGGAGGGAGGGGAGGTGCATGGAGCCGACGGCCGGTTCAGGAGAGGACAGTGCAGGGTGTTCCCAGCGGTGACAGCGTTCACACAGCTTGGCCAGTGGCGAGTCGCTAAGTTGGAAGAAATTTCTGAACCATTATCAATAAACATACGTTGAATTATCTTTCTGGATAGTAAGATTACGTTATCTCAAGAGATGCAGGAGAAAGTGTTGAGGTGTGTCAGGAATTAATCAAAGTATTATTTTTCTGGAGTTTGTGAAATTTACTGGTATTATTGCCTTTTTATTCTTTGTTTTCTCATTCTATGTCAGCTTTCTCTTTGTGTCTGATGTGCCGTGGCCACGTATCCTTCTTGGAAACAGCCTCGTGTGTCCCCCGCAGCCGGCTCCCCTGGGTGCCCCCAGGGCGGGGCTGAGGACACGGGGGGGGGGGGGTGGCACAGACCAGTCGCTCGCAGCTGGGAAACTGCAGCGGTGGTGGCAGGAGATGGGGGGCCAGTCCGGGGACCGCGGCCGCCCTGGGGCGCCTGGGCGGGTGTCTCGGCCCCAAAGCAGACGGACTTCTTTCTGTTCAGCGTTTCCAGGACGTGGGTGAGCGGGCGCCCGTGCTGCCTGCCCGGCCGTGTGCCTGGGTGGCGTCGAGCCGCCCCCTGCGCCGCAGCTCTCGGCCTTCTGCCCCGAGCACTCGGTGGGCACGAGACCTGGGGGATGGTCCTTGAGCCCTCTGTGTCGGCTGAAAGTGACCACGCCTGGCCCTCTCCCTCATCGCTCACTGCAGGGACGAGAGGGCCACAGCCTTTCCATTGCCTAACTTAATATTTAATTTCTCAGGTTTCTTTGTCCCCACAGCTCTCCGATGACTAAAAAGCATGGTTTTGTAGCCAGTTGGGCTTGTTCTGGTCGGGGTGAGATTGACCGCCTCTCACAGCTTGACCGTCTGAATCAGACGTGCCCGGTCTGCACTCACACGAGAACAGGTTGTGTCCGGGTTCAAAGCCCTCAGGACAGTCAGAGCCAGACCCGAAGTCTGGGCCAGGGAGGGGGAGGCGCTGTGCCTTCTGCTGGGGGCTGGGGGCTGGGGAGCGGGTCCCTCCGTTGAAAAGCAGCAGAGAGTGGCTCAGGTCTAGACAAGGGGATCAGGGAGGTGCTGTGGGGACCGGTCAGTGCCGCCATCTGAGTTTGGACCTGGGTGGGGGGGAGGCAGGACGCAGAATGTGGATTTCGGGCTGTCCAGTCTAACTTTGACCAAAGGCTGGGAAATGGCGCATCCCGTCGGGCCTCTGGTGCCGGGGCCCCCGGCGTCCCCAGTGTGGTGACGGAAGCAGCATGGCAGAAGTGCAGTCCCCGACCCCACCTCCTCCCAGCTGAAGACGAAGTCAACACGCGTTCCGAAACGTGCGGCTCGGAACAGCTGTGTCACCCCTTAGGCGTGCAGCCTGGGCTGGCAGCCCCGGGGGCGCCGAGTGACAGCGTCCTCCTCCCTGTAGGTGACCTCTGCCAGTCGCTGCATGTCCCACTGTGCCGCCATTTGGGTCTGACACCAGGGTCAGCAGAGCTGGCTTCAGAGGCTGCCCGGGCTGTGATCCGGCCTCAAGTGTGGCCTTGGCGGGACGGCGATGGCTGGGACTGACCGTGCGTGCCGGGTGCCCCGCCAGCCGCAGGCCTCGCCCGGGGGATGGGCAGCAAGGGCCGGCTGCAGTGACAGCCCCCTGGCACCAGGCTCCACAGAGCGGACGGACCAGCAAGAGCGTGGGCTTATCCAGGCCATTTACTTAACAAAATTTTACAAAAGTCAGTGCCAACTGCGGACTCTGCCATCACAAGGGGGCTGCCTCAGCGACGACCAGGGAAAGCTCACCCTGCGGGTGCTAGAGGCCGCTGGTGGGGACCCAGAGTTGCCTCCTGGGCAGGGCGGTGTGGCAGCCAGGCCGGGGCGCCCCTCCGTGAGAACTGACTCTGCCGAAGGCCCTCCTTCTGAGCTGGTGCAGCGGGCACAGCATGGGGGCCCGCAGAGAGTCCCGGGAACAACATGGAATGTGGGAGACCCCTCACGAAACAGCGGGGGTCCCCACCAGCGAGCCAGCCGGTCAGCAGACACGAAGGCCTTCAGATGCCAGCTGTCCGTCTCAGCAGACGTCGCTGTGGAACAGCGCCCTGTGCAGGCTCCGCGGACCGAAGGCCTTGCCGGGCGCCGAGCCGCACCGCCCGTCCCCATGGCTGCGTGTGACGAGGCCCCCGGGCCTGCCGCCCGGCGTCCCTGAGAGCTGGCGAGATGGGACACAGGCTCCAGCACTCGCGGCGGGAAAGGCGCCCGCCGGCCGTAGGCCTCGGCCCCCAGGCTCCGGGGTGTTTCTCGTCCCGTGTGGTCTGACAGCCGCCACCCCGCACAACCCGGGACACACGGCAGGGCGCGCCGCGCTGTGTCCCCGCGTGATGGCGCCTGCCGGCCCCAGGCCAGCGGTGGGCCCTGCGTCCCAGGCGTGGGCACGTGAGCCTCGGGCTGTGGTTCAGGCCACCACCGGCCTCCCTGCACTCGCCTGTGACCGACCACAGAGGAGCGCGTGGCGGCCGCTGTGGACATGTGTCGTGCTGCTCTAAAATGGCCTCTGCTGTGCCACTCTAGAAGTGTCTACTTCCCGCCCTGTGCTGGTTCCCCAGAGCGGGCGGACGCAGTGTGCTGGGCACCAAACTGCCCCTGCTGAGCCCCAGTCCCCATGCGCTACCGCCCGCCCAGCTCCGGGTCAGGTCCTTGTCCCCTCCCAGCGGGCCACGCAGGGCAGTCGCCACACTGACCATCGAAGCGGAGCCCCTGGTGGACCCCCCACCGTGTGCCACTCGCGCCCCCCGCAGCGTGCGGGGTGTGTGTGGAGCGACCCCCAGCCGAGCTCCGGGACCTGCGGCAGAGGCGTGTCCATGCCCAGTGCTCCTGCCCGAGCCCCTGGCAGGTGACAGCGCAGCTGCGGTAGGAACTGCAGGCGACAGAGCAGAGCCACGGACCGGCCACGCGGCCGCCCGCCGCCTCCGGGCCCCAGCCGCTCACCGCCCGGCCCTGGCCCACAGGGCTTTGCTGGCGAGCTGCCTGAGCCGCAGAGGCCGCCTGCCCTGGAGCGTGGGCGGCATCGCTCAGGCAGAGAGAGCGAGCACGTGGCTCGAGCAGACCCGGGCCACCAGCACAGCCCCGCCGTGGCCAGCCCCCCGCTCACCTCGCCACGTGACGACGCCACTCCGCAGCCGGGCGGGTGCACGCCGCAGGCCCCGGCCCCTCCGGGCTCGCGGGGCTCGGCGCCTTCCACAGCGTGACCCTCACTCCCGGAAACCTCCTGAGGACACAAAGCACTGTCAGCCGGCGGGAGCCGAGGAGAGGGCTGCCCTGCCCCCCTTCTTTCGTCACAGCTCCAGGACCTCTCCCGCAGACCGTGGCATGTCCCCGTCCCTCGGGCCCTCCTGTCACCCACCACGGGGCTAGGGGGCCCCTGCACCTTCTCACGACCTGCAGGCCTGGAGCTGCCCCTGCTGCGTGTCCTGTTCAGGCTGCCCCCCACCCCGTGCCCCCAGCTGTTGGCCTGGCACCAGGACACAGCCAGGTGGCCCATTGCCTCCGTCCCAGCCAGCCCAGTGTGGCCCGCAACCACGCCGCGCCCATCCTCACTGGGCCTGCCTGCCCGTGTCTTCGGTGTTTGGAAATCTCCATGATACTGGACGTGGAAGGAGGTCCTTGCCGACCTGGTCGCGGAGTGCCGGCTCTCAGCAGCCTGCACGGTCTCTGGCGACGCGAGCATCAGACTGTGTCCCCGTGAGACGCGGCTGCCCCCGCCGACATCGCCCTCCCGGCTGCTCGCCCTCGCCCCCTCCCGACCTGGCGCCCGGGGCCGCCCACTGAGACACCTCCCAAGGCGGGCACCGGCGCCCGGGCCCCACGCGCCCGCCTCGTCCCAACCCTGACGGCCGGCACTTCACCACCAGGACGGCCTGCTGTGTCTATGGCCAAGGGGGCTGGCACAGTCCTGAGCAGTCCGCCCGTCTCCACCTGAGTCACTCACCTGAGCAGAGTCGACTCCGAGAACGAGCAAGAAGTTTTGCCGGCAGCGGGAGGCGTCCCACAGGTAGCGGGACGAGGACGCGCCGTCCGCGTGGTGCAGAGCTGCCCGGAGCCCTCTGGATTCGGGACTGGAAGGACGCGCGGGTTAAAGGCAGCCTGGGGCGCCAGCGGGGTGGGGCGGGGCGCAGCGGGCCCACCTGTCAGGGCTCTGACTCTGTGTTGCCCTCAGGAGCCTCGCTTCTCTGTCTACGGACAGCCACCCTGCAAACTCCCAGCTCCTCTTCCCTGCCCTGGCCCTCTCCACGGCACGGCCCTGGCACCAAGTGACTTATTTTCATAACGAGTGTCCCCTGCGAAGGGCAGGAGCCCTGCCCAGCCAGGCGTCTCGCTGTCTTGTTCGCTGGCAGAACGGACGCTCAGCTCAAGGAACCGGCGAGCATCTGCTCCGCGCCCCCCACTGTCGCCAGGCGCACCCCCAGAAGGAAAGGGCAGGAGGGGACGAGTGCCGAGTGCCCAACTCGTTTCCCAGTCACCCCGAAGTAACGCCGTCCTGTCGCACAGCGCTGCCCAGCCCTACCCAGCCCTGCCCAGTCCAGACTCCCAAGACCACCTACGCCTCTGGGTGTCCCAGGTCACACTGACCTGCTGGCCTAGGCCACGCCTTGGGGAAGCGCCCCCTCCAGAGGGCACACCAGCCATCTGGGCGATGCTGGTCGTGGCCTCCAAGACTCCGGGCCCCTGTCCCCGGGCCCCTGTCCCCAGGCCCCTGCTGGGGTGCGCTGGTCCCCAGCAGCAGCCCCGACTGCGGCCAGGGCCAGAGCCCGGGGAGGCCCGTCTGCCAAGCGCCTGAGCAGTCAGCCTGCCCAGCCGAGCGCAGAGCCCCCTGAGCCCGCTCGCCCGACCTTCACCTCCCCCGCTGGCCTCGACTCTAGCCTCTTAAGTGCCGCCATGCAACCCACTGGCACGGGGCGTTTTCCTCTTGGGGCTCAGTGACAGTGTCCTGGAGGATGACCACCCACAAACAACTCCTTTATGATTTCCCTCTGGCAGCTGGTCCCAGTAGCGCACAGGCAGCCTGGCCCTGAACACCCCTCCAGGGTACAGCGGTGTTTTCCCTGTCTCAGGGTCACTCAGCCAAGTCCCCAGGAGGCCCTGTGCCCACTGCCCAGGCCCACTGGTCTCCCGTACCCCCAGCGCTCACACTGAGACCCGGAGCTGGGACCCCCCCCCCCCACCGGGTCCACTTTGCTCCAGGAGAGCTCATAGGGGACCGGGGGACCGGGAGCAGGAGGGGGAGGGTGGCGGCTAAAATTCGTTCCAAGAGGAGGGGCCATGGCCAGAGCATCAACCCGTGCCACCTGGCCTTCCGGGGGACCCTACCACCCGAAGGTGGCAGGCGAGGACTTCAGGAGAGACAACACTCTCTTGAGGGGAAAAAACAAAGACGTCCATTTTGTCAACCGAAAGTATAAATGCGGAGTTGCCGTAAGGTGCCAGTCCCGACCTAAGCCCCTTACCACCGTTTATGTACAGACCCCAGGCCCGGCGCCCCCTCGCTGCCGGCCTCTAGCAAACGATCTAAGGTGGGAACACCTTCAGCTGTCTGCTCGACTGGTACTTCTTGAAAAGCAAACCTAAAAATTTTCTCGTAGCTGACTGCGGGCTGAAAAAGAAAAGACAAACATAGCAAAGTCAGGGACATACATACTGTGTCACCTTATTCTAATACATAATTTCGGTACAAATGAAGTCTGTAAATGATTGCACTGTTACATATCACGTTCATCCCTAAAAGTCACCGTGCTGTCCAAAATCAGGTGACGAAAGCCACAGGTGGATGGGAAAAGCAGGACTAGGCCCAACACATAGCAGCCTGGCTGGGGATACGTGGGAAGAGGCACCAGTCAAAATGTTAGTGCCATTTCCACGTGTTAACTGGCGGAGAGGTCCGTCCGTACGCTTGACCGGGCGCCGCCTGGAGAAAGACCCGAGGCTGCAGGTCGCGAGTGCATGTGAGATGCTGGAGCGGGGTGTGTGAGGCGGACAAGATGCTTGCCCCAGGGGAGGGCAGGTGTGGGAAACCCGAGACGGCTGGGAGGGGACTGGGGCACATGAGCTGCGTGCGGAGGGGTGCAGCTTTCTGCATGCACCTGCTGGTTCTTGCAGAGTTCACACTGCGCTCAAACTGTTCCCTGCTACATCAGCCATGCTGGAAGGCAAGTCCTGTTTCCGACACGAGCGTGCCAGCACCCCTGACCACGTGAAGGGCAGGCCTGGTCAGAGGGCCAGGGAAACACTGGCTTGTAAGACAAACAGTCCGTCTCAGAGCCAGCCCAGCCTCTCCTCCTCCCTTCTTCCTTTTATTCCTTTGCTTTTATGGTGTTGGGAGTTAACCATTTAAGAAGAGATGGCAGCGAAAGGGGTGATGGAAGAAAGGAAGAGAAAGCGGACCTGAGGCTGTCGCGACCCAGGCAAACACCAGTCGGGCTGGGCAGGGCAGAGGGGGCCGACGCACGGGCTCTAGGGGCCAGCTCCAGCGCTCGGCCATTACGCACAGGCTCACGTGACTCTGTGAGGCTTTCTACAGAAACAGACTGCCGGTCCCCCACGTGCCCTCAGCTAGGGCCAGGAAAGCACAGCTGGGGGACAGGAAGTGGGGGGGCTGCAGGGTGGAGGGGAAGATGGCAGAGGAAGCAGGAGGCTGATGTGGCCAGATGGAGGAGGGATGGGCACGGGGGGCGCCCAGCTTCTGAGTCCCCCCCAAGGGCGGTCGTTTCTGCAGCTGCATGCCTCCCCTCACTCGGGAGGATGAACAGCCAGCCTTGTGGCCTGGGCTGAAGGCCACAACAGGAGCAGACCCCTCCTTGGCTGGCCCACCACGGCCTGAGGTCTGCAGGCCTTTCGGCCCATAAAACACTTCCTGAGTACTTTAGAAATTAATACCTCAGAAGGCGAGATGGCTGCGGTTCCTGTCACCCAAGGTCCACCCTGGGGCGGTGGCTGAGAACCATGCTGCTTGTGGGAAGTTGGTCTTGATGACTGAGCTGCTGTGGCCCTCTCCGGAAGTTCAAAAGACTGGGAGAATTGTTCAGACTTGGCTGAAGATTCCCGAAAGCCTTCAAACTCCCCCCAGGCATTACTGTGCTCCACTGGGTCCGGACCCAGCGTGGTACAGGTGGAAAAGCCCCCGCTGAGCCCAGAGATCCTGGCTTCTGGGGCAGGAGAAAGCTGGGAGCCCTTCCTCAGCCCCTCCACATCGGCCAGGCTCCGGCTCCCAGCTGCCTCGTTTGCACGGCCGTCTTCAGAAGCCTGGCAGAGAGCAACCTCGCCTGCTTCCCCCAGGAGGTCACTGAGAGACCCGCTTAGGAGGGGCATCCCGCCGAGCTCTCCCCCCAGCTCCCGCAGGCCTTGCATGTTGGTGTCGCCGGGCCGCATAGATGGGAAGACGCTCAGGAGGCATCCACACTGTACTGGAACGGCCCGGGGGGACAGGGCCTAGGGGGCCGCTGGCTCGCCCACTGTCCCGTCGCGGCTGGTGGCTTCCTCAGGAGTGGCCTGGTGTGGGTCCTGTGTTGCTGTGCAACGGGCACGACCCGCGTACACCGCTTGGTCACCCAGGGAAAGTGACTGGAGCCACTGTCGGGCTTCCTACACGCGCCCGGAAGACCAGTCCAGCACAGAGGCGTGTCCTAAAGACCAACTAAGTGCTGCGGGGGTGGGGCCGGCCCGGCCTGGGAGGTGGACGAGCTGCGGGGTCCGGCCTGGGCTGGGTGGGCAGGCGTCAGGGAGACCCAGTCCGGCCAGAGCAGGCGAGAGTCCGGGAGCCTGGGGAAGACGGCGCGTAGAGATCCCGAGTGTGGGGTCAGGGGCTCGGGTGCTCCTGTGGCGGGGCGGGCCGGAAGGCAGCGGAGGTCGGGGTCACGGCTGAGGCAGCCCGCTGGGGCCCGGCTGCGGCTCCCGAGGGGCGGGCTCGAGTGCGTTCGGGCACCGGCGTCTGGCTCCGGCCGGCACCTACCTTGGCTGGGTTGCGCCGGCGCCACGGGCCGCCCCAGTCCCTTTGCCGGGCTCCGGCCCGTTGCCCGGCAACGACGCGCAGCAGCCCCGCTTCCGGCGTCGCCACCGTGGCGTCACGCTCCGGCGCCGCGTGGGGCGTGGCAGCTCCCGGCCCCGCCCCCTGCGCCTGCGGCCCCGCCCCCTGAGCCTGCGGAGTCCCGCGCCACCGGCTGACCCGCGCCTCCCGGCCGCTGCGGGAAGCGAGGCTCCTGCTTAATTCTGCGAGGCTTCGGGCCGCAGCCCCGTGCGGCTCCACGCCAGGAGGCCCCGCCGTCGCCGCTGCACTGGGCCGTCTGCGCAGCTCCGCGATGTCCTCCGCCGGCCCCGGGAGCCCGGCGGCCGTAGGTCTTGCACACTGAATCCCCGAAACCTGGTCCTTCCTAACGTGTGGCCGCTGAGGGTCTGCTGTCTCTGGGCGGAGAAGGGGTCCCGCCCCCTCCCGCTTGGGCCCCATGTCCCTCTGCTGCCACTAGCCTAGGGCAAGGGCCACCAATGGGCCAGCCTTGCTCACCTGCCAGCTCCCTTCCCGGGAATCTCAGACTTTGCCCCATCAGCCCCCACCCCAGTCTCATGAGATCAATCTTGAGGAGTGAGCTTGACTCCAGCCTCCCAGACGCGCCCCTCCGGCCCTGGCGAAGCGTCCACCCACACTCCGCCCACAGTCTCCCGCCCTGTGACCTCCTTGGGCCCTGTCCTGTTTGCATGAATCACCCACTCTTTCTCTGGTCCTTTTCAGCCAAACTACTGAAAATATTAATTTTAAAAATGACCCGATGAGATCATTCTCTGAACCCTGACTGCAGCCTCCTGCCCCTACCCCCTCCCTACTTCCCCAGGGGCAGGAGAGCCAGCACTGCAGAGCGTGAGCAACTCGGAGCGCCCAGCCCTGTGGGCACTCTCACCTCCACCTCGCCCGGGACAGTATGGGCCCAGGTGGTCGTGGTCTTGCTGTCTGTCCAGTGCTTGGACCCCTCACCCACTGTTCTTGCCTTCCTCACAGTCCAGGGAGCTGGAAAAGCACAGGAGGAGGATTGTCCTCATGCACAGGTGGGGAAAATGAGGCCCAGACCCAAAGTCCTGAGTTAGAAGTGTCACCGGAGCTAGAACCAGCTCTTTTGCAGGTCCCCACGCCCTGCCTGGACCTCAGTGAAGACTGAGGGTGGCACTGTGACCCTCAGGGTACAGGAGGAAATGACGGAGGCGCAGAACATTACCTGGTGTGGCAGCTGATTCGTGCCTCCCAGGGAAGCCCATGGCCTGACCCCCGGAACCTATGAACATGGGACCTTGCAAGGTGAAAGGGACTTTACAGACATGATTAAGGCTCTTAAGATGGGGAGATGGCCCTGGGTTGTGCCGTTGAGCCCAGTGTAATCACGAGGGCCCTCACACGACGGAGGCAGGAGGGTCCAGTCAGGGAGAGAAGGTGGAAAAGCAGCAGCAGAGGTCGGAGTGACGCGGGGCCAGGGGCCGGGAGTGCAGGTGGCCGCTGGAGGCTGCGGGAGACAAGGGACTACGGCCCCCCTGACGTCTCCAGGAGGAGGGCGGCCTCTGCCCCACACCCGGAGCTGCGAGAGAATGTGTGTTGGGTTAAGCCACTGCGTGCATGGTTATTTGTCACAGTGGCCGCAGGACACTCATACTGAGGAGGTGCCGCTGTGCGGAAGCCAGGACTCAGAGGAGGTGGCAGAGGTGACTCCCACATCAGCTGCCCAGCTCTGGCTACAAGAGGGGGTGGGGGCAGCCCAAGCGGCTGACAGATGGCTCCGGGCTCCTCAGGCCAGCATCTGGGCAGGGGGGGCATGACACGGGGCAGCAGCCAAGGGCCAGCCTCCAGGCGAGTGTGCAGGGTGGGCAGCTGTTCAAGGTTAGAAGCCTTTGCTATCTGGGGGAGGCTGGCCAGAGGGGGCTGGTCCCCATTAAGGTGGGGCACAGTGCAGTCAGGAAAGAGCCCATGTGGCCCTCTCAGGCACTTCTCAGGAGGGACACCCCGGCCACCCCTGCACCCAGCCCCACTGAACAGGGTGGGGGCAGCTTCGTGCTGCCTGTCCCAGCCTCTGGGGGGCCGTCCCCTCCCCCGGAGCCTAAGTAAGTGTTCTGGGCGTTCCAGCATCCCTGATGAGCGGTGGGGAGGGGCCCTTCATCCCAGCAAGCACCAGGTGTCCTGCTCCTCTGGGGTCCTCAGACCCAAGTCCTCAGGGTGAGTCAAGGAGGACACGCGGCCCTGGCCAGAGTCGCTACTTGGCTTGGAGGAGAGTGAGGCTACTAAAGGCCAGGGCCCACCACCCTGGAGGCCCCCAACAATGTGCAAAGTTCTGGGCAGAGGGCTGCGGAGGAGGCCCAGATGCCCCGCCCGCCCGTTGTGCCCCTCTGGCTGGGCTGGGTTAGGGCAGAGACAGTAAGTAGCAAGAGCTATTTTTGCGTATGCTGCTGCCTGCTGCAAGGAGCCATCAATCATTGATGCTCAGGGCGTCCCTGGAGCAGCCAGCCAGGCGGGTGGGGCACGGTGGGAACTCTGTAGAGATGCAGCTGGCAGCCCCAGCCTCGCCCTGGCCCCACCAGTGCCCTGCACCCCAGAACTGGTACCCAGGTACCCAGCCTCAGGAGGCTGTGGCCAGGCCTGGGTGTGGCTCCTTGTGTCCCCGGTGGTTCCTGGGAAGAGGTCAGGCCAGAGCGAGTCGACTGGAGGGAGCACTGCCGAACCACGACAGCCCGCACTCTGTGGGGTGACACTCGGAGATGGCGCAGCGCCTCCTCTGTGCTGGGGGTGGCCATAAGTTGGGCCCCGTCTCCATGTCTTGGGGGGGGGGGTGCAGCAATTCCTGAGCCATACCCACGTGCTGTGGCCTTCCACACTGGGGTATCTGTCCCCAGAGGGGGACATCAGATGGGGCTGGGCGTGATGACAGGGGCTCCTGGCAGCACAGAGCTCTGCGGCAGACTGCCTGCCAGGCTTCAGACGGGGGCAGGGCCAGCGGCGGTGGCACAGATGGGCTTCTTAGGTCCCGCCCGGGCTGGCCTTGTCTCCCTTGTCTGGTCCTGTGGTCTCGGGGCCAGGCTGGGGCTTCCGAGGCCCCTGCAAGTGGGAGGAGGAATGGGGAGGGGGGGTGGTCGGCAGAAGGAGGAGGGCAGGGCCAGCTCGTAGGCAGTCTCCCTCAGCACACTGTAGCCTGCCGTCTGTGGGGTACACTTCTCATGGGGCCGGGGCCTCCAAGGGGGCACATGGGGACAATCGCACACACGACACTAGCCTTCTGTGTCAGAGCTGGCAAGAGAGAAATAGGGGCACCCCCTGGGGTGAGGGTCCCTGACCCTCACCACCCGGGCCCGGCCAGTGCTGAGTCAGCTCCCCAGCTGCAAGGTGAGCAAGGCTCCAGCAGGACAGTGCAAGCCCGTCCAGGCCTCAAGGCCAAGGACAGAAGTGGAGGGTCCCTGCGCCAGCCTCCCCCAGGCCCTGGCTAGCCAGGGGTACAAGGGACCACCCGGCTGCTCAGGGGCCAGCAGGGTGTGGCTCAGCTCCTCCCTCAGCAGCCATGCGAGACCCCTTACCCTGGCCTCTGTGTAGGTAGGCGGCCCCTAGGCTGTCCACCCAGGGCTCCACTTTCCCTCGACCCTCTGTGCATGGAACTGGACAACCAGGACACGTCACAGTGTCACACAGAGTAAGCCCACTTCATTTGGATGGGCCCAGGTTCACACAGCTTCAAGAGGTCCCATGCCTGATAGGGCCGGGGTCATGGGGAAGGGTCTGTGCGCTGTTCCCAGGCTCCCACAGACAGGCAGGCAGGCTGAGACCCCTGACAGACCTGCGCAGATGCCGGGCACACCCAGGGACACAGACAGCTCCCTGACCCCGCGGCCCCCAGGGCCCAGAAGTGACCGGCTCCCAGGCAGGCAGAGCAAAGCCGGTCTCCAGGAAGCCAGGGGAAAGCAGGGTCTCCGGCCCCAGGCTTGCTGTTGCCCTGAGAAAAGACAGCAGTGCAGGAGGCTGAGACCCACGCCCCGGGGCCCCACCTGAAGGCCGGGGCTATGCTTCATCATGCCATGGGCTCGAGACGCGGAGGCTGCCAGGGCCTCTTCCAGGCAGAGATGTGCGCGTCCGTCTGACCTGTCGCTGGAAGGCTGCCCGGCTGCAGCCCGGCTGACGGGAACCGCCGAGCCTGAGTCATCCGGTGGCAGGCTCGCCAGGGCCCTGCTGGCCATGTGCATCGCAGCGAGCCCAGGACGCTGCACGCCGGTGCGTGCTCGTGTGCATCTGCGTGTCTGCGTCCTGCGGTGCCTGTCCTGGCACGTGGGCCCAGGTGGGTGCACACGCGTGAGTGTGCATGCCCGTCCCTGAGTGCATGAGACACGTCCAAGTAGATCTGTGTTTGTGTATGGGCGCGAGTGTGTCACCTCGTCTGTGACTCTGCGCCTGTGTCCAGACTGTGTCCGTGTGGCCCTCCTGCTGCAGCATGGCCTACAGGTCAAGTGGTGTGTGTGGACCCCGCGCCATTCCTGCGCAGCCCTCAGGAGTGGTCCTCCTTGCCTGTAGCTCTGCTCTCCGGGGTGCGTCCTGGCCCAGGCCGTCCCCCCGCAGCCTAACGCTCGCCAAGACCCCCCTGCCAGCTTCCAGCGCATGCTGGGACCCGCCAGCTATCCCCTGCTGCGGCTGCCCTGGTCCGGCCGCCACCCTCCTCCAGGGCTCCTGACTGCCCGCAGTGTCCGGGGGCACACTCCCAGCCTGTGCGGTCCTTCCTCAGCTCGCGCGGCCCAGGTTGGCTGGCCCCTGCCCCCCGCCCCACTGGGCCTCACTGTCAGCCTCGGCTGCCTCGTCCCTGTCCTCTGCACGCGCGCTACTCAGTTGCCTCTGTAGAAACACTGTTCCCCCTCTCTCAAGGTCGCAGTTTGGGCTGTCCGCGCCAGGAGCCTTCTGGGACCCCTCCCTCCCCACGCCCTCGGCCACACCTCCAGACCGGGAGCCCCCAGGGCAGGGGTCAGATCACAAGCCACAGCCTCCTTTCCTACTTCCCGCAGCCAGGGCGCCCCGCACCCATCATCTTGTGACTAAAATGTCGGGCTCCGGACGAGGAGGTGAGACTGCGGCGCGCAGGTCGAACCCAGAGACTCCGCGCGGCGTCTGGAGACCCCTCCCTAGCAGGGGTCCAAAGCCAAGTCCCTGGACACAAAAAGGCAGGCTGGGGGCGCGGGGCGGAGCCAAGCGAGGGTCAAAGCTGGCCTGCTGTGGGGACAGGGGCGGGGGTCCGACTCCGGGTGGGACGAGTGCGGGCTTCGGGGGCGCGGCCGGAGGGGCGTGGCCTGGGCCTGCGGGGTACTTGCCCGGTGGCGGCTGCTCTTGGGCGGGGCCTGGCTGGCAGGGGGCGGGACCGGGAGCGCGGCAGCCAATGGGCTGAATGAGGCCGGCGGCACCGCCCGCGCTCGCTCCGCAGTGGCCGCGCGCGAGCTGGGCGGGCCGGGGCGGGGTCCGGGCGGTGTCAGGGTCCCGCAGCGCGGGCTCTGTCCGCAGTCCGAGGCTGGCGGTCAGCTGCAGCGCACGGCAGCGGAGGCCGAGCGTGGTGCCCGCCCGCCCCCTGGGCCGCCCGCGCGCTGGAGCCGGACCCGCGACTGGACGCGAAGGGCCGCCACTGGCCCGCACTGCCCGGCCGCCGCGATGTGCGACTGCTTCCACATGGTGCTGCCCACCTGGCCCGGGGCCCCCGGCAGCGGTGCGCCTCCTCCTCGCCTGCAGCCCGCTCCCCTGGGGCGGGTGGGCTCCGCGCAGGGCCGCGCGCTGGGCGGGTCTGCCACGCGCAGCGCAGGCTGGGCGGCGGCGCGGGCGGGGTGGGGGCGCCTCTGGCACCGGCCGCGGCCTCGCGCGCGTCTCTGCGCCTGGGGGGCTGCTCGGTCCTGCCTCCCTCCTCCTGCGTCGCGCCCTTTACCTGTCCCTGTCTCTCGGCCTCCCACCCCACTCTGCCTCTCTGCTGCTCACTTCGGTCGCTAATTCATCTCTACCCCTCACTCTGCCGCTCCGCGCCTCTTTGTCGCTCACTTCCCGTCTGTCTCTCCCTCTCTGTCACTGTTCCCCTGCTGTAACCCTCTGGGAAGTTGTCTTGTCCCTTGAGGTCCGTGGGTCACCAGGCCTGCCCTCTGACATGTTTGCAGGGAGGGCTATTGATCTTGGCTGGAGAATGGCAGGCTGGGCTGGGCTGGGTCTGCCGTGTGGCTCCTGTGTGGCTGGGTCACTGGTTAGGTGGTGGCTTTGGCAGGGCTAGACCTGAGGTCTGGGGCTTGGAGAGGAGCTTGAGTAGGGTCAGACAGAGTTCAGGCCACAGGGTCCCCAGAGCTGGGCAAGGGGAGGTGGGTGTTGCCACGGGGCGGAACCCCTCTTTCTGGCCCCTGGCGACAGAGTGGGGATCAGGCACTGTCGGCCCCATCATCTGTCTGCCCCGGCACTGGGCCTGGTTCCAGGCCTGGGTATCTCAGCATCTTGGAGGGCAGGGCGGGGCCGGGGGGGGGGCAGTCCTTCCTGCTTCAGGGCAGTGATGCTGGTCAGTAATGCGGCAGCAGCGTAGCCTCGCCCAGGACACCTGGCCAGCTGCCGACCAGGGGGCCGGGACAGGGCTGCGCTGGCACAGGCCGGACCCCCTCCTCGGGGAACACGGATCGATGCTGGTGGGGGGAGGCGGGCTGGTCCTCGGCCTCCGCGTGCCACGGGCCCTCTTGTTGCGCATGTGTCTGGTGAGCACTGAGGCCCGCTGACCTCCTGTTTGAGCCTCCCTCACCCAGATGGGAGCCCTGGCCTTGGCCTCATCACTGGGAATCCACCACATGACAGGGAGAGCGGATGGGGGGCAAAGGACGGGGGCTGTAGCTTGCCTCCAGCTTCCTCACTCAGGTGCCCAGAGAACCCCAGGCTGCAGCCTCTAGGGTCCACCTCAGCCACCCTCCTGCCTCCCTGCTGAGGTCCGTGTTCTCTGCTTGGACTTAGTGGTTCCCTGGCCTACAAATCCGTCTGCTCTTAGGCAACGAGGTCAGTGGCTCTCATGGGGCATTGGTGGGAGACGTGCTGGAGCCTAGCAGGGCCGTCGGACAAACAGGTTCTCGGCCCGCTTCATAGGAGGCGTCGTTCCTGATAAGGACCCCGGGGGTTCGGCCCAGGCCTTTCCCAGCTGCACCTCGTTCCTAGCAGGCCAGGAGGGACCGCCCACCCTGCCCTCCTGCACCACCCATGCCAGGCCCTCTGAAGACCCCT
Organism: Rousettus aegyptiacus; assembly: GCF_014176215.1. NCBI lineage: Eukaryota > Metazoa > Chordata > Mammalia > Chiroptera > Pteropodidae > Rousettus > Rousettus aegyptiacus. The sequence continues at coordinate 26,693 of NW_023416297.1, read as the reverse complement.
GGCCTGTCTGCACCCCTACCCGGGGCCTCGGGGAAGGGAGCCATCTTCTGTCCAGCTTGCACATGGAGGCTGCCCCCTGGTGGCCGCACAGGGAACACACCCGGGCAGGGTCCCACCCAGGCTCACTGCTCCCCGGCTGGCCCCAACACCCCTCACCCCATGCTGCCCTCCCAGGGGCCCTCCCCTAGTCCCGTGGGGGGCAGGAGACGCACCCGGGAGCAGCCCCCATGAAGACCGTACCAGCCTCTTCACCCCGTGACGGACCCGGCTCTCACACCCCTTCCCGTCTCTAGGGCCACTGGACAGCTAGGCTGACAGGGAGCCATTGACCCTAGCCTGGTCCCTGCTTTGCACCTGCAAGGCCCTGGCGAGGCCCGAGACCACCCCACCCCCAGGCCCTGCTGCGGCCAGGGAGGCCCAGGTGCCGTGATGCGTCACGAGGGGTCTGGGTGGTCTGTACCCTGAGGTGGCTGTGACAACGCTGGGCCCTTTCCCGGCGCTGGGCCCACACGGGGAAGCCAGGCTTCCCTGGGGAGGCCCCACCCCTCCAGACCAGGCTAGTGGTGTCTGCACGGCCCTAGACTTGGGCTGCGAGGAGTGGAGGGCTGGATCTTGCCCCTGTGGACGGAGGTGACCATGGCTGCCCGGGTCTGGGGTGGGGCAGAGAGGCAGAGTGTGTGGCCAGGGAGGCCGAGGCGGCACTAGTGAGCAGGTCTCCGTGCCGCCTGCTCTGCAGGCATCCCTTGGGCTTTCTCGCTGGTGGGTAGCTGTGGCCCCATTCTGCAGACGGGGACACTGAGTCCCGGAGCAGTGAGGCCGGGCCCCGGGCCAGCATGGAGCCTCTGTGGCCTCCCCGGCGCCTGGAGCGGCCATGCCGCATGCTTCGCGCAGTGACGTCTGACAGGCGCTGGCCCTGTCCTGCCCTGCCGGGCCTTCTCGTGCCCCTCTCTGGCCTGGAAGTGTCCTTGGAAGGGGCGGTGAGGAAGGGGCGGCAGAAGCTGCCCTGGGCTGGAGCGCTGACCCTCCTGAGATCGAGTCTCAAAGCCACTGCCGATGCTAGCGTCTGCGCACCTGGCAGCACCCCCAGGTCATTTCCTGATGGGGAAACTGAGGCTGGGCAGCCTGGCTCCTGCCCCAAGTCCTCGGACGGGGTAGGGCCCAGGAGTGGATAGGAGAGCCGTGTGCCAAAAGCAGTGTGAGCCCACTTCACCTGCGGCCAAGCTCTCCTGTCCTGGGCCAGGCTAGGAGCCACCTCTGCCGGGAAGCCCGTGGGGTTCCTGAGCCCACTCTAGCGGTCCTTCAGTTCTGACCCTCTCTGCCGCCTTCCAGGTCTGCCCTTTGTTGGAGGGTCTGCATTTTAGGTTCAGCCTGGGGCTGGCTTGCCCGGGGGTGGGGGAGTGGCAGTGCCAGGGAGAAGAACCCCAGGCAGGTGGCATGAGACATTGGCCACTTGGGGGCCCCCGCCACCCACTTCAGGGGTGAAAAATCCAGATCTCCCCAGCTTGGCCCTCCGCCTGGGTGGAGGCAGGAGAAGCAGTGCTTCTGGGGGTGCCTGGCACCCGTCCACGTGTCCGTGTGCCCCAGGGCCCCGGGGATTGGGCTGTCAGCAGTTGGGGAGCGGGGGTTCGCCGCCGCTCATTCGGCACAGGCGAGTCGGGCACGGCTCTGCGGTCAGCGCAGCCTCAGGGGCACGGGGGAGTTGGGGGGCTCCTGATGGGGACGCAGCACAGACAGGAGGGCTGGGGGGCGTGGCAAGTGGCTTAACAGAGGGCTCTGGGGGCGAGTGGGGGCCAAGGGTGGAGAGGGGCAGGGGTCAGGAAGCAGGCGCCAGGGCGCTCGGAAGCTCCCTGTGGGAAGGGGCGAGGCTGGAGGGGGGGGCGAGCCCGGGGGGTGGTGGGTGTGAGCAGGGTGCTCGAGCTGGACACGGCAAGAACCAGACGCCTCTCCTGACCCCACCGCCCCCTCCGGGGCAGCTGCCCATTTTGGCCAGGGTCCGGTCCAAGCCTTCAGGGGCGTCTCTGCTGCCCTCCCCTCCCCTCCCCCGCCTCCAGGTTTCCCTTTGTTTTTACGTTTTTGGAGGCCACAGGCCCGAGGAGCCAAAGGTCCTTGCTGGGATGAATATTTAATAGTCAGAAGCACTTTCTAAAATGGAAAGATGGAGCCGGGCCCAGGAGGCCCGAGGGGCTGGGGCGGGGCGGGAGGTGGTGCCCTCTGCGCCCGCACCCCCACACCGGCCACTGCCTCCTGCCCCGCGGGGAGCAGGGGAGACGGGCGGTGCGTGACTGAGGGGCGTCCTCGGACCCCCTCTCCGGAGAGCTTTCGGGAGGGACTCAGGCAGGCCGGGCACACCAGGGGCGATGGAGCTGGGGGCAGACCCGGGCAGAGGCGGGCTGGCAGCCTGCGCCAGGCGGGGTCCCGGGAAGCGTCCCAGGCCACACTCCTGCCTGGATCTGGAGCCAGGTATAGGGTCCACGGCCGAGAGGACAGCCAAGCTCAGAAAGGAGTGGGCCGGGGACAGGACCCCTGTGGGTCCTCGTCTGGGCCTCTCCTTTGGTGCAGCAGGTAGACTGGCCGCTCAGGCCTGCCATCTGCTGGAGGGGTCGCTTGGGGACCTGGCATCCAGGAGGGTGGCAAGCCCGGCCCCCGTGGGTGCAGTTTGCTGTGGTTGGCCAGCTGCCCGGTGGGGGTCAGAGGTGGACCCTGGGCGCCCTGCCCGCCCTGCACCACCCCTGGGTCCCGACGAGCGCTCAGCCCTATGGAACCCTGAGGCTGGGGAGGATGGCCTCCGGTGCCTGGCTGCCGACCCTCAAGGGCGGCTCCCTTCCCAGCAGGCCTTGCTTCGGGGTGGCGCCGGCACCCGAGGCCTCCTTGTGACACAGCCCTTGAGAATGCCATGCTCAGACCCAGCCCTCTTGCTGGCTGATTCACTATCAGCTGCCCCCGCCCTGGCAGCAGCTGAGGTCCCGTGGCGACTCCGCGCCAGAGCCCAGGGTCCGGGCAGCTCTGAGCTACAGCCGCCGTGTGGCGGGCGCTGAGGCACGTGCTGGCCGCCCCGCACCACAGGGCCCGTGGGGCTGTGGTCCAGCACCTGCCTGGCCGCTTCCAGCCAGAGGTCAGGCAGGTGGAGGCCCTGGGAGCTGAGGCAGGTGGGCAGGGCCGTGCTCAGAGCCCGTCCCTGCTGGGCCCCTGGGGGACTGGAGCCAGCCCGCGGCCGGGTGTGGGCGGCAAAGTGGCAGTGCCAGGGAGGAGAACCCCATGTGATGGGGCGCAGTGGCCCCGGCCCAGGGCCCTCTGCCCCCGGCGTGGCCGCCCCCTCCCCGCCCAGTGCTCGCGGCCAGTCTGCGCCTCTCCACGGGCCTGCCGCCACGCCCCTCAGCCCGGGAGCCACAGGTGCCCAGCACCGTGCCGGGGCTGGGGGCACTGGCCGTCGTGGGTCGGGGTGGGCCGGGGGGGTCCAGGGTCTGAGCTGGGAGGGCAGCCCAGGCAGGTGGTGGCATAGGTGTGAGCCTGGAGTCAGGCGAGGGCCCGTTGTGGGGGGCGGCCGCGGGCTGTGGGGCAGGGAGGGGGTGCGGCTGGAGGAGAGGGCCTCTGGCTGGGCCGGGTGCGGACCCACCAAGCCTCTCCTGTTGGTGCAGGGCCAGCTGGGAGGCTGTGGGGTTCAGGAGGCTGGGAGCGCGGCTGGACTGGTTTGGGGCACCCAGACTCCGGAGGGAAGGAGGTGCTGGTGACCCTGCTCCTCCTAGCCAGGCTCGGTCAGCCCCCTGGGCCCTGCCCCTGTGGAGGCGACAGTCTGGTGGGGTGTCGGGCAGTAAACAGGGCTCCCAGGTGAGGTGAGAACTGTGGGGTGTGCAGTGGGTGAGGTCACTGGCCGACTTTCCTGTCTCACTGTCCATGGAGTCATTGCGACCGCTAGGACCCTGGGCGCTGGCGAGGAGGGGCCTGGGTGCCGCCCCGCGGCCGGGCGGTGGCGGACAGCGCCTCTCAGGCCGTCCACACAGCAGTGCCCCCTGCCCTGGGCTGGCCGGAGCTCCCACCCGGGAGGCCTCGGAGTGGCCGGGGGCCCGTTCCTCGCTGATGGCCCCCTCAGGCCACCCTGGCTTCTTATGTCCGGGTGGGGGGCCCGGTGCCCAGCAGTTCTCTTCTGTGCCCACTGCCGGCGGCCGCCATGGCTGGCCCAGGCCTGGTGTGCTGGGCAGGCTGTGGGTGCAGACCATCCGGTCACCACCTTCCCTGGGGCTGGACCGCAACCCTCATGCTCACACGCCCCAGGCTGGGCCCCTCAGCTGTGCAGGCCTGCTCCGACCTGCTTGTGCGGGGTAGTTGTCCACAGCCAGCCGGGCCCCACCCCACAGGGCCGTGGGGCGCAGGGCGGGGCTGCTGTAGGACACGGCAGATGTGCAGATGGCGCAGCCCGTGCTGTCCTGCCCGGGCCTGCCCGACTCCGCAGCTGGAAGGGGCCTCGGAGATGGAGCTGGTCCGCCCCCCCCCCCCGCCCCCGCCCTTGGCTCGGCAGCTGGGAGGGGCCTCGGAGATGGAGATAGTCCCCGCCCCAACACCTGGGGGGCTCTGAGTCCTGGGGTATGGCAGGGGGAGGTGACAGGAGGCCAGGCATTCTGAACTCAGGGCCGGGGGCTTGGGGGCGTGTCCCCTTGTGAGTGGCGGCAGGGAGTGGGGGCGGGGCTAAAAATGCTGGTTCTGGGGTCCGGCCTAGGCAGCCCACGGAGCTTTGAGCGGGGAGGCCCAGAGGGGTGACCAGGGCCGGGTTGTCCTCCAGGAGCACAGGCAGGTGGGCTGCGGCTGAAGCACTTGCCCTCAGGTCACGTGGGTGGGCTCGGCCCAGCCCTGCTCTGGCCTTGGTGGCCCTGGCTGGGCCCTGTCACCCGAGGTCCCCGAGGCAGCAGGGATCTGTGCCCATCTGAGGTCCCTCCCCGAAGGGTACCTACGGGGAAACTGAGGCAGAGGGCCCTGTCCGAGTGTGTCCACCTATCGTCTTCACAGCAGGGCTGGACCAAGCCAGACTGGACCGGGCTGGGGCAGGCGCGTGGTGGTGACTCAGACATCCCCGTGCTGGGCGGCTTCCTCTCGCTGGCAGCTGCCCCGGCTGGGGGGGCGTTCTGGGGGAGGGGCGGGGCCTGGCCCGCTCCCTCTCGTGGGGCTCTGGACCAGCCTGGGAGGGGCCTGAGGGCGGGGCAGCGGAGGGAGGGGCCAGCGAGGGCAGCTGCCAGAGCCGGGAGCCGGACACCTCCACTGCTGGGCAGGTTGGCAGGACATCGCCCGGTAAGCGGCTGCCCCTGTGCTCTGTGCCCACCCTGCCCCCTTCCTGGGTCTAGGTCCAGGCACCCGCCCACCTCTCTACCCAACAGGCCTGTGAGGGCCAGGCCGGGGCTCAGGGGCGGGGGTCAGAGCTAGGCGGGGCACCACCTGCGCCTGTGCCGTCCCAGCCCAGCCCCCAGCTGATGTGGACGGTGCGGGTGTGCCAGCTGAACAGCAGAGCGTCTGGTCCTGGACAGACAGGCCCCCGAGGCTGGACCAGGTGGCCTGGGGGGTGTTCTCAAGTGATGACCACGGCACACCCTGTCCTTGTTCGGTGTGCTGGGGACCCCAGGGACTTGTGCAGGGGGATTCAAGGGGGCTGGCCTACCTGCAGGTGCCAGGTGGGCGTGGGGCCTGTGGCCGTTGGCCACACTGGGTGCGGTGCTGGCTGTCCAGCCCAGAGAAACAGGCTCGGGCCACTGGTCCCGTCGGAGCTGGACGGGAGTGTGGGGCCACTCTGGCTGCTGGGTCCCTGGGACTCCGTGGGCTGGCATGCCCCTGCCTCAGCTTCTCCAGGTGCGGAAGGAGTCGCAATGCGCCCACCTGCGGCCCCTCCCACGCCTGGAGCTTAGCCCCGCCCTGCCCCTCGGCGGCCAGCGTTTACTGTGTGCCCTCTGAATGCTGGACTCTGAGTGCTTGGCGAGCAGAGTGTTCCAGGGACCAGGGACCAGGGGCCAGGCAGTGGCCAGAAGTGAGGGCAGGGTGACTGAGTGAGTCTGTGAGCTGGCGGGGAGGCCGTGTGGGGGCTGGGCAGGGGTGGTGGGGAGAGCCTGGGTGCGGGCTGCCGGGGTCTGGGGTGCAGGCAGCAGCAGTGTGGGCAGAGGCTGCCCTGTTGCTGGGCCGGGCGTGGAGAAGCTCCGAGGCTGAGCTGACCCGGTACCAAGGCTTTGGAGGGGTGCCGTGGAGAAGGCTGCAGGGGGGCCTCCTGGCTTTATCTGGGACAGCGAGAAGCCCTTGCCCCTCCTGGAGCCTTGGGAGCACAGCAGGAGCCCGGCCAGCCTGCCGGTGCCACAGTTACCGCCCCTCCCCCCCCCCACGCAGAAGCCCCCGGGAGGGTGGGCGGGCTGGCTGTCAGCTGGCTGCCTGGCTTCTGGAAGCCTGAAGGTCTCATGACCAGCCAGCCCAGCCCAGTACTTTCCTCGTGAGGTTCCAGGCAGGGGTGAGGCTGAGCATCTGTGTGCCGGTGGGCACTGGGCTCCATGCCCAGGGGCTCCATACCCAGGGGCTCCATGCCCAGGGGCTCCATACCCAGGGGCTCCATGCCCACGGTTCTGGGCCAACGGCGTGCGGTGCTCAGGGGGTCCCAGCCCCGACACCCGACGCTCGGGGGGTCCCGGGCCCCGGCACCCGATGCTCAGGGCAGCCCGGGCCCCGACACCCGACGCTCGGGGGGGTCCCGGGCCCCAACACCTGACGCTCAGGGCAGCCCGGGCCCCGACACCCGATGCTCAGGGGATCCCGGGCCCCGACACCTGACGCTCGGGGGGTCCCGGGCCCCGACACCCGATGCTCAGGGCAGCCCAGGCCCCGACACCCGGAGTCTGCACAGGAAGATGTGCGCACACACGCGCGGGCACCAAGGTGGCTTCTCAGGCCACCACCCACGGCCCCTTTTCGCAGCCGTCCTCCCTGCCCGTCTCGCGGTCCCTAGTGCCCCATCGCCCTGGTGACATGCAAACTCCCCCGCCACACCTGGCCCCACCTGGAGGCTCGTGCTGGGCCCAGCTGGATGCAAACTGGGGTTTGTTTAAGCAAAATGCCCCATCCATGATGCCATGCTCTGGGCCCCCCAAAAACTCCCACTTGGCCAGTGCTGCTAGGAGGGGCCCCATGTGCAAGCTGTCCTGGGCACAGCCCCCTCTCTGCACCCCGCCCTCTGGTGCCCGGCGTGCCTCGTGCCCACTCCTCGCTCTGCCCCTCCGCGGCACTCCCTGGAGGACGAGCCCCTGCAGCGCAGCTGTCCTGCTGGGGTGCTGCCTGCCCCCGACCCACCCCACCCCGCGTCCCCAGGCCCTCGTTCCCCGAGTGTCCGAGGCCTGACGAGGTGGCTTTTGCGGTGAGGGAGGTTTAGGGTTGGGGCTGGATGCTGCGGCCACAGCTGGTGCCTGAGCCGTGAGGGGCAGGGCAAGGGCTTTTGGGGAGGCGCCGGGTGCCAGCAGCCAGACCTGCCGGCCGGGCTCTGCCTGTCGCCTCTGCGTCCTCTGTGAAGTGGGGCTTCGGTGACCTTATTATCATCAGCCATTATCTGGGGCGGCTGCTAGGGCTGGCCCGTCTGCCGAGCCTGTCCGAGGGACGGAGGAGTGGCCCCCTCAGGACGGGGCCCCCAGCGGCAGGATGCTCGGGGGCCCCTCCTGCCTCGCGGGTGAGCTGCCAGCGCTCAGCAGGCAGGGCTTCCTCCTTCCTGTTTGTGCGTCCTGGGCCAGGCGGGGCTCTGCCTTCAGGGGCACAGAAGGACCCAGAGCCTAGAACTGCAGCCTGGCAACATCCCGGCACGTGGCCTCCTCCCGGGGTGGCGGCGCCCTGAGCCCACTCGCTCTACATCCCCAGGTGTCAGGCTCGTTGTCACCGCTCTCACTGAGGGGGTGCTTGCGGGGGTGGGGCTGGCCCTGCGTGTTCCCAGCCAGGGTGTGAGCCAGGGTGTGCCCTGGCTCGCAGCTGCCAGCACCTTCCCCGCCCAGCCCTGGACACCCACGGGACTCCCGCAGAGCAGACTTGGCGGCGCAGCTCCTCAGGAACGGGGGTCTCCCAGCGCTGCCCCCAGCAGAGGCGCTGCTCGCAGGCCCAGTCACACCCCACCGGGGTCCTAGAGCCTGTCCCGGTCAGTGGTCAGTGCGGACCCCGCCCCCTGGGGACCGGCCCGCCTGCCTGCCCAAGGGGGCGGTCGCTGGCCTGGGTTTTGTTGTTGTCTTACTCAGGCACGCTGCGGAGGCTGGGGGCGGGGCGCTGGCTTTCTGGGTGGGTCGCAGTTCCTAGACTGCCTGCACCCCTCGGCAGGGCCCCTCCACCAGCCCTTCCGCCGACCCACCGGGCGGCACAGGGGCGCTGACTCCGTCCAGGCCTGGCTCCGTCCCTGCTGGCCCGGCCACCTGGGGCACATGGCTTCCCGGCCTCGGCTTCCTCATCGCTCACCCACCTCGCACCCACTTTGGGGGTGGGAGGCGAGGCGGAGAGAGTGGGGTCAGCTCCTGCCGGCGTCCGGCTTCCCCTGGCGACGTGGTCTGGGGTCCGCTCCAGTCCTCCTGGGCGGGCAGAGTGGCCCTCACACGTCCCGGGGAGGGCGCGGCTCAGCCAGGACACGGGCTTGCTCGGGGCCACGCGGCCAGACGGGGCGCGGCCCACACCGTCCGCCAGCGGTGCGTGTTCCGGAGCTGGCGTGGGACCCGTGCGGTTGCTCTGAACGGCTAACACAACTGGGGGCGCTCGGGCCTGGCGTGCGGGAGGCGGCAAACGGGGGTTCGCTGGCTGAGTCACCACGGAGCTATTCAGATTGTTTCTCTCCCGAAGGCATGGCAGGGCGTTTCTCTGGGAACGCGTCCAACTCATCTACATTTTCAGATTTATTGGCATAAAGTTTATAATTTCATTTCAGTTCTATGTAGAATTAAACTTCCTTTCTTGGAAAAAAGCATGAACTGTGAGTGTGCAGCGTGATGCGTTTTCCCAAAGCAGACGCACCCGTGGGAACCCGGGGGAGGCCCTTCCCCCGCCGCCCTGTCCCTCCCCAGAGGACCTGTGACGGCGAGCCGGGCACAGCGCCGTCGTCGGAGCCCCGGGCGCGGCCGGCGCTGTCGGCGTCGCGTGGGCACAGTCCGCCCACGTCGCACGGTTTCGGGACGGCGCTCGCTCAGCCTCGCCGTGTTACATCCCGCAGGACGAGCGTCCGCTCTGCTCTCGATGGACATTTGCGCCTCCCTGGTTTCGGGGCACTGCAGTAGTGCCAGGCGGACACTTTCTTTTTAATTTTCATGTTTTCAGGCGAGGCAGCCCTTGGTCGACCTCACACAATGCAAGGACCTAGTCAGCTGACAATCCCTTATTTTTTATTTTTTATCGCCTATAGCACCTGGTCTTCCTAGGTGGTCTCCCATCCAAGTACTAACCAGGCCCGAACCTGCTTAGCTTCCGAGATCAGACGGGATCGGGCGTGTTCAGGGCGGCGTGGCTATAGACAGGTGGACACTTTTGTGCCCGTTCGGACCGAGCACCAGACCAGGCCCGCCGGAGCAGGGTGGCGGTGCCGTCCCGTGTGGCCACGGCCTTCAGTGCAGTGACCTGAGGGCTAACGGTGCTGGGCGCCTCTTGGGTGCTGACTGGGCAGTCGGGTGTCTTGTTGATCGCCTTTCCAGAGTTTTCCCGCTGGTTTCCTGTCCGGCTGGCTGTCTCTTCCTTGGGGGAGCAGGAACTCTCTGCGTGCGGGGAGGAGGTGTCCACCCCCGGTCCGTGGCTGGCTTCTGCCTCCGACGGTGGCACCCTTTCCCGAACGGCTCCTCATTTTAATGTCCAACAAGTTACTGGTTTTCATGTCTCCGTTAAGAATTGCCTCCCTTGCCCCAGAGTTATTTTCATTTACCCTCTGGAAGATCGATTATTAAACCAAGTCCCGCTGGCCGATGGGGTTCATGTGTCTGCCCTGCTGCTGCGTGGGCTGCTGGTTTCTGACGGCCACCGAAACCCTTGCTGGATCCGCGGCTGGGTCGGTTTGTCCTCTCGGCCCTACTGGCTTTCCCTGCGGGGTCGCTGAGTTCTGTGAGCTGCTGTTTGCTGACTTAGGTCACGGAGAGGATGTATTTATTAGGATTCCGTTTTATGACCGCAGGCGGACCCTCAAGCTGTACGTGGGCTGTCAGACTCCACCAAGGCCAGCCCGTGTGGGCAGCGCACTGCTGAGCCTTCTGCGCAGGCGCGGGGCTGAGCTCAGGCAGGACCCCCGTGTGAGCTGAGATGTCGCCGGGGGGCGGGGACGGCTACGGGTCGAGCGGTCACGGAAGACCAGCTCGGACGCCAGAGCCCCGCGGAGGAAGCCTGCCCGCGGCCGGCCTGGCGCGTCCTGCGCTCGCTCCCGGGGCCCCTCGCGTGGGCAACGTTGCGCTCACCCCGGGCGCTCCCGAGGCGGCCAAAGAACACACTTCGCTGTGCGTTTTTTTCCCGATGAATGACCCCCTTTCATCATCGTGAACCAGCACGACTGGTCTCTGCGGGCGGGATACTCTGCTCTGCTGTTGCTTTAAACTGTCTGCGAGTCTGCGGTCCGTCTCCGCAGACGGCGTGGAGCCAGGTCTCGCTGTCTGTGCACCTGGCCCCCTCCGCCTTCGGACCGCATTTCGAGCCCCGCTGTGTGTAAACGCCGTTTTCGGTGCGGCTGCTTCTAGTCCGGCGCCGTCGCGAGGTGCTTTCCCCGCCGTCCCGTTCTTTGCTCCTTCCCTCTTTCCTTTCCTCGTTTTAGGGTTAATTAAACATAGTTACACGTATCCTCACTCCACGTACACCACGCGCACGTCGCGCATGCTCCTTTCCGCCGCGGGCGCGTTAGCTGCACGCGCTGTGAATGGTCACGTCGCGGAGCTTTCACGCGTGAGGGCGCGGCTGCGACCGACCCGGCTGCGGGCCCCACGCCGCGGCTGTCACGGGCGCCACTCGCGCATGCGACGCGCTACCTTTATTACTTTGGTTTTACACAGCTAATTACCCGTTTAAGCTCCAAGGAAGTACAATTTACATACCATAAACCTCACCCACTGTAAACATACATTTTCAACATTCTTCATAACTTCGTATAGGGTTGTGCAGCCGTCACCGCAACCCAGTTCTGGGACGCGGCCGTCACCCTCCAGCCCTCCTGAGCCTGTTGCTGGTCCACGCCGCTCCCGCCCCTCACGCCGGGCAGCGTTTACTTTATTCTGGTAAAATACAGATGCGCGCCCGTCAGCGCATCCTCTCCTGCCCTCCCGCGGGCTGTGATCCTCAAATATGCGTCGCATCTCTATGCGCTACGATCTCACGACACGGCACAGTTCGCGGCCTGTGTGCTAACCCCGGCCTGTGGGGACGCAGGCAGGCTCGCTGGTCACCACGTCGCTACACCGCGGGGGTGGCAGCGGGGGGCACGTGGCCTACAAAGCCACATCTGCCGTCTGGCCTTTTACAAGAAAAGTTTGCCGACCTCTGCTTTATAAAATCCCGCGTCCTTGAAGGAAGTTAAGAGATGGAGTGAGGAAAAAGACGCATGCGTGCCTGCGGCGTGGTCCGCGTTTGCGCACACGGCCACCGCGCCGCTGGTCCGCGTTTGCGCACACGGCCACCGCGCTCTTCACGCCCCATCCCCCCCCCCCCCCCCCCCCCCCGTCGATTCCAGTCGGCGCCTGACCCCGGTCCCTTTTCTTTCGCATCCCTTGCGAGGCAGATCCGCGAGGAGAGAATTCCCCGAGTTTCTTCATTTCCGGAAGTCTTTATTTTGCCTTCGCTTCGAAAGGATCTGGAATTCTTGGTTCGCGGCGTTTTCCTCTCAGCAGTTCGGAGGGACCCTTCTGCCTTCTCTGGCTCCTGCGTGTCGGGCGGTGGGCGTACCGTGCGCCCTTAACACGACGGGGCGCTTCTCTCGTCGGCTGCTCTTTCTCGTAATCAACTGTGCTTCAACTGTGCAGGTCTGGCCTCTCCGTCCTGGCAGGTCTGGACCGCTCCGTCCTGTTGGGGTTTGTCCAGCGTCTTGGGCCCGCGGGCCGTTTCGCCTTTAGTTCCTCAAACACCCGCTCGCGCGGCACTGGTGTTCTTAGGGTCGGCTCACAGGTAGCCGAGGCTCGATCTCACTAATGTAAATTGGCTAATTTCTATTAATCTACCAGTTTTTCGACTCTTTCTCTTGGCACTTCTGTTCCGCTGTGGAATCCCTGTAGTAAACTTTCAACTCCAGAACAGCCACTCGGTATTTTTAAAATAATAATTTCTCTTCATGCGTCTTTCATTGATGCATTGTATTTCCCATTATTTAAACGTGCTTCCTTTAGTTTCTTGAACAGACTCTCCGGGCCGCCCCGAGCTCGGCGCGGCGCGCAGCCCCTGCGGCCCTCGGGGACGGCGGTGGCCCCAGGGGGCGTGGCTTGAGCCCCCTCGCTTGTCTGCATGTGGCGAGCTGGGTGTCCGTGCCGGACGCTGCAGCGGCTCCGGATCCCGGCTCCCCCTCAGGGGTCTGGCGCCTGCTCTGTTGCTGTATTTGGTAACCTTCTTGGACCAAATCTGTCCAAGAGTCTGTCGCTCCGTCTGCCCTCTGACCGGCGGTCGCAGCCTCCCCGGCCCAGGGGCTGTGGACCCCCCAGAGCCAGCGTCCAGGACCGGGCGGCGCCATCTCCCTGCTGCACAGCCCCGGCCCGCGGCCCCCCGCCCCCGGGGCCCCTCCCGGCGGCACTGCTCACCTCACTAGGCCTCTCTCCCTGCAGCGTCTGGCCGGCAGCTGCAGCCCGAGGAGCCGGATGCAGAGAGCGAGGAGGAGTGTTCCGTAAGTGAGGCCCCACGCCCCCCACCGTCCCTGGGCCGGGCCTACACGGCTCAGGGTGACCTGGCTCCCTTCTCTCGCCAGGTGACCGAAGGGCCTGTGGATGAGATCATTCGCCCGCGGCCACAGGGCTCGTCACCTGTCTACGAATGTGCCGCTGAGGGTCCCGGCTTTGGACTCCCGGTAAGCCTGCTGGACAGAGGCCCACAGGCTGAGGGGAGGCTGGCCCTGGGGCTGCAGGCGGCCGGGTCCCCTCCTGCATCACCCTGTGTAGCCACGCGCCCTGCCCTGCTGGCCTCGGGCCATAGCTGTGCCCCCTAGGCCATCCTCTGTGGGACTCTCCCTGCAGCTGGCCAAGTCACAACGAGGGTGGCCATGTGGGTGCACGTGGGGGCCGACCTCACGCTCCTGTGTGCAGTGGGGCACAGGAGGCGTGCACAGGTGTGCCATCTTTGCAGAGGGGGCAGAGGCCCCGCAGCTGAGGAGCTCAGCTCCCCCTGCACACAGCAGCTCTCCGGCGGCTCTCGGCCTTTCAGCTGGGGAGCCCTGGGCTCCCAAGGCCCCTCCCATGGCCTGGGCTGGAGCGGCTGGTGATCCCCGTGTCTGTGGCAGGAAGACGCAGCGGGCCGGCAGGCCCCCCCGGGGAGACGGAGGTCCTGGTGGAAGCGGCAGTCAGGGGACCCACGGGCGTTTTCCAGGATGAGCCGTCCAGAGGTGAGTGCGGCAGGAGCCCAGGGTCCAGGAGGCGGGCACGGTGCCCTGTGCCTGTCCCCTTGTCTGGCCTGCGATGGCAGAGGCTTCGGAAGGCGGCTCCAGGCTTCCCCCGAGTCCCCTGCACCCCGTGACGGAGACCCAGGCCGGGGAGCCTCGGCGCAGGGCGCTCCATGTTCTCAGCTGCGCACACAGACCACAGAAGGAGCTGGGGGGCGCGGCCCGCCCCCCGAGGCGGCAAGGGCAGTGGCTCTGCCCTTGCCCTCTGTCACCTGGATGAAAGGCAGGACTCCGGCGCCCCGTCCTCAGGGGAGGGGGCCCCCCAGCTGATGCCCATGTGGGGACAGGTGGCTCACGAGGCCCCAATGTGCTTCTGCCCCGGCCACGCAGGAGGCAACGGAGGTGACGCTGGAGACGGAGGTGGAGGCTGGAGCCAGTGGCTACAGCGTCACCGGTGGTGGGAGCCGAGGGATCTTCGTGAAGCAAGTGCTGAAGGGCTCCTCGGCCGCCAAGCTCTTCAGCCTGCGAGAAGGTGCCGTGGCCGCCCGCCCTCCCAGAGCCCCCTGTTCCCCATCATGACAGGGGGCCCAGAGAGGGCAGGGCCACACGGGAGCTCAGGAGGCCCACCCGCCCCGCTGGGCTCCTTACCACCCAAAACTCCACGTGGGGGGAGGGGGCGGGGTCACGCCCTGGCCACGCCCATCACCGCGGCAACGGGGTGGGGGTGGGGGTGGGGTGGGGGGGGGAGCTCAGGCTGAGGCCCACTCTGTCTGTCCAGGTGACCAGCTGCTCAGTGCAACTGTATTCTTTGATGACATTAAATACGAAGACGCTCTGAAGATCCTTCAGTACTCGGAGCCGTACAAAGTTCAGTTCAAAGTCAAACGGAAACTTCCTGCCCAAGGGGACGTGGAGTGGGCCGCTCACGGCGCTCAGGGGTCCCCAGGGCACACCGACACACAGGTGAGGCGGCCAGGCCCGGCCGAGGCCGGGGTGCCCCCCCCCAGACGCGGGGGTCAGGGCCACCAACGTCCGGTGCTGCTGCCAACGCGTCCACCGCCCTGTGTTCCAGGACAAGGCCGTGGCCGACGACAGCACAGACACCCCCGTGAAGACGGCAGAAACCGATGGGGACCAAGAGAGACTCATCTCCCGGCCCGGGGAGGGCAGGGGCAGGCGGCCCCCGAGGGAGCGGCTCTCCTGGCCCAAATTCCAAGCCATGAAGAGGAAGCATAGGCCCGGGCCCCGGAGGTCACACAGCTCCTCGGAGGCCTACGAGCGGGGGAAGGCACAGGCCGCGTCCCCCACGAGCTCGGACACGGAGGCCCAGCTGGCGGCGGAGGAGCAGGGGCGGAAGGCAGGGCCCGGCAGTCAGCGCCGGAGCAGGGTCCTGAACCTGGGCTTCAGGCTGGGCGCAGGGAAGGGCCTGTCGCTGGCAGGGCGACCGGGCACAGGAGCCCCGGGTGGCGGGGTCCGGGCCGGCGTCCTGCAGGAGGAGGGGACGCGGGACGACAGCCAACGGGACGCTGGGGCTGCCGCACGGGTCGGCACGGACGGGCGGGCAGGAGGCGGGCGAGAGGGGACGCCGCGTCGGGGCGCGGAGGCGCCCGGGGCACGCGCCCGCTCCCCCGAGGGGGCCCTGGGGCGGGGAGCAGACGCGGCGCCCAGACGCCCAAGGAGGACGCAGGAGGTGCCAGTCCAGGAGGAAGTGGTGTCCCAGGTGACGCCCGAGGCGGGCTCAGGCCCGGGCCAGGGCCGCAGCGAAGGGGTGCAGGCACGGGAAATGGGGGGTGCTGTGCCGTGTCTGCAGGGCACCCCAGTGGAAGGTGACATGCACGACCGCCAACCAGACTTCCGGGTCCGGATACCGAACTTGAAGGTGCCTAGGTTTGGAATTTCCAAAGGAACAGAGCTCGGGAAGGAGGGAGAGAGGCCCGCGCAGCAGGGGGGGCCCAGGCGGCACGGGCCGGCCACACGGGCAGCGGAGCGCGGGGGCCAGAGCGCAGACGCAGACGTGGGGCTGGACACGGCCGCAGCAGGCCGCGGGCCACGCCGAGAACGGGCAGGGGCAGGAAAGGCCGCGGACGGGATAAAAGACGAGGCCACCAAGGGCGATGCTGAGGACGCGAACGGAAAACAGCAAACAGTGACCGTGCTGGGGGCAGGAGCGGGAGCACTGGGAGGGTCCCCGGGGCAGGACACAAGGGAAAGGGCAGAAAAACAGGGACAGAAGACAGATGTGGAGGAAAGAAGACGCAGACATGTAACGGCAATACATTTGCTGATGGAGTCAGAGCAGAGACTTGGAAGAGACGCCACAGCAGACAAGGGCCCGACAACGATACTGTACGAAACGAAAAGGGGGCCGGAGGGGGAAGCTGGCATCGCCCTGAAACAAAGGGAGGAGCCCACTGCGGAGAGCGGACTGAAGATGCCCAAGGTCAGGAGGCCCTCCTTCGGCATGTCGGCGCCGGGCAAGGCCATCGAGGCCTCGGCCGACGTGTCCCTGCCAAAGGTACAGGCGGACGTGTCCCTGCCCTCCGCCCACGCCGACGTCAAGACCGGCGACCTCAGCATGGAGCTGCCAGCGGCCGACGTGGCCCTCAAGACTGGCGAGCTGGGCGTGAAGCTCCCGGAGGGCCACGTGCCCGAGGCGGAGCTCCAGGGCCCCGCCGCCGGAGCCGGACTCAAGGGACACCTGCCCAAGATGCACATGCCCAGCCTCAAGATGCCCAAGTTGGACATCCACGGCCCGCAGGTGGACATCAAGGGGCCCAAACTGGACCTGAAGGGCGCCAAAGGCGAGCTGGCCGCCCCCGACGTGGACGTGACGCTGCCCAGCGCGGAGCTGGACATCCAGGCGCCCGGCGCCAAGCTGGAGGGCGACCTCGCCGTGGGCGACAAGGACGTGGCCGCCCGAGACAGCAAGTTCAAGATGCCCAAGTTCAAGATGCCGTCCTTCGGCGCGTCGGCCCCCGGCAAGGACCTGGGAACATCCGTGGACGTGCCCGTGCCCTCCCTGGCCGGCGAGGTCCGAGTCCCGGAGGGCGGCGTGCAGCTGCCGTCTGCTGAAGTCGAGCTCGCCGGGGCAGAGCTGGAGGTGGCCCTGCCCGAGGGCGAGGTGTCGCTGGGCGAGCTGAAGGGCAAAGCCGAAGGGGCCAGGTTCAAGGGCCACCTGCCCAAGGTGCAGATGCCCAGCATCAAGGTGCCCAAGGTGGACATCAAGGGCCCCCAGGTGGACATCAGGGGCCCGAAGCTGGACATCAAGGGCCCCCAGGTGGACATCAGGGGCCCGAAGCTGGACATCAAGGGCCCCCAGGCGGACATCAAGGGGCCCAAACTGGACCTGAAGGGCGCCAAAGGCGAGCTGGCCGCCCCCGACGTGGACGTGACGCTGCCCAGCGCGGAGCTGGACATCCAGGCGCCCGGCGGCCAAGCTGGAGGGCGACCCTCGCCGTGGGCGACAAGGACGTGGCCGCCCGAGACAGCAAGTTCAAGATGCCCAAGTTCAAGATGCCCTCCTTCGGCGTGTCGGCGCCGGGCAAGGCCATCGAGGCCTCGGCCGACGTGTCCCTGCCAAAGGTACAGGCGGACGTGTCCCTGCCCTCCGCCCACGCCGACGTCAAGACCGGCGACCTCAGCATGGAGCTGCCAGCGGCCGACGTGGCCCTCAAGACTGGCGAGCTGGGCGTGAAGCTCCCGGAGGGCCACGTGCCCGAGGCGGAGCTCCAGGGCCCCGCCGCCGGAGCCGGACTCAAGGGACACCTGCCCAAGATGCACATGCCCAGCCTCAAGATGCCCAAGTTGGACATCCACGGCCCGCAGGTGGACATCAAGGGGCCCAAACTGGACCTGAAGGGCGCCAAAGGCGAGCTGGCCGCCCCCGACGTGGACGTGACGCTGCCCAGCGCGGAGCTGGACATCCAGGCGCCCGGCGCCAAGCTGGAGGGCGACCTCGCCGTGGGCGACAAGGACGTGGCCGCCCGAGACAGCAAGTTCAAGATGCCCAAGTTCAAGATGCCGTCCTTCGGCGCGTCGGCCCCCGGCAAGGACCTGGGAACATCCGTGGACGTGCCCGTGCCCTCCCTGGCCGGCGAGGTCCGAGTCCCGGAGGGCGGCGTGCAGCTGCCGTCTGCTGAGGTCGAGCTCGCCGGGGCAGAGCTGGAGGTGGCCCTGCCCGAGGGCGAGGTGTCGCTGGGCGAGCTGAAGGGCAAAGCCGAAGGGGCCAGGTTCAAGGGCCACCTGCCCAAGGTGCAGATGCCCAGCATCAAGGTGCCCAAGGTGGACATCAAGGGCCCCCAGGTGGACATCAGGGGCCCGAAGCTGGACATCAAGGGCCCCCAGGCGGACATCAAGGGGCCCAAACTGGACCTGAAGGGCGCCAAAGGCGAGCTGGCCGCCCCCGACGTGGACGTGACGCTGCCCAGCGCGGAGCTGGACATCCAGGCGCCCGGCGCCAAGCTGGAGGGCGACCTCGCCGTGGGCGACAAGGACGTGGCCGCCCGAGACAGCAAGTTCAAGATGCCCAAGTTCAAGATGCCCTCCTTCGGCGTGTCGGCGCCGGGCAAGGCCATCGAGGCCTCGGCCGACGTGTCCCTGCCAAAGGTACAGGCGGACGTGTCCCTGCCCTCCGCCCACGCCGACGTCAAGACCGGCGACCTCAGCATGGAGCTGCCAGCGGCCGACGTGGCCCTCAAGACTGGCGAGCTGGGCGTGAAGCTCCCGGAGGGCCACGTGCCCGAGGCGGAGCTCCAGGGCCCCGCCGCCGGAGCCGGACTCAAGGGACACCTGCCCAAGATGCACATGCCCAGCCTCAAGATGCCCAAGTTGGACATCCACGGCCCGCAGGTGGACATCAAGGGGCCCAAACTGGACCTGAAGGGCGCCAAAGGCGAGCTGGCCGCCCCCGACGTGGACGTGACGCTGCCCAGTGCGGAGCTGGACATCCAGGCGCCTGGCGCCAAGCTGGAGGGCGACCTCGCCGTGGGCGACAAGGACGTGGCCGCCCGAGACAGCAAGTTCAAGATGCCCAAGTTCAAGATGCCGTCCTTCGGCGCGTCGGCCCCCGGCAAGGACCTGGGAAAATCCGTGGACGTTGCCCGTGCCCTCCCTGGCCGGCGAGGTCCGAGTCCCGGAGGGCGGCGTGCAGCTGCCGTCTGCTGAGGTCGAGCTCGCCGGGGCAGAGCTGGAGGTGGCCCTGCCCGAGGGCGAGGTGTCGCTGGGCGAGCTGAAGGGCAAAGCCGAAGGGGCCAGGTTCAAGGGCCACCTGCCAAGGTGCAAGATGCCCAGCATCAAGGTGCCCAAGGTGGACATCAAGGGCCCCCAGGTGGACATCAGGGGCCCGAAGCTGGACATCAAGGGCCCCCAGGCGGACATCAAGGGGCCCAAACTGGACCTGAAGGGCGCCAAAGGCGAGCTGGCCGCCCCCGACGTGGACGTGACGCTGCCCAGCGCGGAGCTGGACATCCAGGCGCCCGGCGCCAAGCTGGAGGGCGACCTCGCCGTGGGCGACAAGGACGTGGCCGCCCGAGACAGCAAGTTCAAGATGCCCAAGTTCAAGATGCCCTCCTTCGGCGTGTCGGCGCCGGGCAAGGCCATCGAGGCCTCGGCCGACGTGTCCCTGCCAAAGGTACAGGCGGACGTGTCCCTGCCCTCCGCCCACGCCGACGTCAAGACCGGCGACCTCAGCATGGAGCTGCCAGCGGCCGACGTGGCCCTCAAGACTGGCGAGCTGGGCGTGAAGCTCCCGGAGGGCCACGTGCCCGAGGCGGAGCTCCAGGGCCCCGCCGCCGGAGCCGGACTCAAGGGACAACCTGCCCAAGATGCACATGCCCAGCCTCAAGATGCCCAAGTTGGACATCCACGGCCCGCAGGTGGACATCAAGGGGCCCAAACTGGACCTGAAGGGCGCCAAAGGCGAGCTGGCCGCCCCCGACGTGGACGTGACGCTGCCCAGCGCGGAGCTGGACATCCAGGCGCCCGGCGCCAAGCTGGAGGGCGACCTCGCCGTGGGCGACAAGGACGTGGCCCGCCCGAGACAGCAAGTTCAAGATGCCCAAGTTCAAGATGCCGTCCTTCGGCGCGTCGGCCCCCGGCAAGGACCTGGGAACATCCGTGGACGTGCCCGTGCCCTCCCTGGCCGGCGAGGTCCGAGTCCCGGAGGGCGGCGTGCAGCTGCCGTCTGCTGAAGTCGAGCTCGCCGGGGCAGAGCTGGAGGTGGCCCTGCCCGAGGGCGAGGTGTCGCTGGGCGAGCTGAAGGGCAAAGCCGAAGGGGCCAGGTTCAAGGGCCACCTGCCCAAGGTGCAGATGCCCAGCATCAAGGTGCCCAAGGTGGACATCAAGGGCCCCCAGGTGGACATCAGGGGCCCGAAGCTGGACATCAAGGGCCCCCAGGCGGACATCAAGGGGCCCAAACTGGACCTGAAGGGCGCCAAAGGCGAGCTGGCCGCCCCCGACGTGGACGTGACGCTGCCCAGCGCGGAGCTGGACATCCAGGCGCCCGGCGCCAAGCTGGAGGGCGACCTCGCCGTGGGCGACAAGGACGTGGCCGCCCGAGACAGCAAGTTCAAGATGCCCAAGTTCAAGATGCCCTCCTTCGGCGTGTCGGCGCCGGGCAAGGCCATCGAGGGCCTCGGCCGACGTGTCCCTGCCACAGGTACAGGCGGACGTGTCCCTGCCCTCCGCCCACGCCGACGTCAAGACCGGCGACCTCAGCATGGAGCTGCCAGCGGCCGACGTGGCCCTCAAGACTGGCGAGCTGGGCGTGAAGCTCCCGGAGGGCCACGTGCCCGAGGCGGAGCTCCAGGGCCCCGCCGCCGGAGCCGGACTCAAGGGACACCTGCCCAAGATGCACATGCCAGCCTCAAGATGCCCAAGTTGGACATCCACGGCCCGCAGGTGGACATCAAGGGGCCCAAACTGGACCTGAAGGGCGCCAAAGGCGAGCTGGCCCGCCCCCGACGTGGACGTGACGCTGCCCAGCGCGGAGCTGGACATCCAGGCGCCCGGCGCCAAGCTGGAGGGCGACCTCGCCGTGGGCGACAAGGACGTGGCCCGCCCGAGACAGCAAGTTCAAGATGCCCAAGTTCAAGATGCCGTCCTTCGGCGCGTCGGCCCCCGGCAAAGGACCTGGGAACATCCGTGGACGTGCCCGTGCCCTCCCTGGCCGGCGAGGTCCGAGTCCTGGAGGGCGGCGTGCAGCTGCCGTCTGCTGAAGTCGAGCTCGCCGGGGCAGAGCTGGAGGTGGCCCTGCCCGAGGGCGAGGTGTCGCTGGGCGAGCTGAAGGGCAAAGCCGAAGGGGCCAGGTTCAAGGGCCACCTGCCCAAGGTGCAGATGCCCAGCATCAAGGTGCCCAAGGTGGACATCAAGGGCCCCCAGGTGGACATCAGGGGGCCCGAAGCTGGACATCAAGGGCCCCCAGGCGGACATCAAGGGGCCCAAACTGGACCTGAAGGGCGCCAAAGGCGAGCTGGCCGCCCCCGACAGTGGACGTGACGCTGCCCAGCGCGGAGCTGGACATCCAGGCGCCCGGCGCCAAGCTGGAGGGCGACCTCGCCGTGGGCGACAAGGACGTGGCCCGCCCGAGACAGCAAGTTCAAGATGCCCAAGTTCAAGATGCCCTCCTTCGGCGTGTCGGCGCCGGGCAAGGCCATCGAGGCCTCGGCCGACGTGTCCCTGCCAAAGGTACAGGCGGACGTGTCCCTGCCCTCCGCCCACGCCGACGTCAAGACCGGCGACCCTCAGCATGGAGCTGCCAGCGGCCGACGTGGCCCTCAAGACTGGCGAGCTGGGCGTGAAGCTCCCGGAGGGCCACGTGCCCGAGGCGGAGCTCCAGGGCCCCGCCGCCGGAGCCGGACTCAAGGGACACCTGCCCAAGATGCACATGCCCAGCCTCAAGATGCCCAAGTTGGACATCCACGGCCCGCAGGTGGACATCAAGGGGCCCAAACTGGACCTGAAGGGCGCCAAAGGCGAGCTGGCCGCCCCCGACGTGGACGTGACGCTGCCCAGCGCGGAGCTGGACATCCAGGCGCCTGGCGCCAAGCTGGAGGGGCGACCTCGCCGTGGGCGACAAGGACGTGGCCGCCCGAGGACAGCAAGTTTCAAGATGCCCAAGTTCAAGATGCCGTCCTTCGGCGCGTCGGCCCCCGGCAAGGACCTGGGAACATCCGTGGACGTGCCCGTGCCCTCCCTGGCCGGCGAGGTCCGAGTCCCGGAGGGCGGCGTGCAGCTGCCGTCTGCTGAGGTCGAGCTCGCCGGGGCAGAGCTGGAGGTGGCCCCTGCCCGAGGGCGAGGTGTCGCTGGGCGAGCTGAAGGGCAAAGCCGAAGGGGCCAGGTTCAAGGGCCACCTGCCCAAGGTGCAGATGCCCAGCATCAAGGTGCCCAAGGTGGACATCAAGGGCCCCCAGGTGGACATCAGGGGCCCGAAGCTGGACATCAAGGGCCCCCAGGCGGACATCAAGGGGCCCAAACTGGACCTGAAGGGCGCCCAAGGCGAGCTGGCCGCCCCCGACGTGGACGTGACGCTGCCCAGCGCGGAGCTGGACATCCAGGCGCCCGGCGCCAAGCTGGAGGGCGACCTCGCCGTGGGCGACAAGGACGTGGCCGCCCGAGACAGCAAGTTCAAGATGCCCAAGTTCAAGATGCCCTCCTTCGGCGTTGTCGGCGCCGGGCAAGGCCATCGAGGCCTCGGCCGACGTGTCCCTGCCAAAGGTACAGGCGGACGTGTCCCTGCCCTCCGCCCACGCCGACGTCAAGACCGGCGACCCTCAGCATGGAGCTGCCAGCGGCCGACGTGGCCCTCAAGACTGGCGAGCTGGGCGTGAAGCTCCCGGAGGGCCACGTGCCCGAGGCGGAGCTCCAGGGCCCCGCCGCCGGAGCCGGACTCAAGGGACACCTGCCCAAGATGCACATGCCCAGCCTCAAGATGCCCAAGTTGGACATCCACGGCCCGCAGGTGGACATCAAGGGGCCCAAACTGGACCTGAAGGGCGCCAAAGGCGAGCTGGCCGCCCCCGACGTGGACGTGACGCTGCCCAGCGCGGAGCTGGACATCCAGGCGCCCGGCGCCAGCTGGAGGGCGACCTCGCCGTGGGCGACAAGGACGTGGCCGCCCGAGACAGCAAGTTCAAGATGCCCAAGTTCAAGATGGCCGTCCTTCGGCGCGTCGGCCCCCGGCAAGGACCTGGGAACATCCGTGGACGTGCCCGTGCCCTCCCTGGCCGGCGAGGTCCGAGTCCCGGAGGGCGGCGTGCAGCTGCCGTCTGCTGAAGTCGAGCTCGCCGGGGCAGAGCTGGAGGTGGCCCTGCCCGAGGGCGAGGTGTCGCTGGGGCGAGCTGAAGGGCAAAGCCGAAGGGGCCAGGTTCAAGGGCCACCTGCCAAGGTGCAGATGCCAGCATCAAGGTGCCCAAGGTGGACATCAAGGGCCCCCAGGTGGACATCAGGGGCCCGAAGCTGGACATCAAGGGCCCCCAGGCGGACATCAAGGGGCCCAAACTGGACCTGAAGGGCGCCAAAGGCGAGCTGGCCGCCCCCGACGTGGACGTGACGCTGCCAGCGCGGAGATGGACATCCAGGCGCCCGGCGCCAAGCTGGAGGGCGACCTCGCCGTGGGCGACAAGGACGTGGCCGCCCGAGACAGCAAGTTCAAGATGCCCAAGTTCAAGATGCCCTCCTTCGGCGTTGTCGGCGCCGGGCAAGGCCATCGAGGCCTCGGCCGACGTGTCCCTGCCAAAGGTACAGGCGGACGTTGTCCCTGCCCTCCGCCCACGCCGACGTCAAGACCGGCGACCTCAGCATGGAGCTGCCAGCGGCGACGTGGCCCTCAAGACTGGCGAGCTGGGCGTGAAGCTCCCGGAGGGCCACGTGCCCGAGGCGGAGCTCCAGGGCCCCGCCGCCGGAGCGGACTCAAGGGACACCTGCCCAAGATGCACATGCCCAGCCTCAAGATGCCCAAGTTGGACATCCACGGCCCGCAGGTGGACATCAAGGGGCCCAAAACTGGACCTGAAGGGCGCCAAGGCGAGCTGGCCGCCCCCCGACGTGGACGTGACGCTGCCCAGCGCGGAGCTGGACATCCAGGCGCCCGGCGCCAAGCTGGAGGGCGACCTCGCCGTGGGCGACAAGGACGTGGCCGCCCGAGACAGCAAGTTCAAGATGCCCAAGTTCAAGATGCCGTCCTTCGGCGCGTCGGCCCCCGGCAAGGACCTGGGAACATCCGTGGACGTGCCCGTGCCCTCCCTGGCCGGCGAGGTCCGAGTCCCGGAGGGCGGCGTGCAGCTTGCCGTCTGCTGAAGTCGAGCTCGCCGGGGCAGAGCTGGAGGTGGCCCTGCCCGAGGGCGAGGTGTCGCTGGGCGAGCTGAAGGGCAAAGCCGAAGGGGCCAGGTTCAAGGGCCACCTGCCCAAGGTGCAGATGCCCAGCATCAAGGTGCCCAAGGTGGACATCAAGGGCCCCCAAGGTGGACATCAGGGGCCCGAAGCTGGACATCAAGGGCCCCCAGGCGGACATCAAGGGGCCCAAACTGGACCTGAAGGGCGCCAAAGGCGAGCTGGCCGCCCCCCGACGTGGACGTGACGCTGCCCAGCGCGGAGCTGGACATCCAGGCGCCCGGCGCCAAGCTGGAGGGCGACCTCGCCGTGGGCGACAAGGACGTGGCCGCCCGAGACAGCAAGTTCAAGATGCCCAAGTTCAAGATGCCCTCCTTCGGCGTGTCGGCGCCGGGCAAGGCCATCGAGGCCTCGGCCGACGTGTCCCTGCCAAAGGTACAGGCGGGACGTGTCCCTGCCCTCCGCCCACGCCGACGTCAAGACCGGCGACCTCAGCATGGAGCTGCCAGCGGCCGACGTGGCCCTCAAGACTGGCGAGCTGGGCGTGAAGCTCCCGGAGGGCCACGTGCCCGAGGCGGAGCTCCAGGGCCCCGCCGCCGGAGCCGGACTCAAGGGACACCTGCCCAAGATGCACATGCCCAGCCTCAAGATGCCCAAGTTGGACATCCACGGCCCGCAGGTGGACATCAAGGGGCCCAAAACTGGGACCTGAAGGGCGCCCAAGGCGAGCTGGCCGCCCCCGACGTGGACGTGACGCTGCCCCAGCGCGGAGCTGGACATCCAGGCGCCCGGCGCCAAGCTGGAGGGCGACCTCGCCGTGGGCGACAAGGACGTGGCCGCCCGAGACAGCAAGTTCAAGATGCCCAAGTTCAAGATGCCGTCCTTCGGCGCGTCGGCCCCCGGCAAGGACCTGGGAACATCCGTGGACGTGCCCGTGCCCTCCCTGGCCGGCGAGGTCCGAGTCCCGGAGGGCGGCGTGCAGCTGCCGTCTGCTGAGGTCGAGCTCGCCGGGGCAGAGCTGGAGGTGGCCCTGCCCGAGGGCGAGGTTGTCGCTGGGCGAGCTGAAGGGCAAAGCCGAAGGGGCCAGGTTCAAGGGCCACCTGCCCAAGGTGCAGATGCCCAGCATCAAGGTGCCCAAGGTGGACATCAAGGGCCCCCAGGTGGACATCAGGGGCCCGAAGCTGGACATCAAGGGCCCCCAGGCGGACATCAAGGGGCCCAAACTGGACCTGAAGGGCGCCAAAGGCGAGCTGGCCGCCCCCGACGTGGACGTGACGCTGCCCAGCGCGGAGCTGGACATCCAGGCGCCCGGCGCCAAGCTGGAGGGCGACCTCGCCGTGGGCGACAAGGACGTGGCCCGCCCGAGACAGCAAGTTCAAGATGGCCCAAGTTCAAGATGCCGTCCTTCGGCGCGTCGGCCCCGGCAAGGACCTGGGAACATCCGTGTGACGTGCCCGTGCCCTCCCTGGCCGGCGAGGTCCGAGTCCCGGAGGGCGGCGTGCAGCTGCCGTCTGCTGAGGTCGAGCTCGCCGGGGCAGAAGCTGGAGGTGGCCCTGCCCGAGGGCGATGGGTTGTCGCTGGGCGAGCTGAAAGGGCAAAGCCGAAGGGGCCAGGTTCAAGGGCCAACCTGCCCAAGGTGCAGATGCCAGCATCAAGGTGCCCAAGGTGGACATCAAGGGCCCCCAGGTGGACATTCAGGGGCCCGAAGCTGGACATCAAGGGCCCCCAGGCGGACATCAAGGGGCCCAAACTGGACCTGAAGGGCGCCAAAGGCGAGCTGGCCGCCCCCGACGTGGACGTGACGCTGCCCAGCGCGGAGCTGGACATCCAGGCGCCCGGCGCCAAGCTGGAGGGCGACCTCGCCGTGGGCGACAAGGGACGTGGCCGCCCGAGACGCAAGTTCAAGATGCCCAAGTTCAAGATGCCCTCCTTCGGCGTGGTCGGCGCCGGGCAAGGCCATCGAGGCCTCGGCCGACGTGTCCCTGCCAAAGGTACAGGCGGACGTTGTCCCTGCCCTCCGCCCACGCCGACGTCAAGACCGGCGACCTCAGCATGGAGCTGCCAGCGGCCGACGTGGCCCTCAAGACTGGCGAGCTGGGCGTGAAGCTCCCGGAGGGCCACGTGCCCGAGGCGGAGCTCCAGGGCCCCGCCGCCGGAGCCGGACTCAAGGGACACCTGCCCAAAGATGCACATGCCCAGCCTCAAGATGCCCAAGTTGGACATCCACGGCCCGCAGGTGGACATCAAGGGGCCCAAACTGGACCTGAAGGGCGCCAAAGGCGAGCTGGCCGCCCCCGACGTGGACGTGACGCTGCCCAGCGCGGAGCTGGACATCCAGGCGCCGGCGCCAAGCTGGAGGGCGACCTCGCCGTGGGCGACACAAGGACGTGGCCGCCCGAGACAGCAAGTTTCAAGATGCCCACCAAGTTTCAAGATGCCGTCCTTCGGCGCGTCGGCCCCCGGCAAGGACATGGGAACATCCGTGGACGTGCCCGTGCCCTCCCTGGCCGGCGAGGTCCGACGTCACGGAGGGCGGCGTGCAGCTGCCGTCTGCTGAGGTCGAGCTCGCCGGGGCAGAGCTGGAGGGTGGCCCTGGCCCGAGGGCGAGGTGTCGCTGGGCGAGCTGAAGGGCAAAGCCGAAGGGGCCAGGTTCAAGGGCCACCTGCCCAAGGTTGCAGATGCCCAGCATCAAGGTGCCCAAGGTGGACATCAAGGGCCCCCAGGTGGACATCAGGGGCCCCGAAGCTGGACATCAAGGGCCCCCAGGCGGGACATCAAGGGGCCCAAACTGGACCTGAAGGGCGCCAAAGGCGAGCTGGCCGCCCCCGACGTGGACGTGACGCTGCCCAGCGCGGAG